>NW_020455655.1:4845320-4917686 GCF_003342845.1 Nothoprocta perdicaria
AAAAAAAAAAAAAAAACAGGGCATGTGAGAATATTTTAGAAAAATCATAACGTAAGCAATTTCAACAACTCTGCTAGCTGGCATAGTTCATGCAATATAAACCACTAATCCATGAAGACAGTTTATTTGAATGTGTTTTAAATTCCTGCTAGGACACTTCCTAATGTTAACCAGGCTGTCTGTGTCATGGGGAGAGACGCTGTCTACTGCTTTCACACCGCACGTGAAGATGTGTTTATCTTATTGAGTAAGAGATGTAGTGCTCACAGCATACAGCATTCTTGCAGTCAGTGCTACGTGTGGTTGTGCAATGCTTCTGCTTATGCATTAGAGCTGGCTATGAAAGCCTTTTATTGCTTTGTGCTGTTCTCTTTTGTWTCCATGGTCTGCTGCTACCACAGTTTTTTCCAGGAGCTCAGGAAAGGGGGCAGAGGGTCAGTTTAATGAAGGCATCTGAGTACTGGTAAGAAGGACCAATTTCAAATTTTGCACCCAAGCCCACTGTGTTTGAATAGAGAATTGAAATCGTTTCTTGTTTTGTTTTTTAATGGGAAAGTTACAGGTCAAGAGATTTTTAATAAAAGCTGTGTTTTCGTTAGTCTCTAAATATTTTTCTGGGATTTTGCTGTTGGTTCRTGCTTCCCATGAAACTGCAGAAGAGTTGAGGGTTGTTTGGCCTGTGAAAGGTGGTGAGTCATGAGGTTGGCTTTGTCTGGCTTGGGAGCTGTGGGGGGGAATTAAGGCAGAGCTATATTTAGGAGCATCAACTGATGTCAAACTCCTCCGAGCCCTGCTAAACAACAGTGTTAAAGGGGCAGTATTAGATATTAGGCTGAAAGGTTAGAGACTCTGTGTAGCTGTTTATTGTTCAGTGAATCACTGGAAAATCTAATATTTACTGAAGATACGATTCTTTAGGGATTGCAATCCAAGCACTGCAAGTTTCATGTGTCCTTACCCATTAATAGACAGTCTAATTTCATTGTCAAAACTGTATGAATTGAAAATAGCAAACAGATACCACAGAAGAGAACAAGCATGGGTAAAACTTAAAGTTTCTCCTTACACTCTTAGAAAGTTAGATTGTCAAACCTATATTAACATTAAAGACTTGTTTAGTTCTGGTTATGGAGAGATAAAGGTAATGTTTGAGGGACTGTTAGTTCTGCATTTCTGGCTTAAGATGAAGAGCAGCTGCTGACTTGACTACATTTTAGAATTTTGACATTGATACCTGGAACCAGATTTTTTTCCCCATATAATAAAGGCAAAAATAAATATAGCTTTGCTTATTAATCAAATTTCCCCCAGTGAGGTCTGCTATGGATTTGGACAAAACTCAGTCACTGTTTTCATGGATTCTAGCTGTTTTTTTGTGGGGTTCTTTGTGAGCATCCCTTGTGTATACATGTCTTGGTAGATGGTTCACTTAGTTTTGATGGTGATTATTTAGTTTAATTGCCATCTTTTTTTCTAACACTATTTGTAGTGAGGGAGACAGTGAGACCCCATTAGAAGAAATGTAATGACTTTACAGACCCCATCTGAAACTTGAGTGAAAGCTTTTCAGAGTAGAGAGATATCTTTCATCCTAGTGAATTTGAAGGCACGTTTTTCCAAGGCTGTTGGCTTAAGCCCACTATTGTTGACTTTAATGTAAGCGAGACCTGAACCATCACAGCATATTCCTGGAAAAAAAAATGCTATGAATGTATAAATTATGCAGTTGATTAGGGCCATATATTGAGGATAAGTCAGTTTATTTGCTGTGTTCAGAGGGTGAAGGACTGTTGCTGCCAACTTTGATAGAAGTCTGTCTCAGTTACTATTGGATTTCTGTAATATGTTATTGAGCAACAAATATTCATTTAAATACTTGGTGTTTTCCAAGTGTCACATGTTAAGATTTGTATAAATAATGTATTATGCAACATTAAAGTGTTGGGTCAACCATTGTCAGCTGCATGACTGTGAATCCATTAATCAAAACGAAGGCCTGAACCTGCTGGCAAGTCCTGTTACATCAGTTATTGTATTTAAATATCAATAGTGAGATTTTGCAAACAGTTTTTCCCTTTAGTCTGCTGGTGCTGTCGAGGGCAAGGAACTTGAAAGCACATTTGAGGAATTCTGAATGACAGCCTACATGATTTAGGGACGTGAAGGCGAGAAGCCTTCAAAATGGGAGCCGAAACATATGGGATCTTGGTGGTTAAAATTTTCAGATCTTCCTCACAAAAGTCCAATTGTTTTATGACATGTTCAAAAAGCAGTGGTATAACAAAGCTGAGATTCCTGTGGACTGGTGTCCTTAAAAATCCTTCTCCTGCCCCAAGCTACTCCTCTCCTGCAATTGTGTGTGTGTCCCCTTGGCCGGCCAGCCTGTGCTTGCTGGTCCCCAGACAGCTGCTTCCAAGCAGAATATATAACAAGTATGTTTTGCTTGCCNTTTTTTTTTTTTTTTTTTTTTAATGTGAGCTCACCAATTTTGGTCTCTTCTCTGTTCTTAGCCATTAATTTTACATAACTTGTGGAAAGGGAATTTGATGTGAACAGAGGGTTCTCGCGCTGGCCCGTCTAAGCTCTAGGGAGCCTGACCAGTGTGTTTAAAAGTGGTTGAGGGGAGAGCATGTGATTACACAAGTAGCTTTTACTTTGGAAATGAGACTGAAAACATACTCCGTTTTAAAGCATTCTTTCGTATAAATAATCCCGTCAGGAAGTATGACATAGTGTGTTGGAAGCATTGCTCCTCGACCGACAAAAAAAAAAAAAAAAAGTTATTTAAGTAATCAAGTATATCGTGAATCATTTTTAGTAGAAACAAGAAGCAGATGCCCRGAACCCCACTGGAGCTGATACCTAACCCTGGCAAATGGTCCAATTTCTTTTGTTGGGAAAAGCAGCTGCCGTCCTGCGCTGTGAGATTTTACTTGGTCTCGGAGCAGCAGCCGCGGAGCCGCTGTCGCCGCTGGCGGGTTGGGACGGGATGCGGCCTGGGCTGCGCTCCGTTGAGTCAGCAGTGCGGCGGCCCAGGGCCGCGGGTCGTTACCTTCCTCTCCYGCGTGCACGGCTGAGGGACGGGGCTCTTACCTGGCTCTGCAACGTGCGCCTGGTGCAACCCGAAGTGTGCTCCTATTCTGGTAGTTAGGGAGTGAAACCATGGGGAGGTGGAAGATGCCTTTTTGTCTATCTAGTTTTCTTCTGATTTAGCTCCGGGATTCAGCTCACCCAGGCTCCAACCAAGTTAGTTCCAGTGCCTAGGAAGATGTAGGATCATGCAAAAAGAAATGTCCTTTCAGAGAGCAACAAGTTGCTAGATCATGTATGTTCTCCTCGAGGTAGCATTCGTGGCCTCAGCCATTTGGAGTTGGATCTCTTCCTCTTTTACCCTTCAGTACACCTGAAGGACTCTATGTCTGGTGTTGTGTCCAGTGGAAAGGAAATTATATCACTGTGTCAAAACCCCCTTATTAAGAAGAATAACAAAGAGCTAGCAGGATATTTTTGGCAGAGTTTTGCTATTTGGTGTTTCTCAGATACTTTTTTTTTTTTTTTCCAAGGATTAATGTATATGTTTTGTAATTACCTGTCTTGGCGCTTTTCACCAAAGTCTTGTCCCTGTTCCCATTCATTATATCGGTGGTATTTAGAGCACATGGCCTTGCGCTCTGAGAACAGCACTTGTGGCCCAGTTGTAGTAGGTTATTGGGTGRCAATAAATGGTTTATTGTTTTTGTCTCTTTTGGCTGTATATTTTATCTTTATCTCTTCAATATATTTTGCTGCTAAGCTGTAAAGCGTGATCAAATAACTCATTATTAGAAATGTATTAGGCTGGTGATACAACAAGTATACTTAAGACATTTTTCTGTTCCCTGCAATGCCATCTGTTTTTACACCCATTATGTCAAATGCTCATAATGAAGGAATTATCAAAGTGTTTTCCCTTGTTAGAATCTTTCTTCTAATTAGTTATTCCCCTATATATTATTGCTTGTAACTACAAATGAGCTACTGAAAGTTGGGAGTATTTTTGTTTGTTTGTTTTTGTAGCTTCACTTCAAATTGYATTTTATTCTTTACCATTTATGAAAAAGATTTTAATTGAGTGTCAATATTTGTATAATATAAACTGAAATTATCCATTTTACATGATACTTTGAAGTACTAAGCTATGTTTATCAAATAAGCAAACAAATCTTTTATAAGCAATTGCAGTGTGATGGGAAGTTGCCCTAGAAGGAAAGAATTAGGCTTTGGGAATAGTAATAGGCTCAGGTCTTGGAAATTTGGATTAGTTACTTGCATATCTTACAGGTTAGCAGGAAAAAATGGTCACTGACTCAGTAGGGCATTTCCCACAGGATGTTATAGGCATTTGCTCACTGATATGTTCCCTGTACTTGTGATCTTTACTACGAGGTATCCTGGTAACTGATGAGTCTGTGTTACCTGATGTGTTGAGTAATAAAGGTCTCATATTCTATTTTAACTAATGAAAAGTAAATTGAGTGTATCTAGATTCCCCAAAGAGACAATTTTTAAAGTCTAGCTCAAGAAAAAAGAAACAATCAGTGAGTTGTTTTCACTAGTACTTCTGGTAGTAGTTTTAAATTCCCTGTGTCCCTTATCCAGTTTATCCAGTTATCCACTAGTTTTCCAGTGCAGAACTTCCAGCACTGTCTTCATGTAGCCTTTTCTAGGTTCAGCATGACAAAACCTCTTAGACATCTACAGGTTAAAAGGAATTCCTTGCAAGATCAATGCCTGAAGACCTCATTAATTTTAACACCAATTACAATGGATTCTGGGAAGTAACAGATGTTACTGATTTCTTATCTAGAATTTAAGAAACCAGTATGTAAATGAAATCTGCCCATTTTCAGGAAATGGCAGTACTAAAACTGACTGAGAAGTAAAATGACATTTTTCTTTTAAAGCTAAGTTGTTAGACTATGCTKCTTCTAGCTTGATTTAAAAAAAAATATTTTGTATTCTGTTAACTGGAACTGTGCGTTTTGTTCTCTTATGGGAAAAGTTAGATTATCTTTGGGTATTTAGAATATATTTTTATATAGTTTAGCATGACAAATAAATCTTGTAGCACAAGAAAAATCATTATCTGAAATACTTCCATCTTCTCTATTTATTTGATTCACTGAGCAAATTAGAAATCAGTATCTCGTTTGGGCTGCACTTCCATGCAAACCCAGAAATCATATTTGGAGTATAAACTGATTTTGGTTTTATTTACTTTAAAGTAAACTGGTGTTTTACCAAATATCTTCTTTACACTAAGTAGTTTTGGTGTCTTTTTGCCAATACTGTGTGCAGATGGTTCTCCCATCTACTCACTTTATCACTATTTACAATTTTATGCAAAGATTATTTTCTCTTGCAATTTTCTTCACACTCTTTATATTTTAGCCCTAGGAAGGTATGCAAAAGCGCATGATTGCAATAACCACTCAGTCAACAATTAGGAAATGTGTGTGTTATGCATCCTCAGTATTTAATTGTATGTACAGTATTTTTTCCAAAGAATCTCTGCACCAGAGAAACGATGCTTGTTTATGCATTACATAAGTTCACAGCTCTCTTTTGAAAATGTAATCTTGGAACAGGATTTTAGGCAAACACTCTGTTRAACCACATGATTTCCGTGTTTGACATTACATCTTAAAAATCCTTGTTCTTACAGATACCTTAAAGTTCTTCTCAAAGCAGCTTTTCAAAGCAGTCTGGTTTCTTGAACCAGAACCTTTTTTCCTGCAGGAACTCAGTGAGTTGCCATCGTGCTCCCTTACTGCTCCGGGATTCAGCACTCAAGTACTGAGGTGCTGCTTGTGCCAACAGCCACTTCCTGCATTTAATGTCCTGATTGTGCCCTTTGAGGGAGCGAATTTTGTTGCAACTTGAATAATAACGTGGCTGGGATTTGACACTCATCTGGCCAGAAAGTTTTGTCCGCTTCCTGCTGGGAACCAGAAGTGAAGTGCTGCAATAAAAGCATAACATTATAACTCCCATGTACTGAGCAGATGATTCGAAGTTTCTGCTWCCTAATCTCTAGCATATGTTTAGGTGTAGCTTGTTTCTTTGAAACTTGTGAAGAARTTGGGGATGAGATTTCTAAATCCTGATGAATACTGGTCATCTTTAGAGACTTAGCTGCATGAGTGGTGCTGTCTCAGCTGAAGAGAAACACCTTGGGAAAGAGGAAGTGAAATAGAAAATATTAAATAACCTTTTTTTTTTTTCCAAAATTATGGGAAAGCTCTGAAAATAGCTAAAATCATGTACCCACTTCTTAATATTTTGTTTTCCGTACAAATGGTTATTTGACTTGCCACGGAAGTGGGTAATAAGATTGAGGGGGAAATACACAATTAGAGATGAGAGAGGAGGCTCACGGGCAATCTGTGCTAACATGTGGTCAGCATTATGGAAAAAGTTGATGAAATCTCAGCTAGAATGTGGTCTGTCTTGATTTACATTCCCATCCCTTTCAGAAACAGTTTCTAATATAGAAAGGTCGAGTTCTGCCCTCAGATGTTGCAGTGCAGTGCCCGTGAGACTCAAGAGAAACATGCTTAAAATCTGAGGAGCTGTAAGTATAATGCAAGGTATTCTTAAGCCATGATAGCTACTTACTTGTCCAAAGTCCCTGCAGTTTCCAGCATTTAACCTTAGTAATTTGTAAAACATTTTAAGGTACCCTGAATATAAAAGACACTATTATAACCCAGTTCGTTTCTACAGAAAGCCAATTTCCACTTGCAGAAGCCCTCTTCTTTTTAATTACAGATGGTAATGGAGAGATGAGGGTTGTTTCATAAAGGTTACAGGGAAACAGTAAACCATTATTAGTCACCCTAATAGGTACCAGTGTGCTAATGGTATAACCTTTTCCAGGTTTGTGCTAGGTGTTGGGCAAGGAGAATTCTGTGAATAGATCAGAAGGGGAATGATAATTGATTAGGGGCTGTTTTCATTAACTTCTTGACTTTAGAATTATTTGCTGAATGTATTTTGCCCTTCTCTTTATTTTAGTTGGCATTTAGCTTATTTATTTTCAGGAGAATGGGAAACATGTGGGAGTTAATTATGTTCTTCAAATGGATTGAGGAATATACTTCCTTGTATCTGTTTCTAAGAGCGCCTTTTAAAAATATTTTTTTCAAGAGGGAAAAACAAAAATTTAAAGTCTTTGATACTTATTACTGTCCAAATAAAATCATAAAAGTTCTAGTTTGTTTGTAAACTCTTTGAAAGATTTTAGATTGTGTATGTTTACAGAGTTTGTATCACTCCTCCTCTTACATGAATTTAGAATGACCTCTCATAATCTTTCTTCACTGATCCGCAGCACTGTTGCCTGGAGTATTTAAGCCATGAGGATTTGCATGTTGTAAAATCTTAATCTTTCTAAACAAACAGTGTTGATAAGAAATGATATATTTCAGTGGAGACACAGCCTTACTGGGTAGATTAACATTAGCTCCTTGCTTTACTCAGTCCCKTGTGGTGTTAGTCCATAGCTTGACATGTCTCCATTCCACAGCAGCCAGAGATGCTTGAGTGGTGATATCATCAGCGAGAGAAGATAAAGATCCTCTGAACTGATGTGCTGGGGCTAGTAGCAATGTGGCAGAATTGGAAATTTGAGCAGCTCTTATTCTTCTTTTTTGATTTTCGCACTGCAAACTGAATTATTTTCTTATCTGATTGAAGCAGTTTTGCATGGTGGTAGCGTCTGCTGCATCTTTTTTATCCTGAAAGAATATTAAATACTGAATCTTTCTACATCAAAAGAATCTAATTATGTATATCTTGAAATTGATCTATTATGTGTTTAGATCTTGATAGCTGAATTTAGCTGGAAAAGTGTACTTTATCTTTAAAGGCTGCAAAATAAAGTGTCTGAGGTGTGTTGGTTACCAGCAAGACACAAAGGTAGAAAGTAAATGTAGGCTTCTCTTATATTTCYTACTGCTTTGAAAATTTCAGTCATAATGTTCTGATCTATTTTTACCATGTAGTTKCTATACTTTAGTAAAAASACTAATGATGCAAGTAAACATGTCCTTAATTTAGTATTCTTATCTTCTCGGACAATTACTAGTTATAAAGCACCCAACAAAAGGAGGATGTTAATAAATCTAACATTTCAGCATCTGTGTGGGAATTTTGTGTGCTGTAGTTCACTCTACTTTTAAATGTTAATGGAACTCAAAAGATTGTCTTTAAACTTATTTCTTAGGCTTGTTATGAGTTTCTTGTCTATTAAGGAGATGTCTAAATTCGATASTTATTTTTAACCCACAGATTGAGAGCTACTGTTGAAACTAACACTACAAATCATGTTTATTTCTGGTCAGTGTGAACCATTTGTCAGAGTGATCTGAATAGGGTGGTGTCTGTAAAAAGCAAGTGTCCAGTTACATTTCTTTGTGGACAAATACTCTTCATATATGCCACAGAAAATCGATTTGCTAACCAATTCTGTGTAGGATTGGCTTCATTAGGACCAAAGATGCAATTAAAAAGTAGTGGAAAGAGTACCTCCACATAATATCTGGAAACTTGCCTGTTTTTCTCCAGGATGGTATCAGGTTTGCAGAATTAGTGTTGCTTTGTCTGAGAGTTTCCATTTTCGTGCTGAGCTTTGTAACAAGGTATTTCTTTCAGGGAAGTCCTTTGGCACATGGACTGGGCTCTGCACAATGGTATTTTTGTCAGCATCTCTGATTATTCAAGTCCATTTGAGTCCAGGCACTGTGGTGCTTTCTTTGGGACCCAGCAGTATGTGGGAATCCTTTAAAACAAAAATATTATCCTGCAGTAGGAGGAAAGCATTTAGATATAGAATTTAAGAAAAGTAATCTGGTCTCTTGCATAGTATCACATCAAATGATATCACTAGGTAGATCTGACCTTTCAGCCTGTGTAGCTTGCTTTCTAATTCTCTACATTGTAAACCCCATAATCTCAACAGGGCTATGCACAAGAAAATAGATATTTACAATAGTAACTATTTAGTAGATACTGGTCTTTGCCATATGAACTGGCTTTCAGCAAAGAAAGAATAAAGATAAAATGTGTAATGGTTCTTTGACTTCTTGGAAGAAAAGACTTTATTCCACGTATTGTGCTAGAAAGAGAGTCCTGTTACACACTAGATTGCAAAATGAGAGGTTCACTAGAAACYTTTTTTCCCCCAAGTTTACGTGATACTTAGAACAGACTTCACCATTTTCCTTTGCATAAAAATGGGAATTTAGATGATACTACCATAGTCAGAGTTAATAAAGGAAAGCAGATTCCTGGTCTTATTAATTCTCCCATATAGAAATTCCTGTAGACTTTTTAACTAGAGCTTTTCTAGAGCTTCTCTTTTGAAAAGGAGAGAAAAAAAAAAAAAGAGGGGAGGAGGAAGCAACATACAACAAATTGGCATATTTAGTTAAGTGAGTGGCAAATTACATACATACATTTGAGTATTCAGAAGTGCTTATAATGCTTTTTAGTATTTCATTCATTAATTTCTTAAAACATAATGTAAGAGTCATAAAGTAATATAGACTTTCTAACCTTCCTTGATTAAGCAATTTTTTCTTCTTTCTGGGTCCTTTTGGAACGATCTTTTGGGAAATTGTTGTACTGTAGAAGAAATGAGGAGAATATATCTACGATATGTTAGATATTTCATGACAGACTGAATGTGACAAAAAGAGTCTTAAAATGGGAGACAAATTCATAAGCTCAGATTTAAAGTGGTTTTTCTAATTCTGTTCAGCTAATTAGCATGTAAATATTATATGTTTAGWATATCTGTGATCTCAAGCAGTAGATTATATTTCAGAGGGATAAATCATGAGTTGGAGATGGATATATCAGTGTAATTCTCATTAATCTCACATCAGTAGAATTCTTTTATTGACATTTTTGTGGTACTTTCAAATTAGTTATGTAACATCATAATCTAATACCATTCAGAAAATGCATTAGCATAATCTTATGAAAAAAAGTTAAGAAATCTTTAATCTTTATGACTTCTTGACAACATTCATTTTAAAAAAATGTTTAAATAAATAAATAGATCCTTCAGGGYTGGCCAAATCTGTATGCTTAACCACACAGTGAAGCAATTAAAATGCTCAGGTTGTAAGCATACCAATTGCATAGAAATTGACAGACTTCTTTGACTGCAGCATATGCTCTTGTCAGAAACCTGTATAACTCATGTACCTTCAACTAGGATACAAATAAGAAGAGAGCTCTAAATTTTCTTTATGATAATAACAATGCTATAACTTGTGTCAACAAAAGAGTAAGTTGATCGAAACTGATAGATCTGGTAACTTGATTTCTCTGGTTCACATTATTCTGTGAAAAGAAGCCATTTATCTCCCACTCTAAATCATTTTCTTTCTACCAGCTGGAGAAGATCAGAATRAAATGTACCATCCTCTCTCCTCAGTCTCTGGTGGTGATGATCCAGCATATGTTTTTCATTCAAGCCACATGTTGAATAAGCAAAAAAGAGGAAATATATGCTGGTCATAGGTCAGGTGCAACCCCGAGTTTATTATACAGATTTATTTTCTTTGTAGCATCTGCTGTTCTGTACTAAAAGCTGTTGAATGTTGTTGTTCTTCCAGTTATTTTGAGGAAGGTTTTCTTAAGCAGTGACATTTCAGGTTTTGGCACATTCTGCTGCTCAAACATTCAGCCTTAAACAGCCTGATCCTGCAGATGATGATTCTGCAGCCGACTGGCTTTTCAGAATTTAAACTCCCTCATGATCTCATAGGGTGGAACTGACCCTCTTTGTTTCTAACCTCAAATGCACAAGACAGGCCAAAGAAGAACCTGGAAGTGTGTTAGGGTGATGCTGGAGGACTGGGATGAAGAACTTCCTTGCTTGTAACTTGCTCTGGCATCCTTGAGAGAATAAGGAGACAGGAACCCAAATACACTGCAATCCAAAACCACAATTTTAATTTTTAAGCAGGTAGAGATTATGAACTTAAGGTTTCAGTTCAGTTGTAATAAATTACATTTATATTTCATTTATGCTGTTGTAGTCGTATTGAAAGGCTGGCAGTTTCTTATTGAGGGAGAATCAAAAGTGACTGTATATATCAAATATCAACTTTATTTGTTGACTTTATTACTCACACACTTGCTGTATTGTGTTTGTAGCTCTGAATTATGAATGATGTCTTATTGGTTAGGAATTTGAAGGCAATAATTTTAAATTGTCTTGAGTGTAAGTGTGCAAACCAGCCAGCCAAGGCTAAATATGTATTTACAACAGCTGTTTTGTAGATTTATAGCTAAGATCTATTTATATATAATTTTTTTCTTATGATTTAGGCTCATTTTTCTCCAACCTGACATTACAAAGTGTATTAAACTAGTAATTTACAGTGACTTCATCTAACCTTTACAAAAATCAAGTTGCAGAAAAAGGGATTTCCAAGTGGGCCTGAGAAAACAAAAACTTCCTGACAATGATGGTTACTTATTTCTGTCCAATTCCTTTTAGGAATTGGAGGCTTGCAGGATTTTGTGCTGAAGTCTGCAACGTTGTCAACGTCTCCAGCTTGCCCACCATTTACACCTCTCAACTTTGAAGCTACACCAATTGTGCGGGTGGCTGTTGAACCAAAACATCCAAGTAAGTTCAAAGGTGAATGGGGTTGGTAAGGAAGCAACCAGGCTCCTGCTCCCAGTGATTTCACTAGTTGGAGTAATTTGTGATTTATTTGTTGAGTTAGAGATTGGCCTAATAYAAAATGAATAGGTGTTACTTGAATGACCATAGCTTGTTGTTTTTGAGATTCTTCTAACTAGTTCGGTCTTGTTTTGTTTACTGGGGAACCCCAGGAGACCTTGTTGAGCCCTTTATGGTCAGACCTAGTACATGCTACAAGAATCTAAGGTTTGATATTCCTTTATTATGAAAAACTCAGCAGCTGTTTGCACTAAGGGGAAGACCAGCTGCATATRCTTCTGCGATGGCCCTAGCACACTAGCTTGTGTGGCTTCTGTACCATGTGTATTTCAAAATTACATTGTAGTATTTGGAAAAAATATCTCAAAATATCATTTCRTTTTTATTAATTTTGCAGTGTAACTGTGCATCTTCAAGTTAATGTCAAAATCTTCAAGGCAAAAGCCCCTAAAAGAAAGGAATAGCTTTTTGTTTCTTTCTAAGATTTCATTACTGCTTAAAGGCTGCTGACTTTTTTTTTTTTTTTTAACTTCTTGCATAGCTTTAGTGTAAATTTGTCATATTTAACTAAGCTGAAGAGTGGCTGTTCATTCTCCATTAGCTTTAAGGCTCTTTTTAGACATCTTCTTCTTGGAGACAGCTGTGTTTGTTTCACTGAAAAGCTCACGCATTTCTGGTTTTTCACCTTTTCAGGTTCTGACAGTTTTAAAACTTCTCAGTGGCTTCCAGCTWGTTTGTTTAAATCTTCCTTACTTTTTGTGCTTCATTGTGCATTGGTCTTATTCCTTCTAATTAGTCTATATGGAATCACTCCTGCTTTTGAGTTAGTAAAGTTAACATTGCGACATTCTTAACAATCTACAGCTTGCAACATTTATCCAAGARAGATTGAAAAAATACGTAATAAATCAAAGATATCTTCAAATACTTGTAACAAATAAGAATGATACTTCTTGATAACTAGTGAAAATGAGGAATGCAATCTTGAAATGCTTTCTCAGTCGGAGTGTATGAAGAATGATATTCCTTGATATTTAGTGAAAATGAGGAATGTACTTCTGAAATTCTTGCTTGATTTGTATTGACAGCGTTCAGTTCTTTCATTGGTTGGGAATTGCTTCAAATTTCAGACTCAAATACAAACTGTATCTGCAGTTAATTGCATAAATAAAACAAAGTAACAATATAATAGCTTGCTTGCCACACTAAAACTAAACTTATTGTAAAATTGTATACAACAGAAACATGCAATCCTTTGAAATGTCTGCTAAACAATTCACATGATTTTATAATGTGAATTTTATCATCTCTACATAAATGCTTTGTTACATACATACAAATATTCCCAGAGAAGGASCTTAGTATTTAGTGGAAAACTTCTGAATATACATAAAATATATACTTGTGTTTAAGCTGCCATAAAAATGAGTTTTACTATTTCTGACTTTACATAGGTATATCTTAGTTTAAATATTCCTTCTYCAATATTGCTTTGTTAATAATACCTTATCTTACCAGGTGATATGCCTCAGCTGGTCAGAGGAATGAAGCTGTTAAACCAAGCTGATCCATGTGTCCAAGTTTTAATCCAGGAGACAGGAGAGCATGTGCTGGTAACAGCAGGAGAAGTTCATCTTCAGCGTTGTTTGGATGACCTGAAAGAAAGGTTAGAGGGGCAAGGAAAAAGAAATACTTCTAGTTCAGTAGCTTTCTGATTTTTTTTTTTCTCTTGGTCTAATGAATGTATAACTTCGATTTATATTCTGGTAAAGTAGAAGACTCATCCACCAGCACTTTTTTGCCTTAGATCATAAATATACATTTTTTAGTTAAAATATTACTTGCAGATGGCAGAAGCAACAAGCTCCCCACTTCCTATACAGCTTGTACCCCTTCTGGGCCAATTATCTGTATAGAAATCAAATTCTAGTAGATTCCAGATTTTACTTAAGAATGTGACTTAATTTGTACAAAATAAAAATTGCAAGGGGAAACCAGTCTGACAACTTAACCCTGTAAAGTTAGAAAGCAACAAGACCACAATTGGTTTTGAACACTTTATTCCTTTTTCTGTTAACACTGTTTTAAAATAAYGGTTAATTTGTGATGAAATCATCAAATCATCCTTTCCTAGAGCTATTACTTTGTAATAACCCTTCTGGCAGTTTTTTATTCATTTTCAGCTGCAAGACGAATCCAAACACAATCCTGTTTTTTGGTTTTGTCGTTTATTTTTTCTTTCACTAGACTAATAGCTTTTAAAATACCTGTTTCAGAGCAAATTTTAGTGAATTGTTCCTCACGCAAACGTTTAGTACAAAGTTTAATAATAAGACTTTATAGATGCCAACATTACAAATCATAAATAGGCAGAGATAGTATTAAGTATAAATCACTGCAGCTGATGAAATACTTGGAGTAAGTTGCTCTAGGTCTCCTAAGTCTCTACAGTTGACACTAGAAAAAGACAGTGCAATTAGCTGGTTGTTTCTCAAGGCTCAAGTGATCTGAATCAAAAGTGGTCATTTAGTTGGAGCTCTGTTTGCTTGGATGACAACAGCTGTGATTTCAGGTGGCACCAGTTGTGGTTGTTTTGTGCTGGCAGATAATCAGTTACCAGGTTTCAGCTGCAGGCACCACCAACTGGAACTGATTCCAGGGACTGGCTACACACTGGTGGTTATTCCAAAACTGATTGCAGGCAAGTGCTTTGTCTTGGGAATGAGATAGAGCTGAAATRGAAGAGTGTTACTAGCCTCACAAAGGTCCATGCAAGTTATGTGAGTAATTTTTCTGCAAGTCATAGGTGATCTAATGTGACTTCATTAAMTTGAATTTTTTAACTTCTTCTTTAACGTCATCATTTTAACTTCTGGATTATATAGCTGGAAAAAGTTGTTACACATTTACCATTTTACCAGTGGTATGAACATTTTGTTTTCCACAAAGGTGTTTCCTAGGAGATTTTGCTATGAGACTCTAGTTTTTCCCCTTCAGATACAGTAAAAAAAAAAAAAAAAANAACCACAGGCTATTTTACAGATCTGACAGGAGGCTTGAACATGAGTTAAGTCTTGAGTTGTATGAACATGATGCTGATCATGTGCTTAATAAATATCCATTTCAACAGGCAGGTTGCCATCGTGCTGTTGACATTTTTGAGCTTTTTGATTATACTAAAAAAGTAGAATATGTTACTTAAAGCAGGTGGCCTTTCATGAATTAATACTGAATCTTTTTTAAGGCTCTAAACAGCTTGCAAGTCTGGAATATCCTGGCTGGGCAGTAAAATAACACCTTGATRCACTTGCAGATGAGAAACTTTTACAGCATTTTAATGACTAGTAATTATTTTTTCTTACGAAATATCCTTTAATGTGTAGAGAAAATTTTCATGCAAAGTGCTCATATCTAGAAAATGAATAAAAACTGAAAATACAATTTTAAAAATTTAATAGCATTATTGTGAAAWTCACACCAACTATCTTAATATCATGTTTTATTGCTATTGTGAAAGTCTTATGGAGATGCTATAACATTGTGGAAACTTCTGTCATTCTTCTTGTTCTTACAGTGCCCTGCTGTACTTTGTTCCGTGTGTTTTTATTTCTAAGGCAGCTTTTCTTCATTGTATAGAGTATTTCCCATCAATTTAGTTTGAAGTGTGAAAGAAAAGGCCTTTTATATTGTAACTCAAGAGTTTAGAGTTGCTGGTGCTCTTGGCAACTCAGGATATAAATGGTGTGGAAGAAGTCAGTCAGTAATTTCACTAGTTCTTATGCATCAAGCACAGACCAAAATCTTAACTCACTGTTTCATAATACATCTTGTTTTGTGCTTTCAAAGCGCTTTCAGAGACCCCTCAAAGGCAAAGACTGAAATTACCCTTTTTCAGTCCAAAATAAAGTTTCAGGCTTATTTAGTTGTGGCTTTTCTGTTTGTTTGGTTTTTTTTTTTTTCATTATGAAAAGTTGTTATCTTTTGGCATCTTGTTATATAAATTTTTCTAACAAATGGAAAAAATGTTTAGTGATCCAAAATAGTAGCTTTTTAGTGTAGAGTTGATTATTTATTTTTTTCCTGTAGTTAATGCTCAAATTGTTTTAATTTCTCCCATAATTTGTTGTGTTTATGTTGTAGTCTTGTATTTAGTCTTGACTTTAGTCTTGACTTCTTGTAGTCTTGAAGTTGTACTTACCCAAACAATCAAAAATAAAACATTACAACTGCTGTATAATTTAAAGCTGTTTAAGGTATGCTAGGACTGGTGTTTCRTCTTATAACAGAGAAAAAATTGCTACTAATGACATGTCTGCATGAAACCAGTCAAGAAGGCCTATTTGATTTTTAACTGCTTATATGTGATGGCATGTGTGGATAGTTCTGTTAATCTGACGTAAATCTTTGAGGAATGTGTTTATGGTATTACTTAGGAGTAGCTATTTCACTTAAAAGTCATTCCCTTCTCCAATCCAGCTTTTTAAATGTAGATAGTCATTGACTTCTCACTTCAGAACGTGTCATATATTTACATTTCCTGTATATTTACAAAGAGAAACCTCTTTGGCTTGCCCCATGCTTCAGGTTTTCAGAACATCTCTCTGTAACAAAATGTGTACTGGTTCAGATCATCTAGTTTAAATCTAGTTCACTGTCTTGTCTCCGTCAGTGTGGCCCAAAGCAGATGTCAGGGGAAGAGTAAAAACRATGTAAGCATGTGTAAAACCTCTGCTACTGCTTTTCCAGACCTTAATYGTGTTCAGTCCAGGGAATTTTTGGAGCCTTTTGTGGTTTGCTTATCAATTAATTGCTATCAACCTTCCCCATGCCTCTCATCATTTTACAGAGTTCTGTCATATCCCTGAGCATTGGAAGACTTCTTGTACTTTCATATCTTTGATCATCCTTATTCTTGATCTTTTGAGTTCTATTATATTCTTTTGAGAGGAAAGAACAAGAACACCATATAATATTCAAGATATGGGTAAACCCCTGGTTTATACAGTGATATAATGGTATTTCTTCCTCTCCCCTCCTGCTTTTTGTTCCTTTCCAAATCTTTCTGAAGTCGTAAGAATCTCTTTGTTGAGGTACATTATCTTTTTAAGAGCTTGTGAGTTTAAAATGCATAAACTATTAATTAATCATAGAATCTACTGCAATCAAATTCAATTCAGGAATGTTAGTTCCAAGTTGAGACTCTATTGCTCCCAATTTTAAACTAGTTACCGTATTTTAAACTAATTCTGAATCTTTATTTTTTAGGTTTGCAAAGATAGAGATTAGCGTTTCAGAACCTATTATTCCCTTCCGAGAGACAATAACAAGACCTCCAAAAGTTGATATGGTGAATGAAGAAATAGGAAAACAGCAGAAGGTTGCAGTCATACACCAAACAAAAGAAGACCAAATCAAAATCCCTGAAGGAGTTGAGGTTGACTCAGATGGGCTCATTACAATATCTACTCCAAATAAACATGCTACTCTCAGTGTGAGAGCGATGCCGCTTCCTGAGGAGGTAACTCGACTTCTCGAAGAAAATAGTGACTTAATTCGAACTATGGAGCAACTCAGTACATCTCTGAATGAAGATAAAAAAACTCATGAGATAAATCAGAAGACTATTGATAGGATCAAGGAATTCAAACAAAAGCTAGAGCAAAGTCTGCAGGGAAGAAAGTGGAGGAATGCTGTTGATCAGATCTGGTCGTTTGGTCCACGGAAGTGTGGACCTAATATTTTATTATTCAGATTTGAAGGTTATAAAAAGTCTGTGTGGCAATGTCTTGAGAATGCTGTGAAAGAAACAAGTAAGTACAGAGATTTTGACAACAGCATAGTAAGTGGATTTCAGCTGGCTACACTTTCTGGTCCCATGTGTGAAGAACCTCTCATGGGTGTCTGTTTTATAGTGGAAAAATGGGAAATGAGTAAAGTTGGAGAGGTACTGCCAGCGAGTAGGCACGATTCAGAGGAATGTGATGCCCTAGAACATGAACAAAATAAAGATACTGAAGATAGTCATGTGGCTGAAGCTTGTGGTGAAGATAAACACCAAGACAGCAATGAAGGTGCTGCAAGATCACCTGAGAAAACTAATAAGCCCAAGGCAGAAGTTTTACTTGCAGATTGTTATGGTCCCTTTTCTGGACAACTGATTGCCACCATGAAAGAAGCTTGTCGCTACGCTATGCAGGCAAAGCCACAGAGGCTCATGGCAGCAATGTACACGTGTGAAATTATGGCGACTGCAGAAGTTTTAGGTAAGAYGGACAAAAAAAGCCTGGGTCAAGAATTTGCTTTCCAAGTTAAAACATGAGGTAACCTGATCCAAAAGGGTAATTTTATTAAAACCTTGCAGAAATATTTTATCATTCTGTAACAGGTGTGTGCCATATCTCTCAGGCTGTAGTATCTGTGTTATTCAGAAGTCAAATTTCACATTCTTCTTATCCAAAACACAAGTGTAAGTAAGAATATAGAAGTTTATAATATAGAACATAAAATTAGATTAAAATATTGTGCTTCATGATTTAAAAAAATTCCAGGAAAAATGATGATGAAAGCATTTTGGGAAGATTTGTGTGTTTTTGTTTTTTTCCAGTAGACTCTTGGCTGATATTTCCCAGCTCAAGATGTTTTAAGTTGATATAATTAATGTAGAAATGAAATTGAGACAAAAAAAGAGTGTTATTGTTAGTGTCCAGTTGTTAGGTTTTGTGCTAGTCTCCGTGTCCTTCTGGTATGCAGGTTGCTCACTTTGCAAACCTAGTGCATACCAAATTTGTCGCTAATATTACCKTACCATTTACACCTACTTAAACTTGTTTTTATGACCTATTTAAAACTCCACTTAACTCTCTGTAATATTTGTTCTCAGAGTTTTCCGTGAATCTGGCCCAAAACGCTGAGGTTTTATTTAAAACTAACATTCCATTGTGTTTAGGGCATCACCAAACTTACTTCGACAGCACTACTTAGGACAGAAATTATAGCATAGTCCACATGCAATAATGAAAGATTTAGTTATTTTGGTCAAAACATAACTTGTGTTTCTGTCATGAACACAAGTGTACTGGTAACAGTTATAGGCAGGGGGGAGATGGTTTGAAGAGAAAAAAATCAGGCTTTAAAACATGAACAAAGAAAGTGGTTTAGATTGAGCCATTGCTTTGTGCAGATGCATGACCCTGTCCTGCTCTCCTTAGCAGGCCTGTWAAGGAGGCCTGCAGTAGATCTGTTGGCATATGTTATGTCAAGTTGCAACTTATTATGGAGTCCATCTACCTTTTTTTGAGAATTTGTTGTTGAATTTGAAAGAATGGTCATCAAAATAAAGGTTATAGTGTTACAATATACTGTTCTAGCACATTAGCACAGCACCAAAGAATCTCTGAATATTTAAGAATCTAAGCAGGCCTATTAACAGTACTTTCTAATGTGTGTGTATATATATACACACACATATACACACGCATATAAGTATATAAAAAATATTAGAATTCCAGCTTATAGCTTTTTAACGTAAAGACCACATCACTTTGGCTCTGTTATATAAGTAAAAGTATGCATTTTCTGAAAGAGGACCTTCTTCCTTCCCTATTAATTTTATGGGTAATGCTGTTATGCTAATTTTAAGCTCTTGGGAGCAGTGCTGCTGTTGCCCTTTCCCAATATTCTCCTGCAGCGTGAAGCTGGCACTTTTGCAGCGTGCAGGGAATAGAGGAGCTGGGGAGTGTTTGCATTTGATCTACCCGTCTTGAAGAATATTGCAGTACAGCAATGTGGTACAGGACTTGCATTAATTTCAGCTCCTTAAAAAATTTATCTTGAAAATGAGCATATCTGTATGTGCTGTAACACCACCAAGCTATTTTTGAAGTCTTCTGATTCTTTCAAAATACTTCGTTAATGCTTTGTTAAAATACTTTTTGAATGGGGAGGCYTTGCAGCATTAGTGCAGTGCTGGAAGGGGCTTTTCTTCCATGTGCTGCAGCCTGCCCTGTGGTGAAACTCAAGGCTCTGTATAATCGTTCAGTGATAGCAATAACTGAGACAGTGCTCCAGACTGCTTGGATGAAACAGAAACCATTTAGGAAGCTGAATAAATTGCTTTCTGATTGCTGTGCTTTGGAAGAACTGTCCTCCATGAATTATGGACAGCAAATATGTGCATCATGGATGCTTTGTGATTAATGTTACTGCTAGTGTCTCACTTAAACATGTGCAAAGTTTCCTGAGTCCTACTTAACTCAATTAGCAAATACTTTGAATTATAATGTTAATAACCTATGAAGTGCTTTGGACCTGGTTTAACAAATAGCTTTAATATATGCTGTATGGCACTATTAATAAGTACAGTGACCTTGACGCGATGCCCTTGCGCGGTGTGTTTGCTTAAGCTTGCATTTTAAAGCAGTAAAGGCATGAAGAATAATCCAGTAGTTGGGAGCCCTCAGAAATAGGACTCTTTAGGATATGAGAATTTCCTGAAATTGCTCAAGTCTCTTTAGGCCTGAAATTGTTTGGTTTATGCTAGCAAAGCTTATAAGGGGGTCCCAGTAACAACTTGAGCAGATAAAATTATTATGTGAAGGTGAGAAGAACCTTTCAGGCCGTGTCTTATCAGAGAAGTATAAAATCTGAGAAAGTGGGCACTGACCTGTGGCTTCATTCCCAGCCTCTGAGGGGTGGCTGTTCTCATGCTGCCTTCCTGACCAAAAGCACTGTTTCTGTCTTTAAAATAAACCCATTCCAGCACTTCCAGTATCCCCCACAAAGGTTTGCACTGAATAAAAGAAAATCAATATGTGGTTGCAGTAGTTAGTGACTATTTTCTTGTCAGGATAGCACTGGTGACAAGCATTAAGAAATAGTGGTGTATCTCTAATTATTTCCAGTAAGCATCAATTTTGTCTGGTTTTATATAAGCTTGTGTTGAATAACCATCTTTTTTTCCCCAATTTAAATTTAAATTTTGTGGTCTCCTAGATACTGGTATAAACTTGTTTTTTGTTTTTACCATAAGGTATTTTCACTTTCACACAGGTAGTCTCATAACATCCATGATGCTCTTCAGTGGACTGGATATATTAATTTTAGAATGGAAAATAAAAATGTTCTACTAAAAACATAGGCCTAAGCTAATTAAAAGACTAATCAAACACATTAATATATGTGGTGTATTTCAGATAAAGAAGCCTTCTGTGATTAGAATAATGCTGCAGTATTTGGGAAACAACTACCATATAGAAATTTTTACATCCATATAAAATTTTAACAATGCTTAAGATAAAGTTCTTGAAGGATAGTAATATCTCTTAGTAACGTTCTTAACTACTTAATTGCATTAAGTAAAGCAATTTAGACATGTAATCTGGCAAAGTGCCTTTAAAAATAGTGGTGTGATAATGTAAAATACACCTAGTGCAAGCATTACCTACATTTGCACCAAAGTAATCACTTACTATGTATGTTAGTACTATGGTTCTGCCCGTTTTACTGACATATTATATTGCTTGTATGACGAATTAATCCAGTTAGGCTTTTTCAGGGAAGGTTTTAAACTAATGAAATAATATATTTTACTTAATTCTGAAGCATTCTAAATAAATATTTACTTCTTCTTTTGGGGAAGTAGAATATATCAGAGGACTAATCAGAATTGTGTCTTCACAGGTCGTGTGTATGCTGTCTTGTCCAAAAGAGAAGGCAGAGTGTTACAAGAGGAGATGAAGGAGGGGACGGATGTGTTCATTATTAAGGCAGTCCTGCCCGTAGCAGAAAGCTTTGGCTTTGCTGATGAAATCAGGAAGAGAACTAGTGGCCTGGCCAGTCCACAGCTGGTGTTCAGCCACTGGGAGGTAAAAATATCTATTTGCTCCATCTGTTTTGGTGATGTATTTCCTGTAGATGTGGCAGACTAGAATTATAAGGGGAAGAGGTTAAGTATTGGTCAAGACATTTGATAATTTCTTTTTTGAAATGAAGAGAAATAATTTTAGATTAGTTTTTTTTTACCCTTTTTCTCTTACAGATGTGCAGTTCAGAACAGTTCAGAAAAATCTTATTTAAGTTTTGTTTGGATTTTTTTTTATTGTGATTTTTTTTTCCCCAGATATAAAGTAAGTGCTCCAGGAATTAAATTGTTTCTTCAAAAAATATGTCTTTTTAAATAAGTTTGCTGGTAAATTTGTTGTGGGATGGGAGGAAAGGTGGAAAAATTAACGGGAAATGTAACCGCAGATTTCCCTTATTTCTCRTATGTATATGGGGGTTAACCTTTCAGTAATTAGCAGCTATCAAGGTAGGTATTGTTTTGTACTTGCATATTCCGAGACAACCTAGATTTCCGTAAAAAAAGGGAGTTGGTTTTAATCTTTTGAACCTAAGTTTGATGATGATAAGTGGAGGTGTTTTCAGATTGTTCCTCTTGGGTGTTTTWACCAAGATGTGAAAGTGGAGATGTAAAGGATGTGCAGGTGGGAACTGATGAGAAAAGCTCTCCAATGAGAGCTGCATTCTCTTTGGTTCCACTACTTGTGGATAGTAGATTTTGAAGGCAAAAGAGAAAAAGCTTTAATTCGATGTTCCTTGTTCAAGAGAAACAAGTCCTTTATTGTAGGACTCCTCAGAAGACTCCATCAGAGGAGCTTAAAATGGACTTAATGGTAAGACTGAATATAAGCTTTTTCTTAAAAATAGTTGAGGTCTAAATTATTTTAATCAGGAGATTTTTTTTTAAATTTGATGTTAGGCTATATAAACTTTGGTAAATGGATGAGAAGGTCTGGTTTCATCTTCTGATTTATTTTGTTACCTTGAATGTCAAGTCTCTGAGTACAAACATTACATTTTTTTCATGTAAGTAAAATTGTCAGAGGTTGCCAGCTATGTCTGTTCACCACTGTTTTTCTCTGAAGTATGTGCTATTTTTTTCACGTGATGTGGATTCTACCTCATTTCCTGTAGTTAATTTGCTCTAATAATAGAAAGTATTTGTTAAATACTTCCCTAGCAGTATTTTGGGGCTAGTTATTGCTGTAACTGCCTCAGGAATTTTATGGGAATACTAGTGGAAAAGGAGAAGGATCCTAGCAAACCACTTTTGAGTCATGTGCTAGCGAAAGAGTTGGGAATCCTTGAAATAGCACAATTAGGAAAGTACATTTTGTCATCTTTGGTGATGGTGCCTTATTGATTTTAAAAAATGCAGTGGACTGATTAGTTCTCCTCTCTGACTATTAATACTGACTTGTGTTGTCCTGTCATGGCACATGAAGTTGGGTCATGCAATGAATTGGTACCCAAAGAAACTACCCAAACTATCCAAAGAAACAAGAAAGTGGAAAGTGATGCAGAGGAGAGGAGAGAGAGAGAAAAAAAAAAAAAAAAGAGAGAGAGAGAAAGAAAAATGCATTGAATGGAAAAGAAAAAGAGAAGCAAACCCAAAGACAGTGTATACATGGGGGAAAAAATTAGGTTAAAAGATTGAGGTGCAAGTAAGTAACAGTTCAGGAACTTCAAAGCAGAGTGTTGGCAATATTACACGAAGTATTTTTTTCTGTATTGGATGCACTTATCTGAAGTGCAGCTGGGGAGGCTTTGTGGCTTCACTGGCCTTTTGTCTGCACTGTCTCTGCTACCAGTGCCCTAAAGAAATATCAGTCAGAGGGATGTTAATTCTAGCTAACTGTTGTTCTGTGCCAGCCTCCTTAGGCTTTGCAACTACCTTGCTCCGACACCAAACAGAAACCAGTGACGAGACTGGGACATATATGGACCCTATTTTACTTATATCAGTTCCATGCAGAAAAGCAATGTTTGCCTGTAATCACAGACATGCATAGTTCTGCTAACCTGAGCCACAGTTTCTGTGATTATCTGCATTTCTACTCATTTTAGCTCACTAGCTTAGGTTCAAGTGTGAGTTGGCTTCTTTGGGCAAGAATTGTTTGTTATCAAATGAGATTTTACTTACCCCTTTTCGTATGCTTTTTGTGATCTTGATTGATGTGACCATTTATTTTGCAAGGCAGAAGAAATGTGACAATACTTTTTAAAAAGGCGAGTGCTGAGCATCTTCAGCTCATTTACTCATTTATGAGGGAAAATCAAGTCTGGAATCAGACTTAAGATTGYCCATGAGAATATGGAAAAAATGATTTGTGTGGAACTTGGCCTTGTAACGTTAAAGCTATTCTCAAACCCAGAATCAGAATCCTTTAATGAGTAATAGGAAAAATCAGCATGAACTGTATTAGAGCGCCACAGAGAGAGATTTGAACAACTAGCAACTTTTTCTAAAATTGACACTCTAGTGAATGATTTTAATTACATTTATAGTAGGACTATCGTGACTATGTAGTAGGAAAAGCATTTGTGTAAGCCGGTCACCTTTTCACCTGTCAAATCTGTCAGCGGGGAGATTTTTTTGGTCACATTGAAAGTCATGTTCACATATTTTTCTGACAAAAAAGGCCTTTTACTGCAATACTAGCAATGTTGGCTGAGTGCAACAATGGCAGAGGGGATGCATTTTACTCTCACATCATCAGCAGAATTGCTAAACAAGTACCATTTTCAGAATCTCTCCTGGTGGTGTGACAGAGCAGCCAGAAAAATAACTGTTTGTGACTCATCACATGAGAAATTTGTAGAGCTTTTCTCTTTTTTGTTCTTTCTTGCTCTGTGTTTCTCTTCTGCTTTAAGCAAAACTACCAGATTTCATCAAGTTTTATTAGCCCTAGCAATATTGTATTACTGATGAGTTATTGGTACTTGGTATTTACAGGATAAATACCAGCATTTATATGAGTTCCAATTATTTAATGTGTCATTATGTAACATTATGTGAACTAGGAGTAATCTTAAACTATTTTTCTTTACTGCTAAGATTAAAAGTGAATGTGGTAGCTGCTTGGTTTTCTTTTGCATTTCCCGTGTTAGGTTACTGCCTGTTAACTGCATACTGTCCAAGCCCTTTTGTGAAATTCTTCATTAAGTGTGTGTTTGAGGTCTTTTCTCATTGTGCTTAGCTAATTACCTGGTACTCAAGACCTGCATGTTTTTATGCAGATTTCTTGTAACTTGTTCTTATCCTCATTTTACAGGTGGTGAAATAATCTTTTTTTTTGAATTTAATTTCTTTTCAATTAGTTAAATTTCATTGAATTTACATGCCTGAAGTATATTTGAGGGTGTTAGCTTGGAATTAAATCAGTTTTTCATTCTTGTATTTAATTAATATGATTTATAGAGAATGCATACAGGAAGGTCAATGATAGAGACTCCCTTTAAATGGAGCCATTTTGGTCTCGGAGGAAATTAAACAGCATTTTTCTTATCTAGTTAATGAATATATTTTGTATAGTTCAGATCACTCAAGTCCCGGGGGATGGAGTAATACATGTATTGAGGTCTGTCTCGTCAGTTACTGCTTTTTTTATTCATTGTTTTTCTGTCATTTTTAAATTTTTAAATTAATGTATATTTCTTTAATGTATTTTTTGCTTGATCTGATTTCCTTTGTCCTATCCTGATTCTTTGCAGTTATTTGTTGCACTCAATCATGCTATTTTATCTTAATCATAAGCTGCTTTGAGCAAGAGATATTTGTGATTGCACAGTGCTTAGAATAATGGAACTCTAATCCCATTTGGGAGATCTGTATTATAGCAAAAGTAATGCACATTGCTCTGTTGAGATACTGACTGAATTCTCAGCAACTGCAGAAATTATCAGAGACATCTACTGGTTAAAAATTGTAAAATTTATTGCATTCTTCTCAGTGCACATCTTTTCAATTGGGTTGTGATTGCCTATTAGACACTTTTAATTCTTTGGAGGGGAAGGGTGGGGAAAGGCACCATAAGAACATATCTGTTTTTGAATTCTTTTTGAGTGTTTATTTCAAAATAAAATAGTCTCTGGAATGTATTGTGAGAGTCTAGGGAAAGGTAAAAGAGGAAGGATCGCATGTAATAAGCGGTAAGAATATGCTGTGTTCTGAATCACTGGAAGTTTTTATATATATGTATATTTATGTATTTATTTCAGCATTCACTCTTGAGTCTAAGCCCTGTTACACTCAGATAGAAGTTGAGGGCTGAGCGTAGAACTTGCTGGATGAGATTTAGGCCCCCATTAAACAGGAAGCAAGGAAGGGTAATGAAATCTCTGAGATTCTGTGCATCTGTGCTAGGTTGATGTGTAACTTTGCATGCATCATTGTGCTGGTGACAGTGTTGGCATSTAAATGAATTCTAAAAGCAAACCTGGATGCTTTCAACTATGAAAGGCTCTTTATATTAGCSAGAACATACGGAGCTAATTAAAAGAGCAAATAAAAGTGACAGTGATRTGGCTTTAGTTTTCCCTCTCAATACATGTTTCTTAAATAATAGGGAAAAAATGTAATCGTAAAGCCACAGGCCTTCTTTTTTTCCTTTGTAATTCCCTAATCCCTGTTTGTAGCTACTGACTGAAGACGGAGCTAAAGCTGATCTGTCACAGACTGAGACACAAACAAGGATAATGCTTTTGAGCCAAAATATAATTTCTCCATAACACCTAGAACTGGGAAAGTTACTATGCAAATTTTCATTATTATGATATTTATTAGAAGAGATAGGTCTGACTTARTGTATTTCAAGGCACTTCATATATAGTGAATAGAATCTCTGAATACTTCTGAATTACTTTTGGATGCTCACTTCATTTTCTAAGGAATCTGCACCCCAATGCAATTCTACAAGTTAAACTTGGCAATACTTGGGCAATAAGAATTATCCTTTATCCCCTTCAAGCCTGCTGTATCTGAAAGCAAATTAAATGGTGTGTCTTTGATACTTTTTTGTACTTTGAGGCTTTTGCAGGATGGCTGTAGATATGAAATATGTAACTCAGCCACTGGCTTGATGTTGCTCCTTCACTTCCTTCCCCTTCACAAATTGAGCTGTTAGTGGAAAGATTCTTGTTGGAAATGAAATTTTTCTTGTAGTGTCTGTGCTTCTACTGCAAGATCCTCAGATGTTTCCAACAGTCAACGATGTTCTTCTTGCACAGCACTGTTTCCATTCCTGTCAGTTGTTTTATGCGCAGCTATTTGGTTTACATCAGCTGGACATTAAGGGAGATTTCTTTCTTGAATGATTTTTCTTATTGCTCCATTTCTTGCTGTTGTCTTGGAACATCTTTCTCAGCTAGAGATGACCATCTGTCTCTTCTTCCATGTCATTTAAAGAGAAAAGTATCAAAAAATATTGAAGAGACAGCATTTATGCCCCTGTAAATCAAAAGAAAATCCTGCTCTTGGGTTTCCTGCTTTGGAGAATTCTTTGGGTCTGTAGGACATTTTCTCCATAAGCAATTGCTTCTCCCAAGCAATACAGTGCTTTCTGCAGTGTTAGCAAACACTTCTATTGATTTATCTTATATCTGAAGACTCCTGTTGAATTGGGAGATCAGTTGCTCCAGTTATAAAACTGTACTATTATAAAACACACGTGCACACAAATCCCTGTGTGTGCACATGACTATGTATACACACACACGTCTATATAGTATATGTATATGTATACCCTCATGCTTGACCCTGGTTAGTGTGTTGGAGTTCTTACTATGCCAGCAGTGAACAGACCTTCTCATTTACAGGAAAACTTATTCTTGACTAGCAAGGAGTTAAGGAGACCAGATAGCTGGCCTTAGGAGTGTTGGGATGAAACTTCTCACCACTTGGCTGAGCAATAATACTTGATGTTCCTACAAATTTACGTCGTGGTTAAACAGAATGTTCTAAAACCCTGATTGTGCTGTTAAATTGTGTAAGGAGCCTTGATCTATGAAGAAGAGTTCTTGTGTTACAAATTCTTCACTTAAAATAGTTGGACATCATTTTGACTTAATAATTATTTCTCCAGTTTAAGTCTGCACTTACTAAAATGTGCTGCRCTACATTGGTTGGTTTGTTCTTTTTTTTTATGCAAGGAAATATTAGGATTCCTTTCAACATACAGGAAATCTTGAACCTATCTTCAGAAGAAATACAGCCCTTTAAGAGGGAAAGCTCAGTATTTTAAAGTCTATTAAAAACACGTATCTATAGAAAACTTCCTAATGTAAGTCTCAGATCAATGATTTTTTTAACCTCATTTGTGCTTTATATTGTATGATTATGTTAAGAATCCAAACTGGCTGTTTTGCTAAGGTCAGTGCCTGCTTGGGCTATCAAYACATCCCTTTTGATTATATGAACTGATTTTATGGATCATCACAGAAAATGAACCCATCATTTTTTTTCACATCAATGTCTTTATACTTAATTTTCAGGACTAAATATATTTTTATATATATATATATTGCTTCTTCTCTTTTCTTTGATCATTTTTATCTTGTTTCACATTATTTGCCGTAATTATATAAAGATATACATTTGTAAATATGTACTCCAAATTTTAACTACTTTCTGTATTTTATATTACGAAGCTAGTTTTCCTCCTCTGTCCAGACACACTCATGCGATCAAAGGCATACATGCACATGGTTCTCCAAGACTGTTAAACAAAACCCTTTCAAAATTTCACRTGCTTATTTTTAGAATGGTGTCTGTTTTTCAGTTTCGTGCTTGGAGAAGGAGTACTTTCCTAATATGGTCTGAGTGGGATATTTATCCATATATGCATTAATAGTTCATGTTAAAATTTTAGTTTTACTTTACAGTGAGGCAGCATTATAGTTGTTCATTGCTTTTGTTTGCCTGGAGTTTAATGAGGAGGGAAGAGACTTTCAAGTGTTCTTTCAGTTGAAGAGCTGGTGTCATTTTGTCATTATTTTTCTTCCAAAAAAAAAGGAGGGAGGCAAAGAGGAAAAGTGAAAAGCTTGGGTTTGATTTGTATAAATCTAAAATAAAACAATTTTAGTTCTAATGTGTTTAGGGTGATCACATCCTCTCCACTGTGAGGTAACTGGCAATGGCTGAGTTTGGGTCTAATTTGCAGTTTAGTATTTAAGTTCACTAGGTAAAGAAATCAGACTTTATATGATAACACTGAGGGGAAGAAAAGTCACATTTAAAAAATCTTATTCAAGTTCAGTTTTACAGTATGGAGTCAAAAAGGCRAGATATTGCATGGTATTCTGAGACAATTTCCAGCTACACAGGAGTTAAGCAGTCGAGGTGACGCTGTGCGTGGCCCTTGGGCACATCTTTGCTCACTGAGGCAATAGGCCTGCATCCAACATCACCAGAGGAGTATGGCCAAAAAATTCAGCCTCCACCAACTGTAGAGGCTGAGCTGTTGCCCTGCCCCAGCCCCGCAGAAGGTCCCACCCCGGTTGTGTTCAGCGGCTGCCCCGGGCCCGGGCCTGGGCCRTGCTCGCGGCCTGGTGAATGCGCTGCGCCCTCGCACCGCCCCTGCAAGGGGGTTTGTTACCTGGGTCCTGCGCTACGCAGGGGCACCCCAGCAGGGAGACAGCGGTTCCTCAAGGTCACATTTCACGTAAATCTGCCAACTTCTGCTATTTTCCCTGGAGGGCAGAGTTAAATGGTGCCTGACGAAGGTGCWTCAGACATCAAAACCCTTGTATCAGCTGTGCCCTTTTGGTTGCACAGCAGATGCCACTGCCGAGCAGTAGGCAGCAGTTGAACTGCAAAAGTTATTTTAAAGTCTTAAATTATCTTTCTAGTAACATTTTCACTCAGGTGGGAAGGATTCTGCTATACTGAGTCCATATCCTCTTGGAAGTTGTGCATAGGAGTTCTTCTGAAACTTTTTTAGACAAGTAGCTGCTTGCACAGCTGTTTTGCTGGCATGCAGGAGCTGCCTGAGCGCTGACCTGTCTTAGGAAGGAGTTCAGACCGGCCGTGAGGTTCCTCACTAATCTAATACTCCACAGGACAGAATAGGGCTGCTCTTGCTCTTCAGCCCCTTCATCCAACTGGAGCATTTTCCACATCAATGATACTTGGCTCAAAAGAAATCCCTGTTTTTGCACTTACGAGACAGTACGGACCAACAGGGGAAATACTGGCAGACATGGTGTGGTTCCCAGGTCTGCCTGACCTTTTGGATGAACTAGCAGATGCCTTCTGTTTGCTTTTGAGGTCTCTCCCAACCTTATTCTGCCTAATGAAGCTGCCTTAGGCAGAGACTGTTTCATAGCATCATTTCGGAAATGTGCTAGACAATAGGACYCAGAGCGCCGTTGGAGCCATCTGGGTGCCACTGAAATGCAGATAATAAATCATCTTCAAGTTAAGGCTTAAAATTTCAAGCCTTCTTGAATTGAGATTAACCTGTTCTAACTCAGATCTTACTGAAAAYTTTGATTAACTTAATTGCAGAATCTAGTGTGTATTGTTGTCTTTCACCATTAAAAYAGTACTTAGAGAATTTTATTTTTTGTGGTTTGATTATTTCAGGTAGTAAGGTTGTCTCTGATGCAGCCGTTTGTTGTTTGAATTATTAACATGTGAGTTGTTATGCTAGAGGAAAATGAAGGCTGTTTTCTCTATATTATTCTGCATGCAGTTAGTAAACAAGTCTTCTGAGACTTCATTGTTTGAGTGTGTTAGCTGGAATAGTTGTGATGCTTAATGAAACAACTCATTTCAGCATATTTTTTTTCTTCTGAAGAATACCCTTACAGTATTTGAAGTCATGTGTTCACTCCCTTTGAAATACATAATCCCACTTCATTATGAATATTGCATTTTTAACAACATTTATTTTTAATATCTTCGGTTGGCTTATATTTCTGTAATGAGCTGTGCTGCACATTCTTCAGTATACATTTCACTGTGTGTGTGTATAATTTTAGTATGATGGAATTCTAGTAATTTGCTTATAGTCATACTTTTAAAATACATATATTATCCAGGACTTTTATAGAGCAGATCAGTGAAGTTACTGTTAAGCAGAATTATTAAAAACACTTCTATCACTTAAAAATTGCATTTGTGACAAGAGATTTAAGAAGTGCATCCACTGTGCAGTAGTTCATTTTAATGTATTGTGTTTTATAAGCTACTATTAGAGAAAATGCTAGTCTAATGATCCACTGTACTAATCTTGATCTGTAATTCACTCTTAAATACTCACTGTTTTCAGAAGTTCCTTGTGGATGTAGTGTAGAAATACTCCGTTGTATTAACTACTGTATGTAGGATGAACTGAAGGTAAAGACTTGTGCGGTTATTTCCTGCTCATGTTGTATTTGAAATCTCCTCTGGTGGAGGACCCAGGAAAATTGCAGATTTTAAACTGCAAGAGCAGCTCTACTGAAGAGTAGGGAAAAGTTGAGCTCTACTGAAGAGTAGCAACAGAAATGAGATTTCATCTTGTCTGTGTTTTTTATAGGAATTAGAGAAAATAAGGTACAAAATGAGCGGAAACCTTCAGCTCTACTAAGTTCTGATAAAATCGTAGTGAGATAATTTCTCCATAAGGAATTACTTCTCAAGAACAATGAATTTTCTCAAGGTTATTTGTCTGTTTGCTGACTTGCAATTGTATTAAATATTTGCTTTAAAAAAAATCCATATGCAGATAAATGTAGCAGAACTTSAAAAGCTGCTGTATGCTTCTTTATTTATGACAAATGCATACTATACCTAGCTTTTGTTTTCTGCATAAAAAGCTATTTGCAGACTTTCTGGGAAACTTTACCTGTTCCACTTTTATGTTAYGCGCTTTAGAGATTAAGAATAATTGAAATGTTGCAATGCATCTTTATGATACCTTTTTTCTTCTTTTTCTTTTTATAGATCATTTCAAGTGACCCATTCTGGGTACCAACCACTGAGGAAGAGTATTTGCACTTTGGGGAAAAGGCAGACTCCGAGAACCAGGCCCGCAAGTACATGAATGCAGTAAGAAAGCGAAAGGGACTTTATGTAGAAGAAAAAATTGTGGAGCATGCTGAGAAGCAAAGAACTCTCAGTAGAAATAAGTAGCTGTGTCTGCTTTCAGTTCTCTCCTGACTCAGCTAAGTGCGGGTGGATTATTTTCTATGCAGCACTTTCCAAATTTCATCTGGATTGTTCTTTCACACCAGTTTTCTTAAACACTGTAAAGTCTGTGGCTTATGTTTTAATAAACTTAAGCCTTTCCAACTTTTCTACAGAGAAATAGTTTATTTAAATAAAAGATAGGAGGAGATTCTTTGGAATTGGTCTTCTAACTTTTCTGCCATATTTYTGTCACAGGTGAGGGAAGCCGAACTTTTCTTTCTTTCTGATTTATCAGATGTAATTAGAACTGGTTAGCTAGTCTGTTGCAAATAAACTATGCAATGAATTTAGCTGCCTAATGTTTTTGACTCTCCTTTAAATTGATTTAGCGTCTTATAACATATTTGATGCTCACAAGTCTTTTTCATAGCTATTTATATGTAAGTAGTCATAAGGCTATAAGAAGTTTGTAAACTATTTCTTTCACTATATTCCTTATGTAAACAATTATCTAAATCATGTGGTACTTTTTCTGCTCCCAGGTTGCAGCAATTAATCTTTTTTTAAATCAGAAAGCAAAAATATAGCACACGTGGAAGACGCACTGAGAAGCAGGCAAGGTTTGTTTTTATTTACTGTCTTTAGAATKCATCTTAGAAGAGAAAAAAAGAAAAAAGGTCATATGATTATCATAAGCTAGGACCTAATGTTTTTGAAGTGGACACATAACTGCCACTGCCGTTCCCATTTGCTTGAGTGTTTACTGAGGCTCTTTCAGAAAAAGAAATTTCTACCCATTCAGCCTGTTGGCTTGAATCCAATGAAGGTGAACATTCTCAAAAATATATGAAATATTTTGCTGTTGGCAGATATCTGGGATGCAGCAGGCTCCAGAACTGAGACTAAGAGGAAAACAATCTTCAGAGGGTGTTAAGTTACAGTTGAGCATAATGGAAACTTTGAATGGGCAAGGAGAAACGTGATGTATAAACTGTTTGGCTGTTGAGTGCTTAGAATAATAAAAGGAAAGGATTTGAATYGGACGTTCAAAAAGGTTAATCTGAGTAAAAGGCTAGGTGTCCTTGACGKTTTTTTGATATTTAGTTAAATTAATGGGAAATAAGTTCTTGAATCTTCTGCCAATTGACTTTCTGTTACTTTTTGTCTTTGCTTTTGGGAAAGAGTTCTGTTTCAGATTTTTTTTTTTCAAGCATATAACCACTTCTTCAAATTTGATTGCCTTTTACTGTCCCCTAGCAGCTATTTGTTTTTTCCAAATACTTTTTTTGTGTGTGTTGGTTAGCAGTAGGCAGATTTTTTTCATACCAGTTCTGCCCCTTTTCAGAAAGGAAACTTCAGCTTGGTTCACAAGCAGAATGATTTTGAAGACTTAACTCTTATTTTAAATAGCAGCTTTATTCTCATGTGTTTGCTTTCATTATCGAAATGTTTCCTGTTAAGATTGTATTTATGRATTCAAGCAAGTGAAACATTTGCTTTGCTTACGAGATTATTCCATAAATTGCTATTGTTTTGCAAGGGTCTGTTAGAGCTTGTGCAAGCAAACCTATGTAGCCTGGTCACTGGCAGCTCTATGTAGCTGTGGAAAACGTGGTAACTTACYGCAGCCTGCAGTACCCACTCAAGATATAAATGTAAATGCTTTTAAGTAACTCTCTTTCTAGCAGAATCAAATATAAAATTAGGGATGTCTGATCGTTGTTATTAACTATTAGCTGTAATCTACTCTGGGTATGTGGAAGAAGCATTAATATAAATTTAAAAATATTTAGCAATAGCTTTAATGCTTTGTTACAGAATATTTTCAAATTTAGATGACATTARATGCAAACTAATCCAGGAAACTGAGGATCATTTGTAAAGAGCAAAAGCTTCTCTAACTAGCAGAAGAAAATCAACCTGCAAGAAGTGCTTGCAGCAGTATTTGTGATCTACTTTCCTTAGTAACAGCTACCAGTGGGAAGAGATTTTAATTGCTAACGTGCCATGAATTTCTAACCATGTTTCTCTAGTATATTCAGAAAGTAACTTGATGTCGCTGCTTTTCCCCTAGCTTCATTACATATGCATAACAATATGACATAATTTTGGAAAAATATCTGCAAATCATGGTGAATAACTTGCTGATGGAGCAAGCCATGGAAAGATTTAATTGAGAGCTGGCCATTATATCATATCATCTTCCATTGCCAGCTTTATTGCTAAATATAATACATGATTAAAATGACTGCACACAGCTTTTAAAATAAAGGCCTTATCTGTGTACATTTTCAGTGCATTTTTAACTTTCTGAAAGCCAGACACTCAACTGATGTGAATTGACTCTATTCATCTTAGTGGAGTCAGGGCAGCTCAGCTTTGATAATGTACGAAAAYACCATGTGCTTCTGTGTGGCCATCGTTATAACAGAATGATAACTGTTCACTGAGCAATTCGTCTGATATTCCACTTCGTAAGAACAAAAAAAACAACAAAACGGGGAGCCACATTTCTCCAGAGAAGAATGAAGACCACGCAGTGGCCAACAAGCCCCTTGCGTCTCTGGCTACCCTTCGTCATCTTACATCTTTAAAACCTCTTCCTTTTCTCAGGCACTAATAATCTTAGCTGATTAATCGTCTTTTTTCATAGTTATTCTTTTCCTTCTTTGAACAAACTTCTCCTACTTCTTAATGGAGAAGTCTAAAAGAAAAATCAAATTATATGTGGGGAAATGTCATGGTGTACTTTCTTTCCTACCCTRCTTTCCATGTTATTTTTTGAATTAACCAACACTCTCACTATTATGATTGTTGAGGGTAGAGACACCAATGCAGCGTAATATTCTTGTGCCAAATTTTTCCATTCCAGATTTAGATCTGAATAAAATCTTTCAACTCTCTACTAATGCTTAGGAATTAGCTCTTGTTGAGATACTAATATTTGGGGTGTATGAGTTTTTATTTGGATTTGGTGTTTTGGGTTCTAGAGTTTTTATTGGGACTCGATGAGGAATTGGGTCACTCATTTGTGAAGTTAACTGCTGGGCTCACAAGAGATGCGTGCAACATTTGGATTGCACAGTGTATTTTTGATGCAGAATCATTTAGGCAAGGAAGAGTAACTTGGCTTTGAATGTTTTGGAATGTTTTATTCAATTGAATATGTACTCTAATAGCAGAGAGAGACTTGCAAAAATGCAGGACTCCCAAGTGCTTGTTATTTTGGATTGAAACTTTTCTTTACGATTTTGGTTTGATTAAGCATTCACAATTTTATGTGCTCTACATTTCTCCATGTGCATAATAGAGCTCTTTTTTTTTCTGTGCGTAGTATAGGATTATAAATTCATGGAGAAAGCTGTAAAAATAAGTCCACAGGAAGCATGTGAACACCACAGTTTAAGTACTTTGTGATCTTCTCAAAAAAGAGTTCCCCACTAGCACAAGGGGAGATAGGTGGGTGAAGTCAGTTGCTGCAGTAGATTAAGTTAAACAACATGATTCCTCCCATGAAACTCTTGAGATGTTTTATTTTAAAGCAGTGAAATTCTTCAATGTTGCTTGACAGATCTCTTATCTAGGAAGTTTAAAAGGGATCCATAAAATACTGAAGTTGTTACAGCTAAACTTGCATGTTGCCATGCCTGAAAGGTCGTGTGTTTGTGGGAGCAAGGAGTTGCACTTGTGCAAACTGCTTGAGACCCATGAGCATGCAAGAGCATCAGCCTTTGTGGGTGCAAGAGCCTGCTGCTCTTGTTTCCACAGACTGGGTGAGGGGAGTAAATGTCTCCAGTGTAAATGAGGAACTGGACATCAGTTCCCTTCTCTCACTTCAGGCAGGAGGTGAATATGCTGCACTTGGCGTTTCTGTGAGTAAAACAGCACTCTTGATTGGAGAGGTTTCTCTCAAATACATACGTCTCTCTGAAATGTATTGCATTTATAAACCTAGTGCCAGGCAAGTATCATTTCCAGATGAGATGACTAAGACACAGAAGATGCAGATCTGCTTAAAACCTTCCACAATGTGACTGGATAGCAGAGCTGGAACTGGGAATTCGGATGACTTTTCTCCAGGCCGTGGTTGTATCAACCTAAAATCTCTATGTAAGTTACCAGGATGCCTTATTCTTCCATTAGGGCTTCTCCTTTCTAAATTTACTTTGCTTCAACAAGCTATGTGGACCTATGTTTCTTTCTAGTTTTCTTTGGAAGCAGAAATAAAAGTAGAGGAACATGTGGAGGAGTCAGTGTGAATCAGCTCGTTTATTTTGTCAACACCAGTCTTATTTATTTTATTTTATTTTTTTATTATTATTAATGCCTAGTTGGAATTATCGCACAGCTTGTGATTCATTTCAGTTTTTGTACATACTGGGCTGTCTGTGAAAACTCARGAGTTGAAGTTAGGCAAGGAATTACAGCAGTCTTTGTTGCCTCATGTATGAGATAAAGGCAGTAAAGAAAACTGGGATAAGATTATTTATTTTTCTTAAGTACCTGTTGTGGTGTTGACACACAATGCTTCAGAATTTATAAAATGTTCTCAAATCTTTTCTCAGAGGGTGTTTATAGACCTGCAAAATATCAGTCTTTTTTTACACCTCTTACTGCTAGATCCCTGCTTGCAGGCTGCTTACAAGGAAATTCAGTCAGCTGTCATTATTTCTWATATGTAAAATCCATGGAAATTAAACTCTTTCTAAAATACACTTTTTAAAAATCAACAGATATGAATCTTACTAGAATTTTTTGAAGATCAAGTTCAAATTATTTTTGTTCGTAGCAGCTTTTTAATTGTTTTAAATGTTGTGTTTACAATTAAGTACTTTGGTTTGATTTATTTACCTGTGCCCAAAAGGTGCAARACACCGTCCAGGCTGATAATATTACCAGGTACAAGTTGTTTTCTTTAGGAAAAGCTATTGCCATTTCCACAGTCATAACTCAGGCTTCTTGTGAATTTTCCATAAGCTTTGAGCCAAACAAGTTTGGGAAAGGTAGGAAGAATGTGAAACAATCTCTTATGTTAAACTCTGTGTAGATATGCCTATGAAATGGTAAAACATGCATTTCTTATATGTTGTTCTTTACCACTTTGCAGTTTGACTCCTTAGATTTGCTAGTGTATATGATTTGCTTCATCACTGTAACCTGAGAAGGAAAATACTGTGTTTAATTTGAACCAGACTGACTTTAGTGGTGCTTAGACTGTTAGTTTACAAGTTAAAGCTTGTTTTTCTGATGGTTTGGATCTACTGAAAAGTACGTAAGATAAAGGATATTGATTTTCATAGTCTCTGTTAATAAACTGAAGAGGTCTGAGGGACATTGCTCTTCTATAGCTGTATCATTCTACGATTATAAAATTTTTGCAAATCATGACTAACAGGAGGAAAAAATAGATGCCATGTAGTGATGTGGTTTGGGCTGTTTGGCAGAGACTTTTCTGTTTCAACAGATACTGTTTTCCAACAGGAGCTTTATTTAATTAATTATTTTTAATTCAGCCTTCTTCCCCCTCTACTCATCCCTCCTACATCATTCCCTAATTCACCAAGAATCCAAGTCCATAACTGTGCACTTATTCTTCTTTTCTTATTTTTTTCTATTATCAAAACCACTCATTTTTCTAAATTCACTGTCTTCTGGAATTTTAGGCGGGGGGGGGGAGCAAAACTCAGTAGTGTTTTCATGTTAGCATTTTTGACAGCCATATGAAGGGCTTGTCCTTTATACTAACGAAAGTGGCATGTCTCACTGTTCTCCAGTGCATTTCTAGATGCATTTTTTCCCCCAGAAAAGCTGCTGGTGTAGAAGGGTAATGATAAATAATAATCTGCACAGACAGCAAAAATAGACTCTGTCAAAAGAATCTATAGCCTTTTTAAACCTGGCATTTCCTACATGCTCCCAAATGCGTTTGCTATCCTCAAGAGGAAAGGGAATTTAGTAAAGTTATGCCACTTTTTTTTGTGTAGTGGCCACAAAGCACAGATAAAATATGCATCCTCTCAAGTGGAATTACAAATGGGAAGCAGATTGATCATCATCACCGATTCAGTGCTGCCTTTTTCTTATCTGTGGAGAGCTCTTCCGGAATTTTTCATACTTTTTTCACTCTGATAAATTAAGTCAGGTAACGAATAAATCACTCTTGTTTCATTGCTTTCCAAGTGATTTATGCTAGTGTTAACTGCTACTCTGCTATATTCTGCCATTTGTTTTGCTGTAGCAAAAATCCTCAGGCTTGTGCACCTCTGTCTCCTCTGACGTATTCTGCAGGCATATATGCTGGATGATGATTTGCTCGGGAAAAAGAAAAGCACACCCACTTACATAATGCAATTAAAAATGGCTCAGAAATAAAAAATATTTGAGAGAGGGATTTGTACAAAATTATCCCTGGCCTTTTGGGRATATATATGAAAAAAAATTTTGCATCAGTTATTATTTCATAGCTCTTGAAAAAGGGGGTGTTCCTCTGTCTTGCAATTGTAGGAGTCAAGAAAATGCTTTGGAATGGCCACTGTGCAATGGACACCTGGACATGGTGCTGAGAAGAGCTGTGATGCAGAGTCAGGCCTAGTCTTGTTTAAAGAGGGCTTGGCAAGATCCATGGCGACTTGAGAAGGTCCTGCGCCCTTGCCAGCTCTGCGGGCAGTTGCATCTCTTGGGCCACACTCACTGCCTCGGTGCTCTGAGGTTTTACTGCTTCCTTGTTCAGGGGCAGAAGGAGATGGGGAGTCTGTTCAGAGACGAGGTCAGTCATGTACGAGCAGAGGTGACAGACTCCCCAGATTCTCCTGAGTGATAATACCATTAAGCCGTGGTTTCTGGCTTTCTCTAATGTATATATTTGACCATAAGTCCCTATTTTTATTCTTCTGCTTCTCCTTTAAATGATGRGTTTATAACCACCCATGTAATTCCAAGGGCTGATCTGTTTGCTCAGTGATGCAGATACAACCAGAGCCAGCTAGTGCTGTGTTGCAGTAACAGGTGATGGGCTATGGAGCACATTGGCAGCTAATTGTTTTCTGTCTCTCATCTCTTGTCATGGTAGCAGTTACCTGCAGCAGGTCAGGAGAGAATGACTCTTTAGAAGAAAAAAAAAACTGGCATTGCTTCTTAGATGACTGACAGCAGGAGCTGTGTAAGTGGCAGCTGAAGCTGCTCTTCCCCTGGAGACCAGGCACAGTATGTTCATGACAAGTGCTGCTATCGCTGGTCTGGGGATTGAAAGCTGATCCTATTTATGAACCCAAGTCTTCTCCTTGTAATGTTGCTGTCGTGCAATATGAACAGCTTAGGGAAGGTTATTTTAAATTAACCTTCCCACATTAAAACAATGTCTAGTCTGTTCCTATCACATCCAACATTGTAAGCATCGAGGCCTGTGTGAGTAATACAACTGCAGCTGGCGTGAAAGGAAAAGGCCAGAGCACAAATGTAAAAATGCAGTGGAAAAAAAATAACAGCCCACTTGTAGGGGTGATGCTGTAGCAACTGTGCTAATTGCATAACAGGGTTGCCCAGAGTGCTCAGTAATAGATGGGCACAGGGTTGCCCAGAGTGCTCAGTAATAGATGGGCACTGTTGTGCTGCGTGGAGGATGCCCGGCCTTGGCAGGCAGGGCATAAGGAGCACTCGGCGCCTGCCTTTGGTATCGCTGCTGCGCAGGGCAGCACGAAGCTGCTTCACCCCCTCCCGGGCTCTCCGGTGGGTTTCCTACACGCCCTCGGCCTCCAGGGGCTCCTTGTTTTGGGAGCTCCTTGTTTTGGGCGCGTGGCAGAGGGGAGCAGCGCATTCCCAGCAGCCGTTCCCTGAGTACCCCTGAGCAGCTCAAAGTGCCTCACCGAGTACCTCAAATTGACCTCGCCAAGGTTCCCTGCTCTCAACTTCCCTTGTTTTCTTCGTGTAAACAGATTTAGCAGCTCGGACTTGAGCAATGGCCCTGTCATGTGAGGTGTGATTCACAGCCAGTCCAAAGAGGGAAGTTACCACTAACTCTTCCGTGTTATCCCAGAAAGGGCATTTCCTGTGGGCAGGCAGCCAAAGCTAAAATGGGCCCCAAAAGTTGGAATTCARTGGCAGGTGTGTATTGGATTTAACCTGGTGTAGAAAGAAAGCAAAACAACCGTTCAGTGGAGAAAAGTGTTCCTGCTCCTGATAGTAAAGCCAGCGAGTGTCAGACACTGCCTGATGTAGCCTCGTGACTGGCACCACTTTGGAGGAAATAGGCACCCCTGTTGCTGCTGATTATGTGGGAATGTGGTACATACACAGACTAACTGTATGGGTTTAGTACACAGGGATTGAGGTTTAGGCAGAGACGCTCAGTTCGGGTAAATTACTGTGGTTTATGTGATTTCACTTGAGTCCTGTTTGATTTCTGTCAAGAGGATCTGCTTTTTATGCCATTTCCATTTTGTTCTCAGCTTACAGAGTGACAGGTATCTGGGAATAATGCTAGCTGAGCCTTTTTTCTTCACGGGTAGGTTACTGGAGAGCAGAAATACATCTGCATGCCTGTGAACAATCCTATAAATAGCAAGCTACTGTGCATAAGGAGACTGTCACTGGTGCCAGTTCCATATTTTTATGACACATCTTGTGATATTTTGTTTTCCCCAAAAAAAAAGTCTTGTATTTCATCAGAATCTCTGTTTTCATTATAAAATCGTAATAAAAAGCTTCCAGCTTGACATTGGCATCAAATTAGAGAAAAGCATGAAAAACAAATAGAAAAAGGTAGAAAAAACAAATGCACACAAAAACCCTAAAATATAGTGTTTTGCTTTAAAAGCAACAAACAAAAAAATCCCAAACCACCAAATGAAAGGCCTGTGGTTTTGAAGGACAGACTCTTAATGTCTGTGTTGTGGTCTTTTACTGTAACTGTAAGAGTGACTTTTGTAATACTTTTAAAGTCTCCCCATTTTATTTCCAGTGCAGATAAGTTTCTTGCAAAATTCTTATTTTAAAAGAAATGATGTTGAATCCTTTGGAAACATTGGTCACTTTATAAAACAAAGAGCTGCTAATAGTCCCTGAACAGATGCCTTTTTCTCTAGATTTAATTCTTCATCTGAGTCTGGATGATCCAAAGCAGAAGGGCTGGAGGCTGGCAGTAAATCTGCTTCAATATTGAACTCCTGTGGGAGAAATATTAGTTGTGATTCTTTCCTCCTGCTGCCTGTATGCTGGAGTTATTCCTGCTTTGTGTCAGGGTAAATGATCAAAGAGTAATTTAAGAAATATGCATATGTGTGTGTGTATGTGTTATATATATTTACATAACCATATTATATATACATAAAATTCTTGTATTTTATTTCATAAAGACTTTCTCACAATACAGCCCTCCTGTGCCAGCTTGCTGTAGAGCAAACAAGTGAGTCTGTTTGTATTGTGCTTTTCCTACAGAAGTCTCCAGCCTTCACTTCTGTCAATGGGAGATCTTGCCTAAGATCTTCAGGGGACTAGGACTGGGAAAGTGGTATAAAATGAAGCTGCAAACTGAACTAGAGCTTTCCTTCTTTTGCTGGTCCTTATGAATCAGCCTTTCTTCTTTGCTCAGTGGGTAGAGAGACACTTAATGTCTCATTCTTGCACAACTTCATTATCCAGCATTTCAACAAAAAGGACAGAAGAGACAAATTGGCATGTTTGATACTTTAGATATAAAAATCAAATTGAAAGTGGGTATTTCAGATGAGCTTTAATCACTCTCAATAATAATAAAAGGGGTGGAAAAAAAATCCGTGTGAGCTTTTCACCTTGCTTTTCTTGGCAAAACATGCTGTTGTAAATGCAGCATTAGTCAGGACCAGGAGAGAGAGATCATTACTGGATAAACAGAGAAACTTTAGTTTAGAAAGTTGTGCAACCAGAAGTAACCATAAGTCATAGGATTGCACAGAAGAGAAAATATGAGTTTGGTAGGTTCAAAGGCTTTTTCACTAAAGSAAATATTATTTTGGAAAGGTTGATGGAGTTGTTTAGGGGAAGTTTGTGGAAATAATGATTTTTCCAATACTTATAGATTGCAGTATTGGAACTCTTACTGATGTCCAAATGACGACTATGACTTGATCTATGTTGGTTTTCAATTATTATCCTCTAGAAGACTGACTTTTTAGGATAAGATCAAAATAAAGGGAAACTTTAGTTGTTTTGTTTACTTGTTTTGTGTCCCTCTTCTTCTAGGAATTGAAACAAAAGTGTATTTCAAATCATGGATGTCATTTCAGTGTTTCATGACAAGGCTGGGGACTACGCTTGTTGTGCTGAATTTTCTCTTTCTAACTTTCTAAGTAAAACCCCTCAGCAATGCTATTTACCGCTTGCTTCCAGTGATACTCCCAAAGACTACGCTGCTTTGTCTTTGAGATATAAAAATAGGGGAGAACATCCCAGGGGCTCATCTGGTTATCAAAAAAATGTGCTTTCCCCTTTCCTTTATCCTTGACAAATGTCTTTCTGAACACTGCATAATTTGCTGTATAATGTTTTTAAAAAGCTAAATGCATACTTGAGGGAAATGAAATGAATGATTGTGGATTTGTGCAGCAGAGGAGGCAACTGATGGCAATATCTGGCGTGTTTTTGCTATGCTGATTGCTCAGGGATGTATTATAATGTCTAATCAGAAGTCATTACCAGTTTTTGCAGCATTAACTCATCCAGCCTTCCATACATAGATCCTGTTGTGTCCCTCAAGGCAGGATGGTTCCTCCATGGGCTGCGTTTCCAAGATTGACTGATAGGGCTGCATCATTCACCTTCACCCACGCGGACAGGCTGCAAGGTGAGCAAACACTTAACTACCCTGTGAGACAAGTCCGAAGCTGAGTTTCCTCTCCCAGCACTTCCTGCTAGAGGATCAACTTCTTGTTTGTTTGAAAGACTCTCTTTGCTTTTTGCAAGGAATTCCAAGAGACAACGTATTTCATAGAAAAGTTTTTCCTCATCATAGTTRGTCTCCAGCACAGAGGTATTACTTAGATTTTGGAATTTCTATAGACATAGGTATTATGAYGGCATCAGGTGGGAATGGCTGTGAAGACTCCCACCACCTGGAGGAGCATTTACTATAAAGTCAGGATGTACCACAAAATGTTTGTCACTTTGCCAAAACTACTAGAATTTTGGTACAGGGCAAATGGAAGGAGGATGAGGGCTGCTGCTGGGAGAAGATGGCAGCTTGGAAATGGGTTTGGCTTTACAGTTGTGAATAAGGACAGCAATAGGTTAATAATTACTTTTCTAAAGAAGAATGTTATGAAAAGTGAGAAAATCCTTCCCCACAGCTGTAAGATGCATTGGAATCACCCAGCGGAAGCTATGATCTGTATTCATGTAAATGTGTATTGATGTCCTCTTAAAAGTTGTAATGAAACACCCGCATGTAGGAAACTGTTTAGCTCAAGCAGGAGCACAGTTGCAATTATTAAATAAACTGTGTAGCCGTTCCCTTTCACTTCAGAAGCACTGAACTTGAGCACTTCTATTTGTCTGAAGTGAAAGAGGCAAGCTAATAGTTCAAGATTCTCCATTTCTAAACAGGAGAGACTTTGTGTTACAAGTTAACTTATTTTTAAGTGTCATCTTAATTTTTGGATGTATTAATAATGTGAGTAGTTACTCTTTCCTCTCACAGATGATTTGCATTATTCCTTGTTCTGTACAGAATTTTCCTTTTTTATCSTAATACCAGCTACCTGGTATTAGGTACCTAATTTTTATCCTAATACCAGAGCTACCAGAAGGATGTTGCAGGAGTGAATGGAGACAGAGCCAATAGGTCTCTGTAGAAATTACCCAAGCAGTAAGAGCAACGGTCTGTCTTCAGCTACTGTAAACTTAGGCAATTCCTTTGAAGTCTTGGTAGCTAACGTTAGTTAACTGATGTTGTAACCCCTTTAAATAAATGAACCTAAACTGATTCATATTGGCTGAGGACCTACGAAAATCAATAGGGGGTTTTATTCTTTACACAGTTTTGGATCCTAACCAGCCTGAGGAATTTTACTGCAGGAAAAAAGATTTCTATTAAATCCTATAGGAAGGTTCAAAGGCGAGCTCTCCTTTTCCATTGAGCCCCATTATATCGTTCCAAGTAAGTATCAGTGCTTCTATTTGAAATGAAACAAGATCTCCTATTCAGGCTTACATATGTTTATAACATTCTCCTTATAAAAAGTTTTTAGCAATAATAAATGCATTGGGGCCCCTGCAGAGTTAGCTTTTTCATGAGGGAAGCTCAGAACAAAATCTACAGCACTCTACTGTATTACCTTAGAAATAAGTGCTGCCTTTGTAGCTTTTATCTAATGCTCAGCACAGTCTTTACATGTAGGTCTGCTCCATTATTGCCCCTTGGAGGAGACAAGTATATGCAATGAGCTCATTCTATTGTGAAGGTAATTTGTCTTTGGGGATTCTGACCTTCTTCGCATTTCAATGACATCATCTTTTTACAGACTGTTAATCACTGATGTTGACTCCTGGCCTTGCTAACAAAACCTGCAGGAATATGGCATGTAATACCATACATGCATATATTAATATAGGTAGAAGTGCAACTTAGCTACTGAAGACAATRTTGACTTTTTCTGGTTTTTATTTTTTTAGTAGTAAACTGGGATGCCCATAGCCTTATTTAATATTCCTAACATGTTCATCATACGCTAACCCATATGGCACGCACATCTAGCTGAGCTGCGTCTTAAGTGTTTTCTTTTAATTCTGTGATCTAGAAGGGCTACTAATGAATCTGAAGCACAAAAGCAGAGAAAAACTCTTTTCCACAACGACTAACTTGTGAATTGAGGAAATAGAGCAAGGAATCAAAATGTGTAAGCCCACTTAGAGCAAATGGCACAATTTTCATTTATATAAAGGTAGAATTTCACAGGAACTAACAAACATAATTTCCTCATTTAACACAAGATGTTTTTAATGGAACTTCTTGAAAATGGTTCTTTCAAAACTCTCCTCATGGTACATATCTATCTATTATCTATAGACATATCTCCATGTTGTCATCCAGAGTACTTCAGGTGATAAGGAGCTAAAGAAGATTTGCAGTTTTTCCGAATCTGAAAAAATGGATTTTCTTGCCACAGAATATTAGTGTTTTGAAACAAGAAGGCCTTTTTCTTCATTGGCCCTTCCGTTTATCAGTCTGTAAAGTCATTTTTGGCTTAATTAACACAATCTACATGCTGCCCTAAACTAAAGGAGAGGTGGACAGAATGGAAGCTGCTTTGCAAGAGCTGTCAGTGTGTACAGTGATGGGCGAGTACAATTTCTCTGTAGCTCTTGTCGCTGGGATTAGTTTCCACTGTTAGCCCAGGAAAAACATGATTTCACATGCCCTGCATTTATATCCAGAGCTAATCACAATTCAGATAACCACTTCAAGTTCCTTTCAAGTCATATATCAGGCCCAGGTTCAGTGATTCTATAACTGTCTTTAAAAAAGCTTAACTTGCTGTTTGTGGAGTGAAGAGCAGTGAAATTCAACTATAAAAAGATCAGCTTTTTGCCTTCCTTGATTCCCTATTTTGAACTTGTCTTTTCCTTTCTGCCAGTTTATTCCTTTGTTTTCTAAAGGATTTCCAAACGTAGAGCATAAGTCAGAATAGCAAAGTCACATATTCTTTGAATACGTGTGTACTGTACCAGCCAGTATGTGCTGTGTTGCTCAACATATATGGGTTTGTTTTGCAGCACTCCCCACAATCTAAAGCAAAACCTAAAGTCATTCTTCTACCCTTTTCATTCCAGTGTCATTCTTTACAATACTTATTCAAAGTTTTCTACTTAAAACAGTCCATGGTAGGTATTTGCCATTTTAAACTTTCTTTTTATGCTTTTAAAGAGATGGCTGTGATAGTCCATCTTTTCCTTAAGAAAAATAAGTCCAGACATTTCCATTCAGAATTACATTTTCCCCAGGGATAGGTTTAAGTGATCTGTGCAGTTTATTTTATTTATGGGCAGAATTAAGTGATGTGGGCAGTGACTTCTGGGCTTTTTAGAGCTCCCAAGCAAATCAGAAAGAAATATTTTGGAAAAAGAACCAAAGTGTAGCCTGTGTTGAGCGCTCTCTGTTTTTCAGCCAGTTTTACTTTTAACCTTTAGCATTCTTCATAGGACATTGATGCAACTCTTTATTCACTTTTTTTCTTCATATTACACACAAGAGCTAAAGGAAAGCAATAATTTGCAATATTAGGAAATATGTGTAGTGTCCCCATCCCCAGTGTGAACACCCACATTTAAATATGAATGAGAGGAGGCCAGAACTCCCTTGAAGCTTAGACCATGGTGATGCACAGACTGCCTGCTCTGGCTAYGTTAAGTACTGTACTTTTTTTCTTCTGCCGAACAACAGCCCATATGGGCCAAGCTTCAGCTAGTCAGCTACTAAATTACAAACTCTTTTGACTGTAAATTGAATAGAAAAGGATGTCAGTTATTGCTTTCCTCTTGTGGCCACACCACAAGAGCATCTGCAGTAGAAAAGCTGGCATTCATGCTCTGAAAAGCACCACATGGGCCTATTGTTAGCCAGAGCAGTATCTAACCTTGGCTTTGCCTATCCCGCTCCTATCACAGCGAGAAGATTACAAAGATAAGAGCCTCACTCTTGAATAGTAGTTCACRTAGAGACATGTCTGAGCACTCATCCACAGCATTTTGGTTCCACTAAAGGAAGTAAAAATATGCTTAGGAAGATTGCTGTCTGTGGTATCCTTTGACTTAGTGGCAGTTGACTTAGGCACATTTACTGTATTTGTTTTGAAGCCTGTTTTGGAATTTCWTCTGCTTTCTCTGAAAGCCTCAAACCATGACCAGTTCAGATCACTTACAGGATTATCTGATTTCCACTCTGAATGCTGAGGGAAAAAAAAAAAAAAAAAAAGGTGTAATTTTTCTCGCCTGTGCAAAGGTAGTCTGGAATTTGACCATTTTTGTATCCCCAGGGCAGGTTTGAACTAGAAGCCACACTGAAGTGTGCAGAGAAGATTTGAGCAGGGAGAAATTGATGCTGTCTGGAAGCAGTGACCTGGGCRATCCGTGAGGGAAGGCAGCTGCTGGGCCCAGGGAGTCTCCCTGTCTCCCAGTATGCGGAGTGACAGCTGAGCTGGGAGCAGGCTGGCAGCTGATGCTGTTGAAGGCCAACCAGGCGCTGCACTCGAGGAAGGTTGGTGAAATCCTCCATCATCTGCTAAGTCCATTAACTCTTCCCCTCCTACATAGGTATAGGTTGTTACTGAACTCCCCAAAATGTCGGTTCGGTCTGGTTTAAAGTTACTAGGGAGAGCTGTGGTTTAATAATTAGGGAATTTTGTCTTTTGAAGTCTAAAGCTACATGGCTGGCCAAAGCATTGGTGGTTTTAGTTCTGTTCCCCAGTGAATTGTTTGATGCATTATGTATTTGCCTTATGGGTTTCATACAAAGACATCTTCAAGTTCAGAGCCTACGAATGTGAACCCCACTCATGAGGGATCACTAGAGGATGGTCGTTAGGTCAAGGCTCAGTGCATCACAAAAGYCCTTGCAATCCTAAAGAATTTCGGAGTGATCAAATTGCATTCAGAATGTTATAAACACTGTTTATTATTAGAAAATACTCCATATCTTCAGATATTTTTAATTGTTTCTTCCGATTTGGTGTATAATACCTAGTATAATGAACACTTTCAGATGGTTTATCCCCAGACTTTATCCCAGCCTTTGGCCTTCTTCTGGTATTCATGCATATCATGACTAGCTTAACGAGCATGCCTGGAATGTAATTCCACATGTTCATTAGACTTGGAGTTAGAAAATTAAATATCTTGCTTTTTTTTTTAATATATATCCATTTCTGCCTGTCTTTTACCATCTGTGCAGACCTGAAAACTAATAGCCCAGCTTTCTTTTACTTGTAACACTTAGCAATGTTTAACCTTCCCTCTTCCTTTGTTTCTGGCTCTAAACATCTTACAGGTAAAGCAGATATATTTACAATGTTTGCTACTTGATAATAGAATCTAGAGTTTTCCTTTTTGCCATTTAAAACATTTTTGGAGAGATCCTCTGTCACAGCTGGCACCTGGAAGTCTTGTAGATGTCTCGCAGTTAAAGTTGCAGCTAGTATCACACTATGATTTTAGTATCTTTCCCAGCTTCTTCAAAAAGACTTTAAATATGATACATCATCTAGGAAACCAAGTCAAACTTTAGTAAAGGAAGTGAAGATCTGTATTCTAAGTAGCCTTTTTGTCACCGACTTTTCAGTGCTTTTTTCCCAATAGTTTCCCTTGAGATATCTCCAGATGTCTTGACTAGTGAAACTCCAGCTGTGTTTTCTTTAGTTGCCCAGTCCAAATGGAAATTCCTTTTTGACTGTTCATTGGGAAGATGGGTTGTTGTAAGGCTCAGGGTTCACCTGTGTGATATAACTGGAGACAGGAAAAGGGATGATGACGTAGCTGCTTATTGGGGCAGGCAGATGGGGAAACGGGCACAGGATTGTGCTGAGGCAAACCACCGGAGGACGAGAGGCTGAAGAATTTTCACTGTGGATAAAATGTTGTCATTTCTTTCTGGTTCTGTATCCAGACAGCTCCTTGCGGTCACACACATGCCAAAATATTTCAGAAAGGGAGATTTCTCTAGAGAGGCCTTCTAAGATCTATCGAACCACAGAAGGCCTTCTTACACGTCAATCTTACTTATTCCTTGAGGATTTTACTTCAAAAAGAAGCACTAAACAGAAATATTGCATATAGCGGAGAAAGTGAGCATAAATGTGAGCTTCACTTAGGCATAATCACGCTATGGAAAAGTTTCTTTTGTTACACAAACTTCTCAGATCTTGGAAGGTCTCTGACGTACAGGTAGATTCACAAATGGATTGTCCATTAGGAAAGATGAATCCTATTTCTACCAAGTGTTTTTTCATGAGCTCCATGTGAGCTCCTATTAATACATCCTCATTCTAGATTAACCTCTGTTCAGAAGCAACTTGAAGTTACTAACATTCATTTGCTGTGTGTCACGTTGCTATCACTTACCTTAGTCGAGCAGCTGCTTTTATGTCCTGTTTCCCTGTCTCTTGTTAGCTGTGTGCCTGGTACAGACCTGCTTATGGAGCCAGTGTGCCATGGACCTGTCAGTTGTATAAACGGAGAGCCGGGGTAGGTGTTGCCGCCTATGGGCTCTGAAACTGAAGGGACGTGCTTCCAGTAGAAGGATAAAGGTCTGAAAATAGTGGAGGCCTGGAGGAGTGGAACCACACTGAGAAGCAAAGGCAACTGCTTCTTTCAGCATCTGAGCTTTGGGTTGTGGCTTCTTTCCTCTCCTGAATTCCAGAAAATATGATTTATCTCTGATTATGGATGAGTTGAGTTTTTTAAAAGCAAATATTTTTAAATGGCTGGTTTCTTTGGTATGTGGAAARAAAATAAATATATTTGAAAGGGCTGAGAATTAACCCCAGGGAAGTGCTAAAGAAAAGCTAGATAAATACTTGAACAGATTCCATAAAGCTTTTGAGTGATGGCTTCAGCACAGCTTCCCCATTTACTTTAATGATACTTAGAGTCATCACAAAGTCCTTGCAGATCTTGTCAGGACTGGTCTGTGGAAAAGAGACAGACAAACACAGTGGTGCYATGACGGGAGCTTTAATTCCGAAGGCATCTGTAGAGCCAACTCTGCTGCAGAACAGCCCAAGGCCGCAGCGTGTTGTGCCCAAGCTGACGCTGCCACGAGGCTCTGCTTTTCCTTCTGCTTCCTCTCRTTGAGGGTCTCCCCTTTCCAGGAACCAGCCCCTGAGCAGTCCATGGCCTCTGTCCTCCCTCCTCTGCACAGGAATTTTGGCAAACGAGCATGTAACCTGCAAAGGCCCCTCGCTTAGCAAACCCTCCACCATCTGCTGGCATTTGAACCAGATACTACCTGCATCACCCGACTTGCAAGCACAAGCGTTTTCTCGGTAATTTTTAAGCTGTAAGAGGGAAAAATAAATAAATAAGGAAGAAACACCGAGAAATTAAGGAAATAAATCATATTTAATGCTTGGTCGGTATCATCCAACCTGGCCAGGAGGTGTCCCTGATTTAATACTTGAAACAAACTCAGGGCTTCTGTTATGAATCAGAGATTAGATCTTGGGAAGCAGGAAAGGGGATTTGCGAAGGAAGGTGGCTTGGGGGTGACTTGGAGAGCTTTAACCCTCCACAGTTCCTAATGGGATGTCGGTAGCCACCGGTGATGCTGTTGTTTCCTCAGGTCTCTTCCATTTCCGTTACACTGTTTCTTCTGGCCATTGAGAAGTAACAAGGTTCCAGTGGCTTTTATTTTATTTTATTTTATTTTATTTTATTTTATTTTATTTTATTTTATTTTATTTTATTTTATTTTATTTTATTTTATTTTATTTTATTTTATTTTATTTTWTTTTATTTTATTTTATTTTATTTTATTTTTCCAGCAGCACCCAGAAGTCTGGCACCTTACCCTGACCTTGCAAGTCTGCAAAACTGGCCTGGAAATTAAATGGAAACAGATTCTCTCTGGAGAGTCCAGCTCTCTCCTGCTCCTGATTGGGCCAGAGACAGTGTGAGAACAGATTTCCTAGCAATATTCTGGCACTTTCTRTTCCTTTTCCAGCCAAAACCAGAAAGCTTTTTGGAAAAAAAAATATCTATAGGAAGTGTTAGGAGGAGAGAGCCGTGGATATTTTAAAGACAAAAACCTAATGAAGGTTTGAAAAGGGAGTTTGGGGCTGGTTGCTTTATCTGCCTGGTCTGTCCGCCCCTCTCCTGTTAGAGCTCTGTGGTTCCCTCCTCACCCTGGCGCTGCCTCCTGCCGCCGCTTCCCTTCCCTTTTCCCTTGCGCTCCTTTGTGTCCTTGGTGCTCAGCTGGAGCTGGCGCTCGCTGCGGTGCTTGCAGCTACGCAGGGCACCCTTTGCAGGCCCTTGTGCTCAGCCCTGGCTGCTTTGCCTTCACTTTGGCCTCAGATTTTGTTTTGGGGTTTTTTTTTTCCCCTCTTCCCTCTGGCTGCCCTGAAGTGTTTAAAAGCTGCTGACAGCCCGTGGAAAACCCGGCAAGGCATCCCCTGCGGGCGCCTGCTCGTGTCGGCATCCGTGCCCGTGCCACGCTGGGAGCAGCTTAGGAGAGAGGACCTTTAGGTTCCGGCTTATCTGCTCCTGGTGCTTCCAGACATAACATGCACATTTGGCCTCACATGCTCTTATCGCAGAAGGATCAGCTGGAACACAGTCTGTCTTAGGTGCAGCCCAGCCCTTTAGCCCTCTCACTATTTCCACTGCTTTTTGTTTTTTGTTTTTTTTTTAAATCAAGCTCCAGACTTCCAGTCAGCTGGGCAAGCCAACTGCTTCCAGCTTTTCCTAGTTCTCCTTCTCCCTGAAGTTCTCCAGACAGCTAATTCCTCTCTCTAAATGGAGATCCTTCGTCTTCGATGGCTGGCCGAGTTCCCTGCTAGCTGCTTGCTTCTTTTCTCCCCAGTTTTCAGAAATACGAGGGCAGAGCCTCTCATGGTTTTATACTCAGATTTTTATTTGCTGGGTAGGTAAGTAGGGATTTTGCAGAGAGTTAAGGAGACACCAGCCGTGGCTTTGTACTTCTGTTTCTCAACTTGGGCTGCCCTGTAGCAGCTCCCACGTAGCATCAGACACTTGTTATAAGGCACTATGTGAGACGCTGAGCAGCTCAGAGAAGGGGAAGGTGACAAACCTGGCCCACCCTGTCATGGGCTGCCTCTCGTGACAAGCCCAGAGAGGAGGCTTCGTTCCTRGTTAAAAGACTTAGTTAGGTCACTGGTCCACCTGTAATGTTGGTGTGTTGGCACTTATTTATTTATTGTTTAGTGCAACAATAATGCAACTTCAATGCAAGTGCACATCAGTAGGGCTGAAGGTAATGACCACGTGTAGCCCCCCAACCTTTTTCAAATACTACCAAGTTTCTGATGAGGAAATTTTTGAGACCTTGCTCAGCATCTGCCTAGATCTGTGGGAAAGCTGCTGTTGAGCAGGGTGAGGTCGGCAATCTGAAACACTTCGGAAAAATCTCATCCCTGGTTTCTTGGAACCCCACAGGCTGTGCAGCTACATGTGCACGCTTGTTTGTGCCCTATCACTGCGTACATCACTTGAAGCTGTAGAGCCTTCCCTCTGTATCACTTCCATGTTGACACAGAGCATTCTGAAGCAAGAGAAATTAGGGTAAAGTTTCACTGCAGATGATTTCAGAAGTGAACGTAAATGGTTTTCGAATTGTGAAGTGGTGATTTTCAAAGTGAGGAGCTTTGGTCTTGAAAGCCAGTTGGGTGCTCCAAATACCAACCTCTTAACAAGGTGGCCTTCTCTGTACTTCTCTCATATTCCTTCCTCCTTCATCACATCTAGCCCAGGCACTGGAACTGGCCTTTGGGTTTCTTTACTGCAGTGGTAGAACTTCCTTTATCCCAGCATTAATAATTATGTTGGATTTTATTTTGCAAATATTTTCTCTGTTTGCTCTCATTTCTCAGATTTTATTCCAGGCCAATTTTAAGGATTGCAATCCCTGCAGGAGTCCCTACAAATCTTATGACTGGATCTCATGACAACAGCTTCTTCAATGTTGTTGATTAATCTTTGTTCTTTTGAAGGTTAAGAAGTTTGCACAAATAAGAAAGCCCTTTCTATTACTCAATAACCCTTCCAACTTACATCCTAATACTACAGTGGAAAATCTGACTGTTGTGGGCCAAAAGAATCTAACCGTCTTACCAAAGACATTATGCAAGACTAAATAAAGTTACATTTTCTTCAGACTATTCATCTCTCTGCATAATTTACTTAGTATTTTAATCATCCTTTGAACAGTCCTTACTCTCTAAAAGGTCAGAAGTAGCCTAAAAATAGCTATCATCAACTGATGGATGCTTTGCTGGATATGAGATTTGATTTCCAATAGACAAGATTTTCATATCATAAAACTGTAGTTATCCTAGTAATAATTAACATCCTTATGGATGGTCTGATGCAGAAATGCAAAGCCTGGCTGTGTAATCTTTGCTTTTAGAAAGTGCTATTTATACTGTAAGCTCTTTGGGGCAGGGACTGTCTAGTGTTAATGAATGCTTCATACAACTGAGTGTTGAATTGGTTGAGGCCTGAAGGCACAAGTCTAATTCCAAGAATAGTCTGATTGAGTGGACATGGAGACTAAGCAACTTTCTCATTCCTAGACATTGCGTCAGAACAAGATTGAGGTGAAAGTGGGAGAACTTGTAGTGCTCAGGCTATCTGATGCGTGGATAGAAACAGGACTTCATTCTCTAGGTTTATCAATGAGTCACTGTTAATGGTACTGTCAGTTCACTTAAGCTGTGTGATCTTCCTGAGTACAGGAATTGCTCTTAAAATCTTGTAATGGACTAATTAGATCTTCAAAATGTTGACGAGAGAAAAGTTTGAGTTGTTTTGATTCTGCAGTGAATGTTGCAGTTGCTGCTGAATGTTAGTGGAGAAGGTAYATGCAATAGCAAATGCTAAGCATTAAGTTCATTTTAAGCTTAGTATTAAAGCTTGAGAAGACTCTGAAGTGAGTCAGATCTGTTCACAGGAAATGGAGATCTTTTTCTATGTTTGTTTTGACTAGAAGAATAAAGTAGCATCTTATATAATTCCTTGTTGCTTGATCAGGATGTGCAGGAGAAATGAAGACAGACCTGGCAGACAACTTTATAGACATTAATTTTAAGACTCAAGAATCCAGACATTAACTGGATTCAAGAAAGTGATAAATATTCCTCTGCCTTATAATTGAAGCATTGTTGATTCTATTATCCAAGTTCTTACTACTCACCCATTCAAAGCAGGATAGAGAATTAGTAATGAGGAGCTTAGATGACCCACAAACTACTAAGGTGCATTGGACTTCCCTTCTCACTCTCTGCACATCTGAATCTTATTCCTTGAAGATTTTCATGAATGGATTTACAGGCCAGAGTTTGTAACAATATTTCTGACATTTATTACCTAACCCTTGTCTTTCTAAAGCTACTATTTCTTTTCCTTTCTCTCTCTCTTTTATTTTTTTCTTTTACACCCAACATCTAGGATGGTAGAAGGAAATCAGGAAACTTACCTTGCTGATCCTCAACAGATGAGAAGATTCGTGCCTGCCCTCAGACACTGCGGTGGTTGGTTCAGGAAGCTGGTGTGAGAGCTGCAGTGCTCCCAGCCAGCGGGCAAGGCACCTTCGGCAGTGGGAGCCTGTGCTCRAGGAGGGGCAGGGGCTGAGAGGCCTTCATCCCTCCTGCCCCGCCAGCCCAGCTGTACTAGGATGGACCAAAGGTCTGCCTAGGCCAATGTCTTGTCTCGGAGAAGGACCAGCAGTTTAAGGCATATGCACTGGTAAAGGAAGTGTGCACTGATCCTCCTGTGCTGGCATTCCTGAGCCACGTTACTCTCCAAAAACCTGCTTTGCTCTTACAGCMTCCTTCTCAGCAGGAGGTCTATATGGTCACACTATGCAGCCAGTCTCTTCACAAATACTTGTTAAACTAAGAGGAAGTCCAACCAGAATGAAAACTTCTGGGCATAGACCATTTGGTGTTTATTCAAGAATCCACTTGGGTTGTTGCAGTTCAGTAATTCGTGTGGACTGGCTGGGGGAACCGCTGGCCCTGGCTGTTCCATCCCGTAACAGAAATGCATCGCCAGCCAGCAGAAGTAGGGCAGGGCCTTGTTCCTGAGACTGTATCTCCAGTGCAGCATGTACATCCCTGAAGTAAAAGTGAAAAAGCTTGTATGTGGAATTGAAAAAATCAAGCTCTGTGTGTGTGTGTGTGTGTGTGTGTGTGTGTGTGTGTGTGTGTGTGCGCGTGCACACATTTATGTCTATAACGCACAAGACAGGATCTGTGCTGTTTGCCTTGCTCACAGGCCTGTACAGTTTCTAGTTCCTATTCAGGGCCCCTAAGAGCTACCACAGGCACTATCAGAAACACAGTGCAGGCACGTTACTTTGGTAAAATGGGTTGTGTTTTAAAATGCATGAGTGAAGTGTTGATTAGTGAGCCCCCTTTCCAGCCTGGCTTTGCTTTAAGACTCTTGCTTTTTAGCATTTCTGAAAAGTATCATCTGTCTTCACCTGTCTCCACTCTCCTTCCCTCCCCAGGGGGGATCACAGTACTTTAACAGAGTTGAAATAGCTGAGCATAAAATTCTGTTTAACACTTTGTTTGCTAATGTGTTTGGATAGGAGTAGTTCTAGCCTGGACAGGACTACAGTGTGAATGAAATTTAATAGTGAAGTAGAATCATAGAGAAGATGGTGCTGTAGGTCATTTTTCTGTCCTGCATCCATGCAGGACAGRATATAACTCTTATTTCTGTTCCTCAAAAACTATTTGAATTTCTTTCTTCTGCAGCAGTCAAGCTGTTTTGTAGGCAGATGCTGATGCAATAACTTTTGCTCGGTTTGAAAAGAAAGGCAAGAATGGATAGGAGCCCTTAACACCCATCTAAGGAAACACTTCCTCTTGYAACCAACCTCACCAGCACAGGTCAGTGTATGAGCGTTCAGCTGGGGGTCTTGCAGCCTTTGGAATTCACCCCGTTGCCGACAGTCTCCTTTGCTGCTGCCTGCCCCTTCTCGGGGTGAACCCTTGATATCCTCGCCCGTGTGCCAGCGATGCTCCGACTCGCCAGCAGCGGATCAGCCTCTGCCAGGACACGTCCCAAGGCAGGGGATGGCCACGCGCGCTCAGCGGTTTCCTTTGGTTGCTCTTGTTTCAAAGGTCATTAGTGAGGCTTGGTGGTAATTCTCTTTCTGGGGGTTTTGGTGAGATTTGTCACAGTCTAAGGCATAAGATGTTTTTCCTCCRATATGCTGCAACATATCCCTGGCACTTGGACGTTTCCCCTTCCCACTGGGAACCATCTAACTGCAGGGAGCCATCAGCTCCTCTTTCTGGCCAGTGGCAGCAGCTGGTAGAATATAGGCACATTTATCTTCATTTGATGCCCTTTTGCCCTGTGATTTGGGCTGTTTTGCTTATCTAGTTTTGCTATTGCTGTTTGACAGAGTAAATAGTTGGAAGGCTCTGTAGAAAGGCTATCRCACAGGTAAAGCTAATGATGCCTTTGTTATGATGCCTTGGTTTTGATTGCTCAAGTCGAGCCATCTTGAATTGATCTGGCAGTGGAAGAAACTTAAGTAGGGAAATGTGTATTAAAAAGAACTCTACTGCATGTGTCTGCAATCAGTAATTGATACAGATTAGCTAGGAGTTAGTACAGCCTTTGATAATAGATTAATTCCAGAATCCTGGAATGCTGAACGTTGTGGGGTGTATTTTTTGGTTGGTTGGYTTTTTACTTCTCTCCTGAAACGTTACTGCAGCTAAACACAGATTTGGGATCAGGTCAGACAAAGAGCCAGTGGTTGCTGCGGGCTTTTGTGTCACTCTCCTCAGCAGCTTCCCTTTACCCCTTACCTGAAAGAATCTGCAAAAAATCCCATGAAAGGGACAGGCAGCGGGCAGCTGTAATGTACCTTTTAACAGCAAACACCTGCAGAACCACAAACACATGAAAGCAACCTAAAGATATATAAAGATAAAACAGCTGTGGTGTTTAGAGTAAGRGGAATCTTAAATTCAGTTTATTTTACACTGCGGTGGAGAGACTGTGAGGATGAAGGTGCACACGTGTGTCCTAGGAGCCTGCAGCAGYAGCAGCTCTCTGTGCAGGACCGCGCTGCGCAGGAGTGCTGCTGTTCCTGGAAATGCATATATGTACCAGTAGAGGGCATGCAGACTTCATTAAAAGTGCTAATTAATAAAYCTCAGGAGGAGGGAAGGGGCTACCTGTATCTGCAGGGCTCCCAGACAAAGTGCACGTTCAGCTGCAGAGGCTGCCCGTGCCAACAGACTGGTGCTATCTGAACCAGGCAGGAAGTGAGGGGGCATAAAGCACATGTTTGGAATTACATAATCTGCAGTCAAACTGCGATCATATTTCATGTTCATGCTTAGTCAGACTGTGGCAATGATTAGGGTTGACTAAACAGTTACTGTGCCGCTCATTTTTTTCCGTTGTGCGGCATCTGCTCGCTCTGTTCATTGTTAAAGGCTCAATCTAGGCAAGTGACTTTTATTATGGATCAGACCCATAATGAAATAAAGGGGAGAGAGAGTCAGCAGTTTTTATAATATCTTAGCACGGGATTATTGAGAAAATATGAACTTGAAAGGAAGGCTATTTATGTTTTAGAAGTGAAATCAAAGATAAACTGTACAGTAGAATCTCCTGTTTTATCCTGCCCAATGCACTTGCAGTACGTTCATAATCTTCATAAAGGAGCAAATGAATTGGTGAAATAGGCTGCTCCTCGATAATATCCCATATGTTATCAGATTCATGCAGGCAGAATCACACTAATGAAGAGAAATTGCAGTTTATGTAGGGCTTGCAGGCCTCGCTTAGGCAGATTAACAGTGGCTGGGGTAAGAGGCAGCACGGCTTGGCAGGCTGCCCAAGGACTAATCAATGCAGATGGAGTCAAAGGGACTGCCAGTCTGATTCCCAACAGTTTCATCTCGGAGCAGGAATGACTGTATCCATCAGTGCTCCTTGATAAGGCAGCCTTTAAGCTTGTGGTAAGAATGAAGCCGTTTTGGGAGGCAGAGGCTGAGCAAGACTAAAAGGAATGACTCCACATGTGGTGCAGGGGAGAGGTGGGTGTTTAATTTTAGCTGCTGACCTGATTTCATGCTGAATGACAAGTATCTATAGGAATCCTCCAGGGCCAATCAGTTGCCACGTTAGTGAAGCTTTTGGAGAAATGCATTTAATTTTATACGAGTGATGCCTTTAAGGAAGCAATTAGGATTTTAGCTCTCAGTAGTTCTGACTCCTTCGGGTTGATTTCAATTAGTACTAAACTGAACRATTTCTGTATTCCGCGTTGCTGAAAGTGAAGTGACACTATTGTGTATTTAACATAGCACACTTTAATGTTCTGAAATGCTCTGATTTTCCTCTGTGTCATTCTTTTTTTTTTTCAGCAGTAGGAAAGCACATTTGATGCAGAATCAAAATGATTGAAGTCCCTTTGCATTTGCAGGCACATGCAAAAGTGAGGGTTAGAAAATGAAGCAGCTGCAGAGCCTCTTTGTTTAGGAACTCRTTTGCAGAGTGTTCTCCCCTGTGGCTTTGTGCTTGAGGAAGATGCACTTGTGGTGGCCCAGGACAGRACTTCATTTCTTCAAGGGGACTGGAAAAGGCCTCAGTCCAGAGATCAAAGGCTTTATCATGGAAGTTACYCATGAAAAAATTTGAGAGTTGGGCCCACACACGGGGCAGACCTTCCCTTTTCATTGGTGATAGAATCCTGGCCACTGTGAACATGAGTCACTTGGAGTATTTCCCTTGGCGTAGCGTGTTTCTAATCAAAAATTAAGGYTGCTTTCAGCCATGGGCTGAACATCAATTTGTCCTGTAATATCCAATGCTCAAGTAAAAAGAAGCAAGGTTTTTAGTGCCGCTAGTAACACGTGGCTCAGTTGCTTTGCTCATACTCAGTTCTGCTGCTCGCTTATGTATGTAGGGTCTGGATCCAGGTCTTGTTCATGCCTATCTTTCCATAGTTGTATTGATTAATGGGAAAGTTCAAGTTTGAAGATCAGTTTGCATTATCTGTCCTGTGCTTTTGACTTCAGTGAGAAAAGCTAGTCCCAAAGGCCATGCTCTGTGGCTTTGATTTGTTTGTTTTTGATGGTTGGCTGCTGACTGCAACCTCATCTGCACGTTTGTATTGGCTTTTTATTTTCAGTTGTCTCTGAATCTGTCCAGTGATTAGTTTGTTGACAGATGGCTTTTTCCCTTGAATAAGATACAGTGACTAGATGTTCTGAATGTCCCAGAAGGGCTCTGGCATTTGTCCTCGGGACAATGAAAAACACCCTAGCATTTTCTGCCTTCTGCCTTTCATATGTGTATTGTAKGGATTCCTCTAAGGATACAGAGAGGAAATGTTAAAATACAGTTACACCAGGGGAGAAGGGTAGGACAAAGCAGCTCTTTATGCAGCATACCTGCTCTTCCTGTGTATTGCAGTTCACATTTACTTGCTTTAGTAAGTAAATAGGATTTTTGCATTTTAAGCTAACATCACAAACAGACAGATGTGATTCCACTTGCTTTGTTTTGACTAAAGTTCCCATTTCTTGYACTCCTGCAAATGGTTTGAGGCTCAGAGGTTACACAAACAATGCAGAAATGCAATAGAGAGGTTTCCCAGGGCTGGAGCGGGAGCTGCCAGACATTTCCTCAGTGGTGGGATGTTCAAGGAGAAAAGAGCATATTCTGAGTCTTACTCTCCAGTTAGAGCTTCTGTCTCCAGGGTTGGCACCTAAGAGGGAGGAGGTCCCTCCCCCTGTTTATATAATGTTAATATATTAGTTGTAAAGTGCAATCACTGAACTGTGCTGAAACGTGGCATCTTCTGGTACTAGATTTGGTCCCATTTCAGAAAGGAAAGGAAGCTCAAACTAAATTCTGGTGTTCTATATAATCTAATCACACCTGTCRTGAACCTTCCAAGAATTTCCTTTCTTCTAACAGTGACAGGTAAAAGCAGCCTCACCCAAATAAAACCCTGACTGGACCTACTTTGCTACTGTAGCTGGGCACCAGGGACAAATCCCCCCTTTTCCCAGGGATGCTGCTGTGCACAAATCCACCTTGTATTTTCCCACCCGATTGTTCAGTTTTGCAGCATGTGAGTCAACTTGTAAAATGACTCACAGGCTTCAATCCAGCCTTCTGAATTGGGAACCCAATTAAAATACTACTTGTGATGCACATATTGAAGAGAGTGCAAAGTGTCTGTTTCTGAAGCGTCAGTCGTCAGCACAGCCTATCTAAATGCCTGTCCCAAGCTGGCCTCGTACTTGCCAGCAGAAAACTTTGTGTTTAATTAAGATATGAGTAACAGAAAAAAAAGATCTAGCTAAAGAAATATATAATTAARCTATATAAATGTATTGATCAGAATTATAAATATATATATTGTGTGTATATATATGTTATATAAATAATAAAAATTGTAAATATATATAATTGTATATATATGTATATATATTGTTGGATAAAATGTTTTATTTACAAGGTGCCGAAGATGTTTTTTCTCCCGGGTTTAACGCTGCACGTGTCTGTGAGCGCCCCTCACGTGTGCTCTTCTCTCCAGACGTGCTGCAGGGCCCACAGCACTTCAGTGCTCTGAGCCCCATCTCCAGCCCCGTTTCCTTTTGCAGGGCAGGACTCAGRCAGGCTGCAGGTCACGCTGGCATAGCCCAAGCATTGGGCCTGTATTTGACCGTCATTAAGTCCTATGTAGTTCAAAAACATCATCCACATCTTCATGTAATCACTAGAGCAGCTCCATGTGCCAGCTGGCAAAGGTCTCCAGAGGTGGAGTATGTAGACTGAAAAATGTCACCCYAGCGCAGCAAAGGTGGTCTGGGATGTTCACATGTGGCCCTTCAACTCACTTGGCTTTCCAGCATACACAGCACAACCCTTTTACCTTCAAGTTGTTTCTGTGGCATCGCTGTGACCCTTTGGGCAAGGAGGTGAGAGCTGCAGCAAAAAGCTCCTGCCTAGTGAGACATCTGAGGACATGTCTGAGTTTGATTGATCTCTGGTGCTATCTCCTCTCCCCAGCCACAGCCTGGATTTGAGATGCTTCCGTGTGCTTCTTGCAGAAGGTCACTTTCTCCTCCCCAGTCCTACACGCCATCATAATTATGCCTGGTTTTCCAAACAGTAGGTGTAAGATGACAAGGTCTGGTGATAGCTGCTACCAACCTCTTGCTGAGCAGCAAGATTAATTTCACATATACCTGTTCTGTAAAGGGGTTTGCTAAGAAAAGCAATAACCTTAAGCAAGGAATGTTTAAATGAACAGTTATAATTCCTTAGGTTCTTACTGCAAAGAAGAAAATAAACTGATTACACTGTGTGGAACTGTGTGCACAGGAATACACTTTTTTTTGTCAAATACAAGTCTAATTATTGTAAAGCTGAAACTTAATCTCTGTCCTACCACACTTCCCGCACATTAAATGCGCACATGTTGTTGCYGCTTAACAGTATGTAAATAACATATATGAATAATTGCCAGTAGGTGGTAGTGTGTGTTTTTCAGAGAAGTTGGTAAGTTAATATGGTAAATGTTTAATGTTTGAGGTGATTTAGAAAGAGGCTGTCATCTCTAGTGTATGATCTCAAAACATCATTGCTTTGAATTCACTCCCTGATCTCACTGAGTTAATGGTTGTTTCACAAACATCAGCCCATCACGGAGAGGTGGGTTTTGATTCTCCTTTTCAAGCTTATGGACAAACCCACSTGGAACCATTTTGATCAGTGCCAATTTGCATGAGCCCTGAGAACTGCAATGCATATATTCTGATTGGACTGATTGAATGCGCTCTAGTGTTTCTTTGCAGGAACTGAGCTTTTGATAAATAAATGCATTATTTTACTGATTTATAAACTTAGACTCAYGCTGTCACAGAAGCTGCTTTGAGAGTTCCTGGAGAGCTCACGGGAGAAGGAACAACACAGTCACTGGACTGTTGTGCACCTCAGCCTTGCAGAGAGAGGGAAGGTGGGAGCGCCTGGAGRAAAGCCCCAGGCTTCTGGTGGCAGCCTGTGTTTGTTGCCCCTATGGCAGTAGCCTGTACAGAGCTGATGATGGTGCAGGAGGAGATGCCCGTTCTTCCCCATGACAGCCACGAGTCAGGCTCCTGAGAGCCTGGCTCCTGCAGGCCTGGTCCTTCATCAGATAGCGCCCGGGGTCCGGGCGCTGCTCCTGCGCCTCTGGAGGGGCCGCGTTTCCGTGTGGCGGAAGCAGGGGATGCCAGTGGTAAAGATTCTTGCTGGGGTGGCTGCTGCCAGGAAGCGAGGCAGAGGTCGGGAAAGGCTCTATAAATACCCCTGCCATAACTCAAAGGCAGTTGGTGTTTTAGTGATTTGTTTTTCTTGGGCTGTGGGAGACTGCTGTCCTTGTGCAGGTGCCTGTCGCGTGGGGCTTCCGCTTGCTTTCTTTTCCTACTTTGTTTCCTGCACGTGCAATTGTTGCTCACGTTGGTCGTGCAGCCTGGCAGCCCCACTGGATGCAGTCGGGTTATTTGTGCGAATGCTTTTCATGGTGAGTGTGGTCTGCAGACCTTTTGCTTTTTCCTTCTGCCTCCAACCTGTCCTTTCCTGGTTTCCTTTCTCATTGTTTCTCCTTTCACTCGTGCCGCTGCGGTTCGAGCGAGCAGGCGGAGAAGGAAGTGGGGGAGGGCGGTTCTGCAGGGCTGGCAGGGCAAATAGCTGCACCACTCGATATTTCTCAGGCAGATTAGGCCTTCTTGGCATGTGGTCAGGCTGAGGGAAAATCACTCGTTGCCAGGTGAAGCGGCTGTGTTTGTGCCGTGCGTGTCAGGCCCRGGCTGCCATGGCAAGAGGTGCAGCCAGAGGAAGGCTGGGAGGAGTGAGGGGCTTTCCCAGGAGCTGGGAGCGAGCCGGCCGGGCCTGCAGGGGGATGAGCGGCCACTTGAGGCCCAGCGGGTTCCTGCCGCGGGGAAGGCCCAGCCGCGCCGCTGAGCTCTGATACCAGAACAGGCAGCTTCCATCTTCGGTGGTGAGTCCTCGCTTCTCTTCATGGCTGCTTCACTGATGTTTACTTCTTTGCATAACTTTGCGTAAGTCTCAGAGTGATACTTAGACCCCGTTAATGAAATAAGGTGCAGTGTGGTATAAATAATAGGTGTTGGAGGTGAGCACGTGAGCGTGCCGGCTGCTTCCAGCGCCGTGCAGCATGGGTCAGCGGGAGCTGACCTTCCTGCTCGCCTTCCTGTATCCCACATTGTTCCCGCCAGGCCCCTTGGGATGCAGGATTGTGCGCTAGAAAGTGGGAAGGAATTGGATTTTCCTAAGAAAAAATTCTTGCTGACTGAAAAAAGGTATCACATTAGACAGCCAAATTTGGAGTCTGTTTGGAAAACACCCGCTTTAAGATTTCTGTTAAACTTGGTCTCAAGTAGTAACTTAGAGATAAATTCAAATGAGAAACATCCCTGTTACCCTGATGTGTTCCTTAACCCCCTATATAAATGTAGCCATCAATATAACAATWACAGAAAACAGATTAGTGAGAGCAGGTTTCATGCCAGGATGTTGACTTTGATGGGAAATGTAGAGTAGTGAAGGGAGGGGCTTGGGTGTTGACTGCTGGTTGTATCACGTGGAAGGAAAGAAGCCTTGAACTCAATAGTGGAGATGCATTACAATAAAATAAGAAGGGAGATGTTAATTAAGCAATTGAAGGTATTAATGCCTGAGGCTTTTTTATTGTGCATTATCTGTATAGAAACAAATGGTCCATCTGCAGCAATGGTACATCTGTTGGATGTTTCTGTTTGTTGTTCTTACTCAGTGCATGGCGACACTGCTGTGGTGATAGGACTCTACGCTTCTATTCAGTTCTCTATTCCGAATTAAGGGGAAGAGTGGGAGGTGGCTTTACCAATACACACGGTATATAATCTATGAATGAATGCAAAATATGAGCCAGTTAGGACATTATTCCTGTAACAGAACCAACTCGTCAATATTACAGCACTTTAAAAAGCATATTCCTTCTGGAACTAGGTGTAAAATGGGGCTGTATAGAAATGTTTGCCCATCTACTACATCTGCTCCCTACAGATTCCCTTGGATGTGGCTGCTGCCTTTATCCTTGTCTAGAACAGTCCAGAACAGAGGCACCATGCTAATGTTTTTTTATCTGAACTCAAAGTGCTTTTCCTTTGTGATGAGTTTTCCTTTTAAACTAAAATGGTCCGAAATACAAAAAGTAAGAACATCGTAACTATTCTTTCCATCCTGCTTTCAACATTTTCTTTCTGTCTAGTGTTAAAAGTACATTCTGTGTGCTAATCTGTAGAAGAAAGACCTTTGGACTTTCGGTCTCCCAGTAAGTTTTTGTGAAGTGCTGGTTTTCCTTGATTAACACCAAGTTACCTGCCTACAAAATTAGCAGGTTTTACACTGGGAAGCAGAAGAAGTCCCAGGGTGACCCACTTCACTTCATACTGACCTCTGTGCCGAGAGAACTGCAGAACCCAGGAATCTTTTACAGGCCAGTTTGGTGGGGCTGGGCCTGCRTTTGTTCCATGACGCTTTCCCAGTGTGTCTGTTCTGAGCTCTGGCTGAGAGCCTTTAGCACTGATAGCACTGCAGGAGCTGGAAGACAGATAAACACCTCCAGGTCACTGGGTGGTAAGCAGAAAAGATAGTTCTATTAAGCAGGAGCGACTTTCATTGAACACCTTCTCTTCCTGATACAGGCAGTATAAGCTGGAAGTACAATTGAGAGTTTGGGATCTTCACACTTGTCTGGAGGACAGCTAGGTTTAGGAGYTGCTAAAAGGCAGTAAAAATAGAAGCAGATTATGCCTTTTTTTGGAGGCTCAACTCAGTGATTGCCATCTGAGGAATGAGGAGGTTGAATTTGCTACGTTGCACAAAGTTATGGCAGCTGTTCCATATTGCTAGGTTGGAAATTAAAATGAATATCTATTCAAATTGTCTGACACTTTCAGCAAGCTCTGAAGCACTGCTTTAAAATATAACATCTCTAAGTTGGGTCCTGAGGGACAGATAGTCAGTACCACTGAAATTTTTTCCTTATTTTTTTCCAGGTGGTTCTAAAGTACTTTGTGTCTCTTCCTTTTCCTTGCTGTCCAAGTTTTGCTTTCCATGGCAGCTATGTGAATCAGCTGAAGTCAACAAGATTGCTGAGAATATGAAAGACTGAATTCTAGGATGCAGTATTTCAGTAGCTATAGTCTGCCACAGCAGTATTTTCAGGAATTAAGCTTAAGCTGTGCTAACCTTTTAAGAAGAATTCACATTCCTGTTGTCTTTTTTTCATGTGTGTGGTGTCCAAATCTTCCTAATACTTTCTTCATCTAAAGATAAGACTGGATTTAACTGTATCTGTAGAGGATAAYGCAATCTCTTAGCATAGGAATTTGTACAGGTCATATTTTGCCTGTCAACACACAGTCAAATCTAAATTTTGGTCCTACACTTGCTACCTTAGTAACATTATTATTTTTTTTGAAGACTAGAAAAACTCAATCCAGAAAAGGAGGTACTTTGAAGCGTGCACAAGTCCCACCTATGCTTCAGAGGTAGAAAYAAAGCTTAGTCAGCTTTATTTGTTGTCACCATAAAATATTATTTTAAACTTTTAATGTTTTTATCTAGTAGTTCTTAATCCACAGGAAAAAAATGCACTGTTGACATGCAAACATACTGACATCCAAAAAAGCACTTGCTTTGTTGTCCTGAATATGCCAGTTCTTCACTTGTACTGAATATTAATCACTATGGTAAATGTAACATTATGATCTGTTCAGGAAATACTTGACTAGGCTCGCCAGAAAAAAAACCAAAACAGATGAAGGTAGTTTACATTTGCCTTTGTGGGTGAAGTTCACCTGCCCAAAGCTCAAATAACTGTGTGACAGATGCTTCACTTAACACCACCCCAATTCCACTGCTGTCTGTTCTATTTTGCATCCCACACACCCTGTCGTGGTCTTCTCAAATGCCATTTGCTTTTTCAGGGTGTCAGTGGAAACTAYTGAGGGCTCAGTGGGCACTGGAAAGAGCAATGTGTTATTGATTAATCTGTCCTCTGGATGAACTCTGCTGCAGAGCAGTATTTCCAAAATTCCCRATGAAAGAATCTGTGTACAAATAATGTCGGGGTGAGCGCTCTCCGGGATGATATGACTATATAAATAAGCACTTCTTCAGCGCAGCATGTGGTTTTCTAATTTCCAGTAAAATAGAATGAATCACACATGACAACATCATTGCCACTAACCAGTATGGCATGGCATCTGAAAAAGATAGCACTGGAAGGGTGCAAACCAGAGAGCAGATGATGGGGCTTGAGACATCTTGTTTGCTTTGGCAGGATAACCAAAGTCTTGCTGCTTTCCCACAATCTGCTCCAAAGGATATAGGTTTTGCTGTGCTGTATCAGATTATTACTCTGGGAATTTCTGTGTCCTGCTCCTGCCAATGGATGGCTCTTGATGCTTTAGATAAATGCCCAGATTCCCCAAAGGGAAATTCYAAAGTTTGATGGTGTTTCTTCAAGTTGGGTTTACATTACTGCWGAATTACCAGGGGAGGTTTTCTCTCTCCCGTGACAAGTCATAAAGGGTCCATCTACTGAGCTAGACAAACAAAGGCCCAAGACTGCTCACAAGCCCAGGCTCACATACCATACATATTATTTGTATGTAAGTACATGCTCTGGTATGGGCCTTAGGCTGAGTTCTCTTCAGAGGAGAAGTGTAACCATGGTTGTGTTTTAGCACAAGCCCAAGCCTTTCTTGCTCCTCAGGCCTGGCTAAGGGCACTACAACCCATGCTGGAAGCAGCTTTTGCCATCTCACCTTTCTCTCAGCAGAGCACGAGTGATTTGAAGCCCAGTCAGGCCAAGCACCAGCACGATGGAGTGTGGGTCATGGGATTGGACAAGCGTGAACAGTCTCTTCATTCTGTAGAGATAAGAGCGGTTCTGAGGAGATCTGCGGAAGCTGAGCAGACAGCAGCCCCTTTCACCTCCAGACCTGAGCTGTGCTTCTCTCGAGTTCCTTGACAGGGGCTTCCCAGGAGCCTCCCATGCTCACGGCTGCTCTGGTGGAACCGCAAATCAGAYGGAAGTTAGAGTCTCAAGAGACTAAGACCCAACTTAAACAAACAAACAAAAACTCTATTTCTGCTCTCTTGGGCCTCTAGAACTGGGGATGARATCTAATGCTAATAATTTGGAAACTCCAAATTTTTCATACAAACTGTATCTCCAGGAAAACTATATATCTGTTCAAATGAAAGCTGAAAATGAAATAGCTCATGCAGACTTGGTGCCTGCAGCACAGAGTTAAGGTTGTCAGCTTAGTCATGAATGGCTTGTGMGTGTTGCATCTATCTCATCAAAAGGGCTTCAGACATTTGTTCTTTTCAGTATTTCTCGGATTTAATATTTGTTAAGGGGGGTAGGAGAGAAGAAGTCACTCCTTTTGTCCTCCTGAAACGTCTCCAACTCCAGCACTGCTGAGCGCTGCATTTAGGCAGAGTTGATAATGATGTTCTAGGTGTCCAGCACTACATTTTGTCTGGTTTGTTTCCTCCCTGTCAGTCTGTCCATCCAAAGGGTTCAGGAAAAACAGTAGTGTGAGTTGCAGTTTAATTCCCTGAAGATGGAGAATTGCTGTGACAGAAATGCCTGTCGCCCTGGCAGCCTCCCACATCTGCTGGAGGCTGCAGAGTGTGTGCAACAATAACTCCCAGCAGATGTGGTTCTGTAGGGACAGTAGTGACTGTGGTACGAAAATTCTCTCCCAAAATACAGATCTGTGGGCACAGTGAGTGTCTGTGTCATTGAGAACTTTGCACCATCTGCTGGGACAGTAAAGTCTGTGATACGTAAATGCACTCTGCATCTCTGGTCAGTCAGAAAGGGCTGTATTGTATATGTCCAGTTTTAGATGTGAACATCGCAGTTGCTTGTGTTGGTGATGTTTGTTTCTTCTTCCTTCAAAGTTAGTAGGAACCATCTGATGGAAGCAGAGCTGAAGGTATTAGCAGCCTTTTCCATGTAGGTCAGGCTGCCACATTTCAGCTGCCAAGAAATACTGCTACATTTTCTCTTACCACAGGATTAATCATTAATGGCACCATTCTCAGTGAACAGCCAGAATATCTTCAATGATGCTCTTGTGAGTGCTAATGCTTTGTGGTTGCAGCGAGAGCAGCACACGAGAAATTCATTTGTTTAGAACCGAGATGCGCTGTAAACACAGTATTCTGACCTAGACTAGATCTCAAGCATTCCTAAATACAGGTGTGCACAGATAAAGATTTTTAGTCCAGGTCGACCTCTGGTTTCACCAGGCCWGAGTTAGGAGGGATTTCACTGGAGTGAGTCAATTTTCCAGCTGAGGGAACTCCATTTAAACATCAGGACATCTTGCTGCACCAAAGGCTTGGACAGAGACACATGCAAGARCTTCTGCCTCAAGGTTATCCATTATACAGTGTATTAACTAGATATTTTAACACTGTGCTTCYTGTAGAGACAGAAATGAATGATGATTAATGCATACCAATTAAAACTTAATTTTCTTGTATGTATATATGCACTGAACTTCAACCTGCAAGGCACTTCTGTGGCAAGAATTACATTCTACTGGAGAGCACTGGAATTATGGTCAGGGCTATAATGTGAACTGCTGWGTGTATTACATTAGTGTGTAGATTTTGCCTAGACATTATATAGTCTCTGTACAAAGGAGTTAATACACAGTTAGATTAGGGCGACAATTAGTTCCTCTTGTTCCTTTCAATGGCACTAGGAGTGAGGGAGGGAGGAAGGAAGGAGGAAGCAAAGGTTGTACAAGTGATATGACCATAATTATAATTTGCTAGTTCAGACATTAAAACGAGGCTCAGAGTTACGAGTTATCTCACAGATCTGTAAGTTAAGCTTAGAATAAACATGCAGATGTAAACCTAAATAAATAAATAAACAAACAAACCAGTCCCAGTTTGATATCCGGTGCCCAGCAGTGTGGTGGGTGCCTGGAAGCCCTGCGAGCCGTGCGCTGCAGCACGCGGGGCTGAGCGCCGCCGGCACGGGAGGGAGGCCACGCGCCAGACACGAAATGGGGAAGCAGAGGAAACCCATTTTCACATTTAACCTCTGGTGTTGACGGGATTATTAAACACCACTTCATTCAGATATACTGTGTGATAACCTTGGTTCTTAAGCAAGAACTAGAAGAGACAATAAATAAAGGAAGCCACTTAGAGTCCAGATGGAGAGTTTTAAAGTGGGCAGGTAATCTGGCTGGTTAATTCTGATTTATTAGGAAGGCATCTTTAGGCTTTTTGAATTGCCTTCCATCAGTCATCTCAAACAAAACTGCACTCTTTTAGGGCAGTTAATCCCCTGCATGCATGCACACACTAATCACTGATGCCAAACTAATAGCAAATGCATATGAAGAAAGTACAGCATGTGATGACTATTACAAAAATCTTCCATCTTAATAAGTTGGAACCAAGGAACTTAGTGGAGCCATTAGCAACTGGAATCATTTGCATTAATATATCAACATTTTTGTAGACTGTAACTGTTAAAGGTTTATGGATCTTTTGTTTTGGGGACAAAGATTGCTTTTCCCAAGTTGTCCCAGATGATTTTTGCTTTAAAAAATATATTGTAAGTTAATTCTATAATGTGGAGAAGTGTGAAATCACCAGGTTCAAAATGTATGTAGCAGAAAATACCATTATTCTCCTCCTCTATCCCTTGTCCCTCACCCTTTTTTTTTCATGAAACATCTCATCACTTGGGAGAGGCATTTCTGCATCTGGCTGCTTTCATCCCTGGGAGATTTCACAAAGCTACTAACTACTCCATCACCATATCGTTTCTAATGCAACCGTACAGTTCTGAGAGCTCTGCCCAGCCCATCGTGTAAGGTATCCAAAAAAGTTGGAAGGACTGCTGAAAAATATCAAACATTTTTAGCTGTAGTTGTTCGGGTTCTGGATGAGTTGTTTATAAACAACCCATCTCGTACTGTCAAGAGGAGGAGCTAACATCTTTGAAAGATGATAAATTCTGACACAGTGCTCTGTGATTTCACTGCCCCTGAATGTAGGTTAATATGGGATTCAATAGGAAATCTGGCTTGTATATTGCTACGTATTACAGGAAATGATGGGACTTGCAATTTGTCTGCAAATTGCTAATTGCAGTTTATTGCACATGCAAAAGGTTAATTTGGGTATGTTATCACAGTAATCGTGTACACTAACTCAGAAGAAACCAGGCTCCTAATCTGATTGGTAAACTGGCCTATGAGACTCAGGACAATATTTTCTAAGATTGTGGCAAGTAATAAGAATTTTACAGTAAATACAGTAACAGCAGGTTACTCAACAGCAGGTTATCTCAATACAGTATAGGCAGCTGGGATAGAGTTGGGAGAGGGGTGTTATAAGTATGAAACCTTGGACCTTAATCCTTAATTTAGCTCTTCTCTGAGATGCATTTAATTTGTGATAATACTTTGAAAGCAGAGATCCCATCTATTCCAAATGAAAATTATATCCTATTCTTATTTTTGATAATGCTTTGTATTTAGAGGAGCTTTTAAAGGACATGGATTAATTTGTGACCTCTTTGTACTAGATGCTGTATATACGCACAATAAGCTCGCTGCCCCAAAGAACCTACACTTTAGTTAGATAAAGGCAGAAGGAAGGAAGTTTTATTACCTCCCTTTCCCAAGTAGGAAATGGTAACGAAGAGAAACTGAAAGGACTGAGAACTACCCTGTATTTGCCTGCAATACATCCTGCCTTCCTGCTTTTGTTGGGTTGCTGTAAATTGGGAGATAGTGGGTCTTTTCCCCAGAGAGGGACAGTTTACTGTAATTCTGCATATGTTTCAAGGTTTTATGAGATGAAAGGAGTTATAGAGATAGAAAACACTGTAGATCTCATTAAGATGTTCTGCAGAGAAAGTAGATTCCTAGGACTTGTGTGCGCGTTGCTTTTTGCYATATGAACATGCTGTGCATGCAGCCTGTGATCCCAGGGGCCCTGTGCTCTTGGTGCATGCATGTTTTAAGGTACGTCACTAGAACTTTTTATTGTTATTATTATTCCCTGTAGTTTGTTCTTAAATGTTTTCTAGAATAGTAAAAAAAACAAAAAAAGCAATAGTCATCAAGATGTGGGACCGTTCCCCAGTATTCAGGGGAGGCTTGAAACACCARCATATCTGTAGTCTTCCAGAAGTGCATCTCCCTCCCTCTCCATCAGAAGCATCAAGCTGATTCTATAGAGAGGGCTGAAGTGCATTTTTAACATTTTTAATTAGAGCTTCTAGGCTAACATTAAAAAATGAGATCTGTACAGAACCTTGCTTTGAGAGSAGTATTTTCCCTGTAGAGGAGCATAAGCCTGAAGATAACTTGTTTCCCTTTTTCTYATTAGTCAGTACATGGATGTTCAGGGGTATGGTATTTATCTCCTTATCCTGGATGGATGTGCAGAGTGTAAGTAGACAGCGGGGGAGAAAAGGATGCTATAAGACTGGGGAAAAAAAAAAAAAAGAAACAAAGAACAGGTAAAATCCAAGCATATCCCAACCATCGTCCTCCTATCTTTCTGCATTCCCATTTTATGCTTTGTTGGACTTCACCAGCAGCAGTGGAGGTACTGAGTCATCTTTGCCTCATGCATTCAGTTCCCTTCATCTCTGTCCTGCCCTGCCCCTAGCTGGTAAATGGGGATGGTTATTTTCTGCTTCYCAGATTTTGGAGTGAAGATGACTGCAAAGAAGCAGATTTTTTTTTTCTTTCTTTTTTTCTTTAGTAACAACAAAACATTTTTATTGCTGTCAAAGATTGTGTTGTGTCCATTTTTTTTTTGTTGTTGTTTTTAAAAATATGCAATGCTTAAAATAGGTTAAGAGCCATAGTGATCTTTGAGAGTTTGTTAATTAGTCTCTGTTTATCCCCTGTAGAAGCCATCACCTCTGTCCATGGAAGTGTAGACTTGTAAAATAAGTTATCTTTAAAGTATGAAACTACAGAATTTCCTTAATGAACCTGCTGATGGGACRATCTAGTCTAGCCACTAAGCAAAGTGCATCATCGGTGTAAGATAGAAAACAACCCACTGGAGCTTTGTTATAAAACAAGCCAAGGTCCAGGGGAAGTGACAGCAATTTGCAATAAACACTCTGTGTAAACAATTACCTGTGACTTGTTACACGTGTTTGTACAGGCAGCTGGCTGAACAGACCCGTGTGCACTTGTAAACGTCTGTCCCCATCACACCCAATACTGGGAAACAGTCACTTGGTAGTTTGATTTCTCTGAAGTAGGAACAAGGCAGTCCTCTGTACATGACAGATGGCGAAGACAAAATAAATGTGGGTGTTTACAAATRTATGAGGATGAAGAAATCAGTCGGTCATGATGGCAGTTATTTATGAATGGTAAACACATTTTGGTGAATGGACAGTAAAATGAAGGTTAAGGTTTTTGTGAYTGTGTGCATGGTAGAAAAGCAGTTTAAAGGGCTGCTTGAGGGGTACTGTGGCGCCACAGAAAAAAGCGCTGTGCAAACTCCAAACGCCCGCACTGTAGTTTTCTCTTTGGACTGRGCCTAATGGCTGTTAGGATGTTGGTAAAAATACACCAGTTGCCTGCTGAACGCTGTTCCTGTTCGGCCTCGTACGAAGCAGAAGTGCGGGAGCTGCGCAGGAAGCTCCGCACCGCAGCCCGTGCCGTCACGCCGCAGCCTGCACRGGAAAGGTGCCACCCTGGTTTGATGCCGGAGCCCGCCCCGCCGCCCCGGGGGTGGCAGCGGAGGTGGCCTGGCCCGAGGCCCCGCAGCACCGGAGCGGTGCCGAGACCTCCGTCCCGCCGCAGGGCCCGGCGCGCAGCGCAGCTGCAGGAGCCCCCCGCCCGCC
>NW_020455655.1:4918146-4987402 GCF_003342845.1 Nothoprocta perdicaria
GCGCGGCCGCCGCTTACGCTGCGGCGCCCGGCGCGCCCCCGCCCGCCCTCCTCCCTCCGTGCCCGCCTCTCCAGAGCCGTCTGGCTGCAGCGGTGCCTCAGACAGAGGAGGGGAGAGGAGGAAAAAACGCTGAGTGAGTGGAGTGGAGCCTGGGAGGGGCTCCTTAAAGAAACGCTGCCGTCGCTTGGCATTGTGGCCGGCGAGGAACTCAAGGGGGGGAAGGCATCGGAGCTCCTCGCGCTCTGCTCTTCCCACCCCCCCACCCCACCCCCAGCCAAAAGAAAAAAAAAGAAAAAAAAAAAGCCTTGGGGGGGGAGTCGTGGGGGGGTCCTGCAAACATCTTATAAACCGGATTGCACTGAGAGGAGAAAAAAAAAAGATACAAAATATACAAGCAAAAGGCAACAGATCCCCGGTCTCCAGCAGTCGCCCACCCTCCCTTTTCCTTCTCTCCTGCTGGCCATCTGCCTCGCGTTTTCCTTTGTGTCTGAGCCTTTACTACTGAGCCGAGTGCAGGAGGAGGGTGCACCACACACGGGGACTATGCCCAGCTCGCTTTTTGCAGACATGGAGAGGAACGGGAGCGGCGGCGGCGGCGGCGGTGGTGGTGGTGGTGGAGGGGGAGAGACCCTGGATGACCAAAGAGCCCTTCAGATCGCCCTGGATCAGCTCTCCCTGCTGGGGCTGGACAACGACGAGACGGGCTCCATTTACGACAGCGAGCCGCGGAAAAAGAGCGTGAACATGACCGAGTGCGTGCCGGTGCCCAGCTCGGAGCACGTCGCGGAGATAGTGGGGAGACAAGGTGGGTGCTGCATGCGAGTGTGCGCGGAGCGCTGCCGGCCGCGCGGCTCGCCGCGTCCCGGCCGTGCCCGCCGCGCCAGCGCGGGCTGCCCAGACAAAGGGAGCGGGCGCCGGATGCGCCTCCAGCTGCCGCCCAGACCCTCAAGGAGAGGAGAGAAAATCGCTCCGTTCCTCTGCCCTCCGCAGTTAGATTTGCAAGAGGAATTGGGGGGGAAACGGGAGCTTCGGTGGTTTTTCGGGTTTTTTTTTCCCCCCTGAAGTTAGAAAACGAGGATCGTTTTTGAGGAAGAGAAATGGAGTGGGGAAGTGGAACAATGGGATTGGAATAAAGCATCCGCACTGGGGAATGTGGCTCATTCAGTGCAGCCGCCGCTTCTCACCTTAAGAACTGATTTTATTTTTCCAAAAGGAAAGCACTGAGCAGGAATGTGGATTGGCGAGTGTGCTGTTTCGTACGGGTTGCCGCATTTTATTTTATTTTTCTGGTTGTCCCGTTTTATGGTAYGCTTTTTTTCTTTTTTTCCCCCCGTCTGTTGTCGTTCCTCAGAGCGGCACGTTGGTAGTTTGGGGTCAGTTGCATGGCAGATGTGTCGCTGGCCACTTGCGATGCCTTTGGGCGTGTGCCAGGGCTGTGGGCTGACATTGCTGTACACTGGGGCTGCTGGACCAGAAGCCAGCGACTACCTGGGGTAGGGGACAATATGCTTGGGGTGGGTGTGTTTCTACCCCCCCATCCTTTCCTGCACCCAAATAATGGGTTGTAACCGGTTCTCTCCCCCATCCCCTCTCCCTTGCCTTCCATCTCCTGCATCTCCTTCCCAGGTTGTAAAATCAAAGCTCTGCGGGCAAAGACCAACACCTACATCAAGACCCCGGTTCGCGGGGAGGAGCCGCTCTTTGTTGTGACGGGGAGAAAGGAAGATGTGGCCATGGCCCGCAGGGAGATCATCTCTGCRGCCGAGCACTTCTCCATGATCCGAGCCTCACGGAATAAGAACACAGCCCTCAACGGCACCGTCCCCGGCCCCCCAAACTTGCCTGGCCAAACCACCATCCAGGTGCGGGTGCCTTATCGCGTGGTGGGCTTGGTCGTGGGGCCCAAAGGGGCCACAATCAAGCGCATCCAGCAGCAGACGCACACCTACATTGTGACCCCGAGCCGGGACAAGGAGCCTGTCTTCGAGGTGACGGGCATGCCAGAGAATGTGGACCGTGCCCGGGAGGAGATCGAGGCGCACATCGCCATGCGCACGGGCGGCATCATCGAGCTCACGGACGAGAACGACTTCCACGCCAATGGCACGGATGTGGGCTTCGAGCTGAACGGCACGGGCAGCCTCTGGAGCAAGCCCACGCCGCCCAGCATCACCCCCACCCCAGGCCGCAAGCCCTTCTGCAACTACCGCAACGACAGCTCCAGCTCGCTGGGCAGCGCCTCCACTGACTCTTACTTCGGGGGTGGCACGGCCGGGAGCAGCGCCGCCCGCCTGGCTGACTACAGCCCCCCGAGCCCGGCGCTGAGCTTCACCCACAACGGCAACAACAACAACAACAGCGCCAACGGCTACGTGTACGGTGGCGGCGGCGGGGACGTGCTCTCCTCGCCGGACTGCTGCTCCGAGCTGCCCTTCGACTCGCCGCCGGGCTTCGACCTGGCCCCCGCCCCGCCGCCGGGGGCCGCCCTCCTGTGGCCGCAGTTCGAGCGCGGCCCCGCCGCGCCGCCCTCGCCCGCGCCCTCGCCCGCCGCCGCCGCCTTCCCGGGCGCGGCGCCCGCCAATGCCAACCTCGCGCTGCTCGTGAGCGGCCCGAGGCGGGGCGGCGACCCCCCACCCCCCGCGCGCCTCTCCCCGCCCCTGCACGGCAGCGCCGCGGGGTCCGAGCACCCGCTGGCGCGGCGGGTGCGCAGCGACCCCGGCGGCCGCCTGCTCGCCGCGCCCTACCCGCTCTACGCCAACGGGCTGGGCTCGCACCTGCCGGGGCTGCCCTCCGACTCGTCGGCCTCCTCGTCCTCCTCGTCCAGCTCGTCGTCCAGCTCGTCGTGCTCGTCGTCCGGCGTGCGGCGGAAGGGCAGCCGCGACTGCTCCGTGTGCTTCGAGAGCGAGGTGATCGCGGCGCTCGTGCCCTGCGGCCACAACCTCTTCTGCATGGAGTGCGCCAACCGCATCTGCGAGAAGACGGAGCCGCAGTGCCCCGTGTGCCACAGCGCCGTCACGCAGGCCATCCGCATCTTCTCCTGAGGCGCCGCCGCCGCGCCCGCCCGCGCCGGGGCGGCGGCGGCGGCCGTTGGGGCGGTTGGGACCGTTGGGCCGCGGCCGTTAGGAGCGTTGGGCCGCGGCCACGGGTGGGCAGGGGGGTGGTGGTGACCTGGGTGCATGCTATACATAATAACGGGCGACTCCATTCTAGTGCTAGGCTAGTTTTTACACTGTACTTTATAAACGAAGCTTCCAAAACTCCCTCTTTTTTTTTTATATATAACAAAAAAAAAAAAAATAATTGAAAGTAGAAGATGCTTATGATGATGACAATGGTGTGTGGACTGTTAGTAAAACGTGCTGGTAGTTCCTAGGATGCTTATTACGAAACTATTAAATATGGGTGGATACTTTTCTGAATGTTCTTGAAAGGGCAAGAAGTTCCTGTGAAAACCATGATACTGCAGCTTTATCAAAGTTAAAAGAAAAAAAAAAAACTGTAACATATCTCTTATATATATTAAAAACGTTTAAAGGTTTTAAAGATAAATTGCATTAATACAGATTGAAGTATTTTATTCTTTTTTGACTTGAAAAATTATATTTCATATTGCAAAGATGTTTACAAGTATTTTAATTTAAGTTCAGTGAACTTTTTGTAGCTGGGTTAAATCTTTTTTATTTTAGTATGGCCTTATGGCAAAGAACACTGTATTATTTTAATATCACACAATTGTGAACGGAACTACAAACCATAAAATGTGTAATGCTTTGAACAGTATTCTGTTGGGATGGAGATTTTATAGGTTCAGAAAAAAAAATCTTTTAAATCTGCTTCACCCAGCATATTTTCTATTCAGTGATATAAAGCATATTTTATTCTATATTATTACAAAAAATGGAAATGTATAAACATATGTCAAAAGGAACTGTTGAAGCTTTCTAACATTTGTATAAATAGAATTCAGTGGAAATTACAAAAAATTCTGTTGCACCACTATAGTTTTAGTATTTCTATTTTAATACATTTGTTTACCACTTGTTTATGTATATGTAGGTGACGTTACTTGAGCTTAAATGTACTTTACTGAGCAAAGTTTAAAAACAAAGTATATTTTATTTTATGATAAAGGGCCTTTAACCTCATGGTCAAATACTAATATTATATTTGCTGAGACAAGATTTGAAATTGTATCAAGAGTTTTATTTTTCTGACATTTAAAGTTCTACATAATAAAAGTAAAACTTAAGTAATGGTGCTACTTCATGTTTTTTTAAGTATTTCTATATAAATAAAATATTACAGAAAAAAAATGCTTTGTGTGCTGATTTGGCTTGATGTGCTGGGAGTTTTGTTTGTCATTTTACATCCCTGCTTTTAACACTGAGACATTTTGTATGTTTAAGTTATGTCATGCTAATGTTGCTGGAATTCTTCTCTTTGTGAGGGCTTCCAGAATGATCCTTCCAATGGCAATACCTGGTAACACTTTTTTTTCCCCCTTTCTTTTCCTTTTTCCTTTCCTTTTTTTTTTTTTTTTTTTTTTTTTTTTTTTTAATGTGGAACAACTCGTGGGCTGTTCCACAGATTAAAAATAGTGATTTTCTGTGTAAAAATTTTACAGTTGTGAAAAATATGTGGTTTTGCATTGATTGCTGTGTTTAGCAAATGAAAGCATGTAGAAGGAAAAAAAAAAGAGCAACTTTGTTGTATTTCTGACCTAAAAACAAGTAGCGTGGGAGGTTCCTTTGTTATAACACTGACAAAGAGCTGAGTCCTGCACTGCCTGCTCAGCTTGTGTGGTTTTGGAAGGAGATCCTAAACTTAAGTGTTTTCTAGAGCAGGACAAGGGCTTTAGTATCTTTCCTGAGTTCTTGCAATTGCTTCCTGGTATTTGGCAGTTGTGGAGTGGATAATTGGTGTTGACAAGCTTATTTGAATAAAAAATGTACTGCTGTGTAAAGCTTGTTTGCTTTTGATGATGCCCGCAACGGGGTGAAGGAAGTCGACGAGCTCTCTGGCTGAGGAATCGCAGTCCTACCTGGCACCCGCTGCAGGGGTTTTGTTGCTGAGCGGAGCGGCCGTGTTTAAATGGGCTCACTGGCTACAGCACGTCGGCGCATTTGAGAAGGGAGCTGCGGATCATCTGAAGTGTGTGTGTCGGGATAYGCCAGGGCACCTTCCAGCAGGCCAGCGAGCACAACGGAGCAAGCCGGACCGTGCCGTGCGTTCCGTGTGTTTCACGCCGTGCTCGAGGGTGTGTGTCGGGGCTGCCGGGCTCCGCTCGGCTCTTTTATGGAATCCGGAGCTGCTGGTTGGGTGGGAAGGGGGAGGAGGGAAGATGCGGCAGAGGATGATGGGATCTCTTTGTTTGATTTGATTTGATTTTTGCTTCTTTCATTTAACTGTGATTGTGCTATCATCTGATTTATGGAGTTACARTCCCTCACTGTCTAGGGAAGTGTGTCATTTCAGATGGTGAAAAAAGCAGCGCGGTGCAAAAGAGTCTAGGGGGAGGCAGAGACAATGTGCTTCCATACAAATGGGTATGGAGATGGAAAAAAAAACCCTTGGCAAAATGGGTTGCTTTAAAGGCATCAGGAAGTTTAAGTCCAAGTGTATATTTTCTTAATGATGGGTGTACTCAAAATGCGTCAATCAATTTTGTGTTTCAGCATAAACATCCTGTGCTAACGTCTGGGAAAAGTTGTGAAAATGGCTATAAATAAAAAGGTGAATTTGATAGCTTTGCTTAATCTTGCAAGCCTAGTGAAACCAAAAGGTAAATAGGGAGAGCAAGCAGTGAAAACTAAATTCTTTCCTATCTTTTTTTCCCTTAGCACACAATACTCCGGGGCTCAGGGGTGTTAGCAAGCGTGGTACAGAAGACTGTAACCAGCCATTGTGCTTTTAATGAGCAGCAGTGGTGCAGCAGGTCATCAAAGGCCCCGCTGACCTTGGCAGCGTGACAGGGGCCTTGTTCAGCACTGCTTCACTCCAGCCGCTCCTCTCTGCACTTCATTAAACATAACCGGGCTCCTAGGCCGCACTCGTCTTGGAGGACGTGTGGTTTTCCCCWTCAGACTGTGGTGAGGGCACAGGAGCCGCCGCTCTGCTCGCGCTGAGCCCCGTCTCGGCAGCTCTCCCTGCGTGTGCACATCGCCTCCAGGAGGGACCACGGCCCCTCCGGCCTCCTGCGGGGCCTTACAAAAACCACTTGTGTTCATGCCTCTTGGACGCTCCTTTCGGCTGCACCGGGCCTGCTCCGGATTACTTGTGCTTTGGCAGCTGATGATCCAGAAAGTGCCGTTAGTCCTGGCTTAGTGTCTGTGTGTTGGCAGCTGCGGGACGGGCCTTTCCCGCACGGTGTGGCAGCGAGGGCAGCGGCTTCCACGCGACATGGCCTCGCACACCCAATGTGCTCCCCGTGGCAGCACCTAAACCCTGCTGGCTCTTGCTGGCCGAGCTCGAGGCAGAGGGAGCGGTTGTGTGGGGAGCGACACGGGGGCTACCTGCGGGTGCTGCCCCCGGGGCCGCATCCGGGCCCAGATTGATGCCGCGGGTCAGGCCAGCAGCGGGCAGCGGCTATAAATCAGCGCAGAATTTGTCCCCGGGTTTGGGGCCATATGGTGTGTGTGAGATGCCCGCGCTGAAGGAGAATAAAGGCCTGTGTTTGGCCTGGGGAGATTTCAAAGCCTGAGAAAGGGGCAAAGTTCAATCTGTAATTGAGTGCTTTGAAATATATATATGTATATGGCCAATGTTTATCTTCCAGAACAAAGATCGCTCTGTTTTCCAAATGTTTGTGTGATGGTGCGGAGAATTGTACGAAGGAGTCGCGACCGCGAGAGGTTCCTCTGAAATCTGTGGCAGGGCCCGTGGGGGTAAACGCTGCCCGGGCTGAGCACAGGCTGCAGGGGCGGCCCTTAACTCTCAGCCGCTTTCATGGCAGAATCAGTGAAAACTTAAATGTTTTGTGCGTTTTCCTTGTAAAAGTATATGCATGGTTCACATAATTAGCTCAAAAACAAAAAAGATAAAGAAAAGATGCAGTTATATTTGTAATAATTATTATATACAAAATCCTGAGCTTAATTATTCCTCTGTCTATATCTTGTACTGTGTAGAATTTGCATAACAATGGAGACATCAAAGCTAAAGCATTTGGTAAAAGAAAGGTCTTTCTGCTATGTTTTTTTGTTGCCAGACAAATTAGAACCATCAGTTCAACCTAAATTTATTCTTTAGATTTTTTTTTTTTTCTGCAAATCAGTTGAAATGGGAATTAAAAGCAAACTTTAAAGCTAGTAGTAAGGAATTAGCACGGTCAGGTATTCACACTGGACTGCCTGTTTGATGTTTCTTACTTCTCTCTTCCTGCCCCCTCTCCCTTCCCCTCATTTTCCATGTCTCACCATTTTGGAAATCCAGGTTTACGCTTTTGCTGTCCTTGAAGTGAATGGGAATTCTGCCACTGATAATACTGGCAAGAGAACGCAAGTGAGTATGCCTTTTAATTGATCATGTATTTGGAGGAAAAAGTCATTATTCACTCTGCCCCTGCTTATTAGTCTTTCCTGCGCTCATTGTCTTTCTAAGAGAGATAATGAAATTAAATTAGAGAGCATGGGCTCCTTTACATCCAAAGGAGGAAAGGGATATGTGAATCTGAATAATCACTTAGGTTCTGATTTACTGTTTTTATGACAGTCTACCTGGCAAATGCGAGAGGTGTGCGGGCAGATAAGCGCTCCAGGCATCCTGCAGGGTCCTTCACGGGAGACACTCACAGCTCGGTCATTCTGGCCCCTTTGAATGCGTGTGAGTGCAATGCAGGCTCAGGGTCTGCTCAAACCCCGCCAGGAAAATAGGGATTAGAAAGTTGTACATTTTTCATTATTTTGATATTAATTAAAAAATCACTGAAATACCTGAAAATGTTTTATTGTAGTTTTATTACTTTACATTGCTTTAATGAGCTTTTCTTAGTTATGTAGAATAATTTAATAGCATCTAATTTCTAAGTTTGATTAAACATTTAAAAGCTGATTCTGKCCGAGTTTTAGTGAATTATCACAATGTTGAAGGATAAGGACTGAAAACACCTAAACGTTTGGCATGGGTATCATTCTTTACCTGAACGTTGTCAGCACATATACAGCTTGAGCAACTATGATTACGACATATGACTGTGGTTATAAGAAGGTTTACATGTTCAGTGTGGGGAATATGATGTAGCCCTGATCTGAGCTGTTTTGGCAAACGGCCTCTTTTGTGTCACGCTGATTGTGGCATAGCAGGATCAGGGCTACAGCAACTGCCCACGCTGCTTCTGGACTGCTCTGTGCTGAAGCTTGGTCCCCAGGAAACCCACAGCAGGAGTCCCACTTKCTCAGGGTTTGATTCTCCATAGAAAAGAAATGCTGGTAAATCAGGTTTATTTGCATATAAAATCTAATCCAAGGCACTTTGGTAGCAAAGTGATTGTTGCATCTTTTTCAGCAAGTTATAGCTCTTCATTGGTAAGCAGATTATTGGGGAAAAACAAAGAAAAAAACCCCAGACAGTTAAATACATTCATATTAAATGTATCTTATGCCTGTACCACTACAAACAWGATTGATCAGCTGGCTGCAGAAATTTGAAGACTTGCAATATTTCTCCCAGAGAAGTGGCCTTGTTAGTTTGAAATGGAGTAGAAAAGGAGATTTTCCACTTGTGATGGAGCTAAAATACACCAAAGTGCTTTTTCCTCTTATGCACAAGAGCTCTTCTCCCTTTCATATCTGGTGGAATTGGGTGGCCCACTTTGCATTAGTGTGAATGGCAATTGCCTTTGTAAATCTGGCTGTTGGGAATGGGTGAATAGTCCCTTGTCTCCTAGCTTGTCCTTTGTCTTTATGTTGCACTCACTTTTAACCTCTACAGAAAAGCCTTAATTTAAACGCGAGGAAACAGCAGCAATGCTCAAGTTCATCATACAGCTAGTGGCAGGTTTTATTCAACTTCAATGTTCTTTATATTTTGATGGGTGCACTAAACAATGGGAGCTATTTTAATCAAAAGAAAATTTCAACAAGAGCGTGACCTAGAAATAATGTTTTTGATGGAGTCGCCAAAGTTTCCGTTACACATTTGGAAATTATTTCCACCATTCAGCTGCAAAGGGCAAGTAAATCATACTACTTTACGGGTTAGACAAATGGAGTGCTTTTCAGGATCTTAGTTCTGCCACTGACTCATTGAATCATCTCAGTTAATTAATCTCACCTTTTATGTGCTTCAGCATTTCCATCTGTGAATGAACTAATGGCACCTACTTAAAGGCAGCATTGGGAAGATTACTTAATTGACACTACTGAAGCATCCTGAGGTGGAAGCCTGGTGTAAGTATAAAATTTTATTGCTGATACTTCCTAATTAATCAGTTCACAGTAGCCAGCATGTGGTAATCATAATGGTCTAGAGCAAACAAACACAGAGCTGGAAATCATATAAATCTGTGAGTTTTCTGAAGTTCTGTTTTCACGGGCTATCTGAATAGGCTTGTACCCTGRGGAGAGCAGACACTGACGTTATCCTTGAATCCTGTTTCCTGCTGTGGCTCTTACTGGTGTGGGGTCCTTGGCTTTTTAGTGAGCTGCATGTAARGAGAAATATGTGATCATAGTATTAAACACACAGGCATGATAGGCCTTGGTGCAGATATAGGAAAGCAGCTTTGGCTAAAAAAAATCTTGCCTCTACTGGTGTATAATCACTTATTATTTACAATTTAATGTCCTATGTTTTTGATAGAGATGAAAATGCTAATAAGAAGCACATACTATTGATGGAGTAACAGTTGTGCATGTGACTGGGTGTTACTGAGCAGAACTTTTCCTAGATGACAGGACAGGAGGAGTCTTTTYTTGCATCATAAATAACTGGAAGGCAATGGATGTTGTGAAACTGTTTGTTACTTATATGGCTAATAACATAACACTCTTACTGCAGACTCGGGTCTGTCCTGTTTGCATAACGAGATGGCTGCAGCTATGCAAGTCCTGGACYACATAATTCAAAATAGCTGGAAACAGTGGAATTTGAAAGAGCCTTGTTGTAACTAAATAATATGAAATTTTATATGAATAATAACTAAATAACTAAATAATATGAAATAAACCTAACTTTTTGCAGTGTTGAATGCCCAGCTGCCAGTGTGGTGGGTGTAGTTGCTTGGTGTATAATGTTCCAGAGACCAATCCCATTCCTAAAGGACTCTTTCTTGTTGAAAGTTAGCCATAAGATATACTTAGAATTGTTAGAATTATTAGTTGGTGCACARATGTAGGAGGGAGGTTTGAAGCTTCACAAACATTGCACTTTCTCCTTATGTCATTTGGAAAAAAAGAAAAAAAAAACTCAATTACATACAATTATGAAACAACCTCATGCCTGACGCAGTTAAAGATGTTTTTCAGGCCACAAAAATGTRACTTTCTATGACTAATTTGAATTAAAAACCCTCTTCAGCAGAAAATGTCCTCAGCCTTTGGAATGGCACAGTTCTTAGAAAGCTGCTCCTTGGCTGAGCAGGAAGGCTCTTGGAGARAGGCCCTGCACAGCACCATGAATGAGAGGGACTTTGCACTTCCAGCCTGACATGAGCTCTACGTCCATCCTGCTCTGCGTGAAGAGACGGCTTCTGGAAGGTAGGGTTACCCCTCTGCACAACTAAAAAGTAATTAAAAGTAGGGTTTCCTTTTTCTCTATTGGTGTTTCTCTGTTATATGGCTGCACTTTCTTTTCCCCACTGGTGATTTTTAAGAAAAATGACCCTTTTGTCACCACGCTGGCTTAGCAGTGAAGTTGTCTGTTGATAATAACGGGCTTCACTTCTTCCCCAGCTACGTGGTAGTCACACAGTCAAAGAATGGCCCATCCAAAACAAGGGTATGCTCAAAGCCTCATCCACTGGTGGTGTTCCCATAAGCCTAATTATATGACTTCTGGGTCGGACGATGTCTCATTGTGTGGCCCTTGGCAGCTCTGGGATGCCTAATGCCGCATGAATGTCTAATGCGGAGTTTGATGGCTATGACCGAGGCTGTCGTTCCACGGTGGAATTGAAAATATCCGTGTAGTTTCCATAGAAAACCAGGTCAATGGTGCTTCCATAAAGCTCTAGCCCCAGGGACAGCCAGGGGTTGTTCAGTGCCTGTACAAATCCATGCAGGGAGAGTAGTTTATGGTGCGTTTCTCATTCAGGTAAATGACAATTAAGGAGTCGGATTGATTTAGTCTTTAGTGACCTATTTCAGAATCTGTCCCATGACATTAGTGCACTCATTTATTGCAAGCATCACCCCTCATCCATTTATGCCTCTCTTTTATCCTATTTTGCACATTTAAGAACACTTACAAGGCCTCTTCCACACACTGTAAGCACAAGGCACATGCTTTTGTATGGGTGGGTTTTAAAAAAAAGCCACTTTATGTTTTCTTTGATTGTAAAATTTTAGGGAGAATTATCATATCTTTATGACACGTCTTATAAAATCTCGCTTTTTTTACAGGCAAAAGCAAGGTATGAATGTAAAAGGGAATGTGTTGTAGATAAAGGCTGCACTACTCATGTTCATTTCMAAGTAGAATGTATAACTAATTACATTTTAATTAAATCTCTTAACATCAACAGCTGTTTTTAAGGGATCTTTCTAAGCTACATTTATTTTTAGTATTGTTTAAGATCCTCTTTCTTTGCATGCATCTCTCTTCATACATTATTGCCTTTTAAAAAGTTTCTCCTCTTTTAAAGTATCATCTGCTGCTGGTATATATTAAAGACTAAGCTCTGGCAAAATTAGGTTTTTTTAAGTCACTGGCTGTTGTATTGCTAAGTAGAGAGTAAAAAGACATGAAACCACCAAAATACCATTTGCTCTCTCTTTCTTTCAGAAACCAAAAGTTCCAATTCCCAACCCCGTGTTGCAGAGGGCAGTTTTCAGTTGGTGTTGGTTTATGTTTTATGTCTYTTATCCCTTCTCTGACAAGAGTGCTGCTAATCACAGTGAGAGCACAACTCTCTCCTCAGGTTGAACGAGCCACACTGATTTAATCCTTCTTTCCCTACATCAGCAGCAGTGAGTATCCTTTATTTAACTTGCAGAAAGAAAAATATCCGATCATTTTTAATGGGATGGGTGGTGGGAGGAGTCCAGTTTAGGGCTTTGAATATTAGGCCTCTTCAATGGCACTTGGGCACAATTGGGTTGGTCTGTAAAGCTTCAGATGTCCCTACAGCTTCTTGGGGTTGCCTGTTGGTCTGTTTGTTTCCAGTCTGGAATTTGTAAGGAAGGGAATGCTCTACAGGCAACAAAAAAAAAAAAAAAAACAGTAATCATGAGAGTTCTGTGTCGGTTTTGGGAGGTGCTTATACTATAATTGGAATGGCAATTTATTTCCTAAAATTGCATAAACGGTAAATACCAGTTCATCACCTCTTTCATGAAACTAGCCAAGAAGCTCAGAAAGACTTGCTGATGGAGGCTAATATCATTTTCCTGCCATTATATCAATTATTATAGCAATTCTGAAAAACCTGTGAAGCTTCCAATTGAGATCTACTAAAGGGTGGTGTTTATGTCAGCCCTTAAAAGTACGAATAAGCCCGCAGAGGTGAATGGCTTTAACCCTGGTGTAACTCCCGAGATGCAAGGGGAATTATTGCYCAAGATTGATTTTACTCAGCCTTTGCTGTAAAACCAAGGCGTTGAATAGTGCAAGGTTTGTAATTCTCTCATGCATACTTATTTTTCACTGCTAAATGAACTTCTGAGAGCAGAGCTGAACTGTTGTGCTTACTGGGAAGTCTCTTTTCTGTGCTTTTAAGTGCACTGGACCTAATTTTGATCTTGGACAAGTGTAAATCACAACATCAGTGACATCACTGTAATTGCATGGATGTAAAGTCAATGTATATGAGAGAATATCTGTCTTCTTCAGTCACATTCCTTGGAGGGAAGTGACTCTGACTAGCTTAACTCAGGGTCTTGAATAGTATTTTTGATAAGATTCAGCTTTCTCTACAATAAAAACGTCTTTTATTTCAATAGTGTAAAGCAATCAGAAATACTAATGTGTGTGACGAAGGCCAAAGCTTTGTCTGCTCTTGATGGATGGATCAGCCATCCTTGCAGCAGCAGACAACGCAGACTGGTTTAATGAATTGATGGGGTATCTGAGCCAAAAAAAAAGATCCTTGGGACACCTGCAAGCATTTCTGAGCATTTCACCCCAAGGCGAGGGAAGGGACATAAGTTGGGGGGAGTCTTGTGGGACATGAATAGGACAGGGAGTTAAAGTTTGGCTTGCAGCTGTGCTTTGTGATGCGGCAAAAGGACTAGATCTCTGCTCTCAATTTAGTCATTTATTGAATAAGGGCTTGGCACAGTCTTGGCCAAGACTGTGTGATAAGTCAATTTAGATTTTTCTAAAAAGCTTAAAACTTGAGATTAGAGATCATAATAGAAATATGAAGCATCCGGTAAAGTGCTGGCAAATTAGCAGGCATGGTTAATCCCTCATGTCCAGCAATAATTGGATGGTAGGAGAGGGGGAAAAAAATGTGCCTGTAAGGAGCACAAAGCAGCTGGACTGACAGTGGCCGCAGCGAAAGGCGGCACTTTGATTTGTTAGACTCAGAGCTTTGCTTAATGTGTTACTTGCTTCTTGTTAGAGCTGATTGAATTGCATAAAACCGARTTCTAGTAACTAAACAGCTACAGAGCATCGTATCAGGAACCGTACCAATCACTCCAGGCTTTACTGATATCAACGGCACATGCCACACACCGACATTCATGGCATACTAAATACTCTTCTATATGTCCAGAAAAGTGCATGACAATTTGTGCAAGATGAGCATCTTTCATGCTGGGTTATTGAGAAGCTGAGTTGTTTGTGTTATTTTTAATAATATTTACTGGTAGGCTCCGTGCATTGACTTTCAGGCATAGCGTCACAGTGAATTACCATTCCTATCAGACAGCAATTGCAAAATGCATCTTTTTTTTTCCTGTCTTCACAGGTAACCTTCTCTTTAGCAGAGACCCACGTAGACTGCTCCTGTATTTTTCATGTGACCTCTCTCTTACCTTTCATCTCTCTTGTCATCCCAGTTTACAGACAAGTGCAGCAGATGAATTGTGAAGAGAGACAGTGAGGGTTTGATCTGGTGCACCGAAGCACACAGGATTTTGAAAGACCTGGTGAATCTTGAGCTACCTGACTCAACATGATTTGTTACTGACCTCAGTGAATCCAGGACTTGACTTTGCTGTATGTTTGCTGCCTGGGAGGCAGGCAGAGCTTTCTTTGCCTGTGTGATCACACATATGAGGCTTCATGGAGCAGCTGTAGTAGCAAGCAGCTCTGGGAATGTGTGTTGATTCCCATCAGAGACATGATTTTTTTTTTTCTTGTCGYGAAGGATTTTCAAGTTATCTGTACATGGTATCATGAAATGGAGGAGAACTTGTGCACTTTGAAGAAGCTTCTCCAGAATCTTCACCATCTCTCCTGCGTATGATGGACCATTATTTACATTCTTGTTTATCTCTTTTTCTCTCCTTTTTCTCCTTTCTTCTAGTTGGCATCTTTCTTTGGTTTTATGGGAAGAGGCAGGTTTTAGTTTCAATGTGATACTGGATTTTTGGTTCTACAGCAGAAAACTCTCTCTGCCTCATGTTACCTTATCTTTGCATTAGCCTTTGACAGGGCTCTTCTGCACTGATGCACTTATTAAAGGTTTAGTTATTTATTCATTTCCTCTTCACTATCTTTAGGTGTACGGTTGGACTTCAAAAAGATCAGTCATGTTTTTTTCATGCTGCCTTTTTTTGTTCTCTCTTGTCAGGATTGAAAACCATGGTGGTGGTACAGAACCGTGTTCTGAAAGGTGACAGGCTGTCCCTACCCTTGGTCCAGGAAAGACCCTGACAGGAGAGGACAATGTGCTGGCTCACTGCTGGAGAAGGAAACACACACTGGGATTGCTTGTCTTGGTTTCCATACTGAGGAGGAGCCTGGAAAAAGACACCTTCTAGTCCTAGAGGTGTCCATGGATGAAAGGATGGTTCACTTGCCTTCAGATTTCATTTTTGTACAAGATGTTAGCTCTAAAATTGCCTAAGAGAAAGGGAGATGATTTTACATGCCAGCTGGGAGAAACTGTCTCCAAGCTGCAGGTTGCTGCACCCGCTTTTGAAATGTTCTCATCCAAGACTGGAGATGTAAATAGCATTTTGCTGCAGTCCTCACAGACCATCCTGAGGGACCAGCAGGACAAAAGGGGTCAGAAATGTTTCTCCTCTTGCTGCATTGGATAAACAACTGGAAGAAGGCTATGAATTAGAGACTTCAATGGGAAACAGCAAATAACATCAGCGGAAAAAGGCCAAGCTACAGATAACTATGGGATACTGAACGTCCACAAGACAAGGAGTTAACTGAGCTTATTGAGCACACACATAGTAGAAACAAAAGACATAAAAGAAAACTAGGTGGAATAATGAGTGGAATCCAGCAGTTCCAGTAGCACAGTGAGGTGTGGTTTATTCCAGGAAACGAGCATTTGCAATCATCTGCTAATATCTATTTAGAAAACCATGTCTAAATTTTCTGAGTTCCAATAGTTTAATTTTGGGGGGACAAGCTGCTTTTATAAACCAGTCTGGACACACTCTTCTGCGTGCAAATGGGAAAAGGAGAAGCTTCCTCCAGAAGCACAAGTCTAATAGACATAGCAAAACAGCAAAAAATACAGGTGTGCACAGGGCTGTGCACAGAGCAGAGGAAAATATCAGGGAGAGTTGGAAAGGGCCTTTTATGGGAAACTCACTATGGTGGATTGACTGCAGCAGCCTCTAAAAGCTGTTTGGCTGTAGGAAGCATGGGCAAATTCCCTGTCAGATCAATCAACTCTTTGAAGTGCCCCAAAACAGGCACTTTCCATGCTATGATTTTTCATTTTTATTCTTTTACCAGAGGATTTTGTTAGACTCTAGGACTTGGAGGACTAGGATTTGGAGGAAATGGCTGTGAGGCAGCACCAGGGCCTGGCAAAGCTGCATTTTCACTAGTGCTGTCGTCATTAACAGGAGCTGTTCAGGATCTAGGTCATCACAAGGTAATATCAATTTGGTCTGAATTGGGAGGCCCTGCACAATCCCACTTCTGTCAAATTAGCCAGGGTGAATGATGCAAAGTTTATGCAACTTTGCATTTTCAGATGATCTTTATGCTTGCTGGGGGAGGATGGCTGCCAGGGAGCCAGACGGGCTTAGAAGCTGATCTGGCACAAAGGCTTTCAGGACACAGTTGCCCCATTAAACATTTTTAAACAAATTTGCAAAGGCAAAGTGAATTTGCATTGGCTCAGTACTTTTCATCCAGTGGTAATAACATTATGTAATACCATAAAATCAGATTTAGCATCTCCTCAAGTTGCCATTGCAGCTCCCTGAGATGCCGTTTTCCAGAGCACAGGCTGAAGAGCACAGCAGCTCAGCACTGCTGAGGAGCAGTGGTAGGCACTGCAAGTGCCAAGGAGGGGAAGGGACAGTTTCAAATTGTGCTTATGGTTGGAGAAAAGTGACTTTTTTTTTTTTTTTTAACGTATCTGAATACAAGTTAATTCTGTAAATGAAAACCGCAGATGTCTTTAGCACAACAAGCTAGATTAGATTGATGCCTGGGACTGTATTGCAGCTGGCTGAATTCTCCAGAACCAGTTGTTAAAACTCTCTGCTGGTTGCCACAGTGGCACTGAGGGCTCCCTCCCCCAGCTCTGCCCCCCTGGGTGCCTCCTCCCCAAAACTTGAGCTGGAAAAGGGGCTTCTCCACCTTCCTTTTCAGCCCTAATTGAGGTGTTGATATCATCACGTTTTGTTCTTGTCCTGCACCCTGTGACAAGGGGCATGTTGCTGCTCTGTGGGCATTGGATGGAAAGAAGTGGGGTAGTCTTGAATTTAGGGACTTCAAACTCTCTAGGGATGTGGCATCAATTAGAGCAGCTGTTTTGTAATCTTAACCTCTGCAGGGATTGAAGTGGCTTCATACAATCAATAAGTCTCTAATACTTCTTTTAAGTGCTTTTTTCCCCTCTCCTTTTAAACAAGTAAAAACTTTGCTGCTAACCAATGAGGTTTTCTGCTCATGCAGTTACACCGATGGCAGCAGACAGGTCCAAAGTTGGCCAGCGTCTTGCCATCTCTTAGCCTGTTCCTTAACACAGACTCGTTTTTCAGTTCTGACGAGCAGAAGCTGTTTGTCCTGGTATCGGTTTGACTTCACATCGCATAATTCCCTTCCTGAACAACGTGATGAAAGATGTATGAGAACAGGCAAGTGGTTCCTGTCTCTGCACAGCTACGCTGGGGTTACGCGCCACGTGTAGCGCTGCCGTGGCTGTAGCCCGGAGCGCTGCCAACGGGGAGTGAGGGCGCCGCTTGGAGCAGCGGGGGGAATGTTCCCCTGGCGAGGTGTGCACAGAACTTGCACTCTGGACAGCCCCAGAGCGCAGAGAGAAAGGACGTGTCCACCAGCCTGCCCGCGAGCTGCCTGCGAAGCACAGCAGCCCATGCTGGGGGTGAAGCAGCTGGAGTGGGGCTGTACACCAGGCTGCAGGCAAATCCCTCGTCCCTCACCATGTGCAGGGCTGCTGGAAAAGGAAACAGCATGGCTAAAACAAACAAACAAAAAAATTAACTTTCATTGCATTTCCCCAATGTTAATATAACATGTATTATGGGGTTTCTTTTCTGCATAATACAATTTGGAACAACTGGAGGGGCTAGAAATATGCTTACAAGGCTTGAAAACATCGTGTGTGACATGACTGTGGCTTTTCCCTACAGCATCTCCCTCTGTCAGTATGGATGTGACCTAGGGACAGAGCTGCACTTATCACACCTAGCTGCACCAYGGGCTGGGGCATCCCATGCAGACAGCCCTTATCCTAGAATTATTCCTGATGTGCTTCCCATATTGTTCATGCTTCGTTATTGATAGCAGCAATTGTGAACAGGTGGCTTCACAATCTCCTGGTCCTTTAGCTATGGTCAAATTGTTCTGTATGTGGATTAGTTAGAAGATATTTAGCATAAACTTTTTTTCCTAAAAACATTTAAAAAAAAAACAAAACAAAAACAAACAAAAAGATATAGAAAAGGAGTGAATGCAAAGAAGTTTCTCCTTATGGTTCCTCATGGAAAGGATTACCAGCTTCCTGTTTGTTGCAGGATTGATCTTGTTCACAGCGGTAAAAGGGAAGAAGACTGCAGAGAAGGCAACAGTCTGAGGGTATAAAGCCTTTTGGTCTTGCTTGGTTAGCTGCAAGTATGGGAGACTTTTTGGTGCCTCTTGCTTTCATCTCCYTCCTGTCACAGCACAACCTCAGGTCAAGGAACTGGTAGACTAGGACTTGGATGAGCATTTTCACAGTATGGCTGCATAGTGAGGGGAGCTGCAAAAGTGACTTAATCCTAATGTTGCAGATTCATTGTGCTTGCTTGTTGGTCAGACCACCATGGACTCATTTCTCTCGTCCAGAGAAGCCTGGTGACYCCTGATTGCCAAAGAGGAGTCCTGCAGAAGACGAAGCGCCTTCTTGCGCCCTTCTGCTGAACGCCGCCTTGCTCCAGTGGGGCTGCTCTTGCTGTCCTGGGTGTCCACTACACATCAGCAAAGTCTGCAGAATCCACCTCTGAAAGAAAACTTGCTGACCTAAGATGATTGCAGGAAACAATAGATTATCCTAGGTGGAAGAGGATTAACCAGCTACCCCAGATGAGGATGAATTCCATAGGAAAAAAATCCATATGGCCATTAATCTATGGATGAGCCTTCAAACTGATCTTTAAAACTCCTCATCTACAGTCTTTAGAGTGCAAGGAAGTCACTCGTGTAAGAGATGAGGATCAGCCCTGTTCTGTTTTCTGTGTCTTTGTTCAAATGCCGCTTTCTCTGTGCCGCCCCGCAGCCGCGCGGCCCTTCTCCTTTCGGTGTGAATCAGCGCAGGGGCTGGCGCAGACGCCCCAGCGCTGGTTTCCTGCGGCAGCTCGCTGACCTTGCTGCCCACACGGCTCTCAGGAAACCACCTTTCCTCCGTGACCCCTCCATTAGCTGCGTGGTGACGGGAAGGAGCCCGACCCCATCATGCCCTCGCGGCGCCAGACGCGGTTATTGGCAGAGCGGCATCTGGGCAGCTTTTCCAGGTCTTTTCTGATCTTCTATGATGAGCAGCCTGGCCTGGGAGACAATATGGTTGTAGCTAAATTTAAAGTGTGCACAAGCACATGGAAAAGCAAAAGTGAAAAGCCAGTAAAAGTTTGTTTCCTGGATGAAGCACTTAGCTGAGTTACAGTCGAGCTGCTTTCAGTTCTCAGATCTYAGTGTTGATGTTAGAAACATTTAGTTCTAAACATTATTTAGAAACTCTTAATGTTAGAAACATTATTTGTGATTTCTTGTAGGTCACAACTTCCCCATGTCTCCCTTCTGTATTAGGCCAGCGTGGACGATAATGGTGTTTCTGCTTCATCCCGTGCCTGYCCTTCACTCTGTGACTGGCCTCTCTGTCAGGTCTCCTCAGGAGCTYGGCTTCCATTTGCTCGTGAGTGGCCAGTAGGACAGAGAGATGATCTTGCTCAAGGCCTTTGTGGATTTTAGTGACAATAATTCAGACCATSAGTTAACTGAAACAGGAACAACTGTTTGAAGAACATACCTATGAGGCTCCTCTTGCTATTGGATTTCATTATAGTATTTTTTGTTTGACTGACACCGCTAGGCACATTTGTTTAGCTTATCTATAAAATTGCCATTTTTATTAGAAAATCTGACCTTGCATCTGAGGAGCTGGATAGATGGATAATGACTTYGTTATTATAATGTGTAGCGTTGATAAAGACATTAAATATGTTAACATTTTTGCATAGTTTCTTCTTTCTCAGACACGAGAAAATACCTTTCCTGAGCTGGCTGGATCCTGACACCGTGTGCAGGTTGTGACAGCCACGTTCCTCCCTGATCAGTTCCCCTGCGCCTGCCAGATTGCGCAGCACGGGTAAGAGGCTCCAGTTAACAGCAGCTCTACGCACTTTATTTGTCCCTTTCAAAGGCTGCATCTAGTGACTGTGTGACTAGAGCAACCTCAGTTTTACAGTAACAAAACAGCTATGAGTTTTCAGAGTAAAGTATATTTTGACTGACACACAAGGAGCTGTAGTTTTGTTCCACAATGGAGAAAATGACTTCATTTAACAGCTTTCTGTGCCAAAAGAGAAATAAAGCAGTTCTGAGAATGTTGAAGATTTTTTTTCCTATTTTAATTTTAAACCTAAAAGAAAGAGCAGTTGCCTCATAAGTCCAAGTCAACGGAATATATAAATCTTTAAAAAGGTTTCATAAAGTAATAATGACTTCAGTATATGTACGAAATGAGATTAAAGAGCTACATTTGATTCTAATACAGTCTCACATTCAAAAGGACCATCAGTTTCCTGTTAGAAATCTACTTATATTGAGCTGAATGGAGTTCAAATATAATGCCATTGTATTTCAGGCATTTATCTTAATTTAAAACAAGTGCAAAACATTAATAACAGAACAAGGAAATGTAGAACTATAGGCATTTCCCTCCTCCTTCTCCTCTTTTTAAGATAATGCACTCAGCTGTAGCATATTCCTGCTTTTACTGTGCTGCTGGTCATGCAGGAGACAAAGTGTACAATGCTGGACCCATTAAAATCCTAAGCAAAGGCATCTTTTCAAAGGGGCAAGGGATAAAAGTGAAATCTCCTTCACAAAGTGTCCATTTTTGAACCAGGCGTGGGGGTYTACACAAAATGCTTTATTTCTGCTGTTTTTACATAGGTCACCTTCACAAAGTACTTGGAATGCAGACACACTAAAGTGAGATGCTCCAAGATAGAAATTTTCCCATTTTCTGACCCTTATGTCCTCTTTCTTGCCAGTGCAAACTTGCCCTTTGCCATGACTGTCTTTAAACATATCATGTTGCACATCATCCCGTCATGCATTTTACATGTCCTTCCTATAAATTTCAGCTCCTGTAGTGCAGTTCCGCAGGATGGCAGACAGCAGCTTTTCAGAACCTTTGCACTCCTTGAAGCTTATTGTCAAACAGAGGAGGAAAAAAAAAAAAAAAAAGGAAAGTCAGGGGACTGAATTTGAAAAGTCGGTGAGTGAAGAAAACATGTGAAAAGGGCCCAGAGATCAGTCCTAAAATGCAGATTGGGCTGGGGCATTACTGTGCTAGGCACTGTACAAACAACTCAGCCTTGCCTTAGAAGGTTTATAATATAAACACGAGTTACAATAATTTTTCACTGAGTTTTCAAACTACAATAAAGTACTTCTCCTTCAAGAATGACAAAGGAATGTTCAAGTTAGACCTTTCACGTATGTGTAAGAATCTTTTCCCCAAAGACACCAGATATCCCACCAGTGAACATATATATCTAGTGGAATGACTTTAGTTTTTATTATCAGGACCTTCCCAGGGAGCTTTACGTGCCTTGCAGTGCTGTATTCTTTACAGTTTTCTGAATCCTATGCATTTAAGGTTGCTTAACAGCTGGTGAGTCACAGGACTTGTGTTCTGAGGTGGAATGATCCATTAGGACAAAGCCACTAGAGGTATTTTAACCTTTGGAAAAAAAAAAACATCAATATGAGTGGCTTAAGTAGTCTAGGTTAAAAAAGAAAAGAAAAGAAAAACAAGCTGACAGCAACAAGCTGTCTGCATGGTCTGCAAAAAAATTAATCTCTATTCTTATAGGTGCATCTTAGGGATGTAAAATTGGCCAGGGAAAGCCAGAGCTTTCTGGATTAAAACAGACACTGTCTTGGGCCTCGTGCAAAGCCAACACTTTAGAAGAGCACTTGGCCTTTCTAATTTCACCAAAGAGCTGGTTCTTGTCTGAAACAATGAGCTGTAGTTACACAGATACTACACAAAAGGTCTTGCACTTGACTCAATGGCAGAATGAGGAAAATTGTACAGGCAGCATTGGTTTCCCCCCACATTAAAGATGTCTCGTGCTGTACGAGTTCAGCTAGCTCTGTTTTAGCCAAATTTCCTAAGGAAATAAAGTCAGTAACTCTGACTTGCCAGTCAATGTCTGTTCCTCTCCTCTGTGATACAAATCCTGGTTAAAGAAGGGTGATTTGAATCTAATTTGCCTGTGAGATCTGGAGGTCTGAAAGATATTGCCATCCTCTGGATTTCATGAGCAGAGGCCGTCCAGCAGAGGCAAAACCAAATCAGGGCTCCTTTTAGGGAAAACACCGCAGCATTAGCGCAGTTGCATTACGAGACACCAGAAAATCCACCCCACCACACACATGCAGGCATTTCCGAATTCAAGGAAACTAGACTTCATAAATTCGGTTTGTGGAATGAATCCTTTGCATAAAAAAGGCAGTGGTTTGATATTCTCTTCCTAACTTAATGGYATAATGTTAGCAACTTCACTTCTCATTAAATCTCCTCAGGAGAATTAACACCTGAGGATAAATSATTATGTCAAGTTAGTGCCACCACTTCTGCTAGCTCTTGGATTCCCCTGGTTTGGTGTCTCCAGCATTAATTTCATCCTGAGTGGAAAGATAAGGGTGAAAAAAGTGTCCGTTTGTCATGCCCTGGGTCCCAGAGGGCTGATCCTCCCCACTCTCACCCCTGTGTCCTGCAACTACAGCTCTGTACTGCTCTTCACAGCAAACTGCTACCTGGCAGTGTGGATGTTCCTTAGGGGAGCTCAGAGTTTAAACACATGTGCTCGAAGGCGAGCAACACCGCCTCCTAAACGGAAGTTTGTGACTCTGTAGTGCCCTGAAACCCTGTGCAAACCGAGGTCGAGCAGCCCCTGGGAGCGTTTGCCAAGCCCCGTGCTGGCCGAGGGCACAGGGCCGGACCCCTCCCTTGATGGGGACAGGGCAGGACATGTCACTGGGTGGCATGAAGGAGGACACGTTGCTCTGGTGCACGGGAGGCAGGACTCTCGGGGAAGCTCAGCCACGCTCGAGGAAAAGGCCACAGGCTCTGCCGCTGCAACGCACCTAACGCCGTTGCCACTGCTCAAAGACACAGCACAGCCAGCTTGTGTAGAACAGGATAGGAATTTTCTGGTACTTAATGCCACCAGAATGTCAGAAGAGTTAATGGCAGATGTGGCTGTGAAAATGTTCTGTATTTTTAGACAACCTTTAATTAAGACACTTTGTATGTAGCAGCCACCAAATAATATGCTGCCACTTGAAAGCTGTCAGAAGGAAAAAAAAGTGTACAAAGCTTCTAAATGCAGCCCGCTTTATTTTTATCTGAAAGTGAATTAGGAAACCTTTCCAGTAACAATAACTGTCCTCTCGCATGAAATGATTTATTTAATGCACACTGTAAATACTTCGGGCATCTATATGGATTTATACTTAACCCCTTTCACTTCATGTTGTTTAATCTAGCCTCATATTAAAAAGATTACATCTGAAGGCTGAATGGRTTTTGTGATCCCAGTCTTTCTTCTGAGACTAATGTTTTATATAATTATTTTGATAGAGCAGATTTTTTTCATCCTTTCATGCAGCTTTGTAAGGGGTGAATAGGCCTCTCAAGGTTTTCATGTGGATTGGATTAAGAAAAAGCAAATGTAGGTAGTAGAATTCCATTTTGAATTTGATGCTGCTTTTATTAATAGATTATTTATTTGCTTATAGGATTAGAAAGATGCTAACGTGATAGAGGATTCTCTAATACAGCATTAATTCTTACTTTGGTATAGAAGAAATGTAGCATTTATTACATAAGCTTAGACTCGGATGCAAAAAARTGTGGTTTCAGTTAATTAACTTATAGAATATCTGAAAGACCTACATGAGCATCATTTTGACATCTCTGGAATTTTTAGCCCCATCACTGTCAGTACAAACACACAGGAGGCAGTAATTAAATTATTAGCTGGCCAATATATTATGCCTGTTTATGGAATTAAATTGGTTAATGTAGTTAAACTGTTCTCAGCCTACCTGCAGGGGCTGTATTTTGGGGGTAATGTTTGGGGCTGTATTTTGGGGTAATATTTGGGGCTGTATTTTGGCTAACTGAGCACTGCTGCAGCCCTCGTTCTTCAGATTGGCCATATACAACAGGATAGAAATAACCATCCAGGATATGAATAAAATCTTTGAGAATTTCAGCAGCAATAAGTCATGCACACACAGGTGGATATTCATTTCACTTACAGACTCACTGTTATTTGGGGAGTTGCAAAATCTGCATCAGCCAGAATCAGGCCCAAACCAGCCCAGGACAATTTTGCCTTCTGCAGGACGTGCAGGTAGGCTCATGAATTTTTAGTAATGTCCTACACATGAAGAGCACACAAAAAAACAGAACAACCTTTTCTATTGCTAAAAACACTGAAATGATTTTTCGTTCAAAAGCAGTCTGTAGTTCAGGTAGCTTTTCGTACACCCCAAACCCTTAGTTCCTTGGGAGGCCAAGTTACCTGATTACCCTGATTCCACAAATATTTTCTGACAAAACGCTTCGTAGGGGATTGGAAGCCAGAAAAGGAAGGATCCATTTTTCATGGTTTTTTTTCAGAGAATTTCTTCTAATGCCTCTGGGAATGATGCCACATATCTCTAATACCAGCATCTGAAACAAATCTGATGTCTTTGCTCACACTGAATAGCTCTCTATTCTGCTAGGCCTACAAAAACACTTGAAAAGCTGTTAGTCACAAACATGGTACTTCCAAAATAGTACTTCAGGCAATGACATATCAGGGCCATAAATCACTGGGATTAATAGTCCTGCAGGTGATACTGATTGTTGCCAAAAAGAAGAGAATTTTCCCTGAAAGGCTAGTTCTGGGCACCACATTTTGGTGGCTTACAGCATTCAAGTTAGTGTTTTCAGAAAGACATGTTTTGTGCTAAATGTAATGTCTTCTATTAGACTGTCAGATATAGTAGGAAGCCACGATCACGTTTTGTAGGCCTGCAAGCCTTACTTCAAGACTGATGCTTAAGCCTTTAAAAAAAAAAAAAAAAAAAAAAAGTTTATAACTTCTAGTACTATTAGCTCAGTAGCAAAACCCCAAAGTAGTTCTTGGAAGTGTCAGTGTGCCTTGAATTAAAGGGACTTTGCAGGGTACTATTTGAACCTGCCCTGGTCCAAATATATTTTATTAAAAGCATGGAAAGGGAAGGGGAGATATTGAAGGTTCAGGAAATCGAACCAAACTCTCTGACATTTCCAGGTTTGCTAAAGTTAAATATTTTTGCTGTGCTCCCTGGACTACTAATGAATTGTGCAGCACCGAGAAGTCTTCTTCAGTTTCCTATGAGGTTGAACAGCAGAGATCAGATGCTGCTGTGTTGCTTTGGTATAAGTAAGGAGTGTTACCTCAGGTCCTTATTCATAAGTTTTAACAGAGATATTTGTACAGTGTAGCACACTCAGTTGCCTAATAACTTTGGTGATTGACTTGTGCTACTATCACGGGTTTGTGTGGGCTGCAGTGTGTAGATGCACTCCTAGAATAGGTATTGCTGGTTGTTCATGAATTGAGTGAACATTACAAAGGCAGGAATTTTTCCTGTTGTCACCTGAGTGGTGAGAGCTAAACTCAAGTGGAGGGGAGGGAGATGGTTACACATTGAATTTTGGCATCTTTAAACAGCAGACAGTCAAATCAGGAAGCAGCAGTAACTCCAGCAGACTCCAAACATGCATCACCTAGTTAAAATTGGCTTACAAGCTAACAGGCATGTCTAGTGTGATGGCACTGATAAATAAGCTGTTGGCATAATTTTTCAGTATTGATTTGGTATTCCTGAATTTTGCACTTTGATTCCAGCTCCTTTTGCATGTGGCTCAATGCTGAGGTGCTGGTAGAGGCTCCACAGCTTGGTGGCTTCACCTGCAGAACTGCTAATGAGGGAGGGGAACCGCTGTCTCCACCCCGGGTTATAAATTTCAGCTGTGGCAGCTTGTATCTTTTTCCTGCCTTTGCCCAGGCTGCAGTATGTGTCTGAAGACCTGCTTTTTAGAAGGTCCTTATTGATTTTAGTAGAGTTTTCTTTCTCATATGGATTCTCTATTGGCAACTGAAGGCTCCACGTCCTTGCCAAGAAAATATCCCTTTGCTGCGAGATGATGTGCCTGCCTGGCAGGTTATCACAGCTCTGTGAGGAGACCTTGGYGGGTGACAGCATTTCAGAGGGTGAGTTGTGTGGCTGAACTGGAAATGTGCAGAGTATCTCCTGCTCTTACATGCAGTACCTGCTAATAAAAGTCACCATGGCTGGCTTTCCTTTGGAGGCTTCAGTGGTTCTAGAGGCTTAGAGGCTTCACTTGAAATATGTCTGCGGAGACTGACGGAGCTCAGCAAACCCCTGTGTGGTGCCGGGCTGGTGCCTGGAGGTGTCCTGTGGTGTGTGGCCTGGTGGAGTGCTCTGTCCCACATGTTGAGCGGCTTGAAAAATGGTGTCTAGTTGTGTCCTGTAGTGTTCGCTCAGCTGCTTTGTGCAGGACRCTGCCGGGCAGGCTTAGGACAGGTCCTTGCTGGGCACAGGCCCCGTGTCTGAGGGTCGGGTGGAGGTTGGTGGGGCAGGGCGAGGACACAGACCAGAGGTGTCCATGAACTAGGCCTGTTTTCCTGTGGAAGAATTTCCCTGCCGAACAGGTGATTTTCATCTCTTTAAGACAGCAGCTACTAGAAAGCACACCCAGAACCACGTGTACCTTCACCTTGGCCTGGTGTTTCCCATGTGTTTTAAGGCACACGAGGCTGGTGGATGTTCACACCAGTGCGGTGTCTGTAACGCCTCTCGCCTGAGCAGCAAGCTGAGATGTGCCACCCTTGGCACGGGGACACGAGCCCTTCCGGGAGGATTTGTTGCTAGTGGCCAGGCGGATAACGAGTGACACTGATAACTGCCTGAGGAGAGGCCTGTGCACCCGCTGGGGCTCTGCTCGTGCCAAGGGAGCGACCATGTGAAGTGAGCGAGTGGCTCCTGTCACGTGCTGGGCTCTCACCTTCCATTTTGTTCCTTGCACAGGTATCCCTGGAAGGGGAAATGCAAGGAATCCCCCTTAACAACTCATTTATTTAATGAAATTGTCCTTTAGCTGGTAGCCACATATACCTGTCTACATAAGTAAAGCCAGTTTCACTGGTGCATTTTTTTTTCCTGCCTCCTTAGTTGATATTTATTTACTTCTACCATTTTGTGACAGTGTCTAAGCATCTCACTCATGGAGCAGAACTCTGCTATGCTATAAAGACAGGCAGCAGATAAGGCAGCCCCAAAGGATTTAYAAGATAAGTTGTATCTGTTAGATCTTTCCTAATGCAGCATGAGAGCTTCTTGCTGTGGAGGTGCCTCTGCACTGACAGCCATGGGGGTCTTGAGCTCGTGTTTTATACATACCATGGGATATATGCTGCAGCACTGCTGTCCTGTGCTCTTTCGTGCACCTCTGGATGTATGAATTCCTGATCAAGACTGATTTTTTAATTGCTTGAAAGAGCTTTTAGTACTGCAGCATCTATTTATGTGACTCTTGTGCTTGTAGGCAAAATATCCATTATTTTTATTATTATTTTTTTTACCAGTAGTTACACAACTCAGGTTTTAAAAGAAGCTGAATTTTCCAGATGCAAAATTCTCCTTGAAGAATAGTCAGGAAATAGGTATCTAATCACACCACTTTGGCTATTCCAGTGTTACATGGCTTGTAGACACCACATGGGCTCCACAGAAGTAGTGCATGTGGAATAGCCCATCTGCGATGTGGAAACCCATGGATCTGGCAAACATACTGGTGATAGGACTGATTCTGGAAGGTTTCTGTCACCTTTGAGAGGTGACTATTGATGTAAGTAATCAGAAATTTTGTGTTGCTTTGGGATGCTAAAGGAAAGCAGGTTTTTAAACAGGTTTTACTAGAAACTAGTTATGATTATCTGTGGAATGATCTGAAACATTAAAAGAAAAAGAATAGATATATCATTTAAAAAAGAGCATAGGATCAAAAGGGATCTAGAATTAGCCTTCCTCATTATTTCAATGCCAGAACATGCTTCTATACTATTAATAGAAATTAAAGCTGCTGTAGATTTTTCTGACTGTGTTTCTACAGCTTGAAGAATCATAATCATGCTAGGGCTGAATATCCCTTTTTCAACAATAGCACCTGTTATACCTTCCTCAGTTTGTCTCCCTGAACAAAAAAGGTCCTGTAAGGTCATCTGCACTTCTTTCCAAAACCAGGGTATTTTTCTTTGGTTTCCTCATCATAGAGGAGACRTACAAGCTCTGAAATCTTTTGAAAATTGAATAGTTCAGTATATTTTTCCTCCCTCATAAGCACTTTACTGCACAGTGATTTATTTCTTACCTCTTTAAATGGTATTTCCTTCCAAATACATTTTTTCTCCCTATGTAACATGTCATTAAACTACAGAGCATTTCAGCTTGGACTCTCCCCAAGCATTGTGGGACTTTTGCAGCCAGCGCTATGAAGTCAGCTATTATTCCTCATAGCAGGGTTTAAAAATAATTGCCCCACTTAAAAAAAAAAAAAAAAAAAAAAAAAAAATAAAAAAAAAAAAAAAAAAAAAAAAAAGGAGGGTTGGTCTATAAGATAAGTTTATCATTACCCCTATTCATTACAGAGATTGGTATATTGGCTGCTGGGGGTTAGAGCTGTGCCCTGACTTGTCTGAAAGGCCATTTCTTGCCAAGTGGTTTGGGAAGGGGCCTATCCAGAGATGCGCTCCTGAAAACCTTTTAGAAGGTTGAAAAGATTTRGGAAACCAGCCCTGGTTTGTGGGAGGGCTGGTGGTTGTTGGTTTTTCTGTTACCACTTAATAGCTCTATTTTATATGAATTAAATGAGTGCAATTTGGAGCTGATGTTATAGGCCCTTGAAGATGATGGGAAGGTTGCTGCTTATGGTGATCTTTGGTTTAAGGTGATTTTAGGGAACTTTTCCTTCTCTCAGTTTATTATTATTTTTTAAATTCCTGAGATGGAAATTTGATGGGCAGAGTGGCACCACATCATTTAGAAGGTATTTGAATACTGAATTTCCACATAGGAGGCAGGTGATATTATCCTTTTCTAGCGCACTGAATTACTTCTAGAAAAATAACAAAAATTAATGTAAGAGGAGGATATAACCAGACAGCCACGGTTGAGAACAGGTTATTTTACTTACTTGCCCCGTGATTCTGTGGTAGAAATACGGGGTCAGGTAATAAAACCAGAACACACTCCCACTTAAATGAATGGAGCCATTCATTTCAAGGACAGCTTCAGGGTTTTTAGTCTAGCAACGTAACTAGCTGAATTCCCCAAAGGCAGATGAGCCAGTGAAGGAAAAATGTTCAGAATAAGGATTCCAGGTTATGTGCTTTAGAGGGTTTTTCTTTTTTTTTTTTCTTTTTTTTTTTTTTTTTTTTTTTTTTTTTAGTGTTGGGGCTAATTATTCTGCTGGGGCTGGGAGGTGGCTGCGAGGGGAAGGCGGCTTTGGCAGAGATCATCTCTGTGATCACCTTCAAGCTGCAGCAGCTGGTGACCGGTTAGGTCTCTGCTCTTCTAAAATGCAGCTCAATTTGGTAAAACACAGGCTGCCTTTTGCTAGGTTCTGTGAACATGGCAACCAGAAACCTACTGCTCTTATTGAGGCCCAAAGTTCTAGAGATCTCAACAAAGAGACAATAAAACAATATTTTAAGATAACAGTAATGAGCTGATACCTCTAATAGAGGTAGGTCATAAAGCCAAGCTCTTCTGGAGCACCTCGCTCCTTCCAAGTGCTGAGCTACAGCCAGTGATGGTGCAAGCAGGTATGCAGGCCTCTCATCTCCTCTTTCTGCAAAGAGTTTGTCTTGACTTTTGTGCAAAGGCTGAAAGACCGAAAGATGCTTCGTATGAGCCCTTTATCCTCTCCAATGGTGTCGTCTTCAACAACCCTTTAAAGAGGGAAGAACGAACACATACAGTGGTCAAAATAAATGATTTTGGGGGAGAACAAGGTCATTTCAAGCGATTTGGGGGAGAAAAAGTCATTTCATAGCAAGGGTTGGACTGTCCTGTAAGAGTCTATAGCAATGAGAAACATGCCCTTATCCTTTGCAAGCCTCAAAGACAAGCAATGCGGCATCTGTGCCCTGTAGGACTTTACTTAAATTTGCATTTGTTTGTGAATGAGGGRAGTGGTGGATAAGTGGATGTTGCTCTGAGCCACTGATTTAGCCCTTTCACACTGAAGGGCAGAGGGAAATGGCAATGGGCAGGACTTTTTTTTTTTTTTTTTTCTCCACCTCCCCTTCCCCTTCTCCATGCAGATTCTGTGTCAGGAAGGAGGCGTCACAGTTTTCTGAAGCAAAGCAGAAGATCTTAGATCTTGTGCAGAAGTGGAGAACAGGACCCAGCAGACAGGCTCCCTCCTCCCATTAGCTATTGCCACCCATTACCTTCCTTTCTGTCCCGTCCCTTGCATGTCCCTTCTCTCTGCCTCTTGCTGAGGGGGTGGGAGGAAGCCTCTTCAGCCAAAGAAAAACCCAGTCGGAGGAGAAGCAGCCCATGTGGGATGTGATGTTTGCAAACYCTTGCAGAGCCCTTTGCCCGCGCGCTCTGTTTAGACAGCGAGCTCTTCAGAGGAGGGGCTCCCTTCCTGTGTTTGTACAAGTGTGCAGGAGCCTGAGGCCCTGATACACTTGGGCTCCTTAGGGGCTATCGTCATGCACAATAACAAGGGGCCATATGTTGGTTTAGCCAGGAAGATACTATAGCAGCGGGCTGGTAGGCAGGCTTTCCCGTGACGGACCAGTTGTTTCTTAGACAATACAGACTGTTTCCYTGTCTATCCCAGTAGTAATCTGCTTTATTTCAGGCCAGCCCTGACCTCATACATGGCCTCGAAGGCAAYGCACATGAGTGTGGGCTCAGCATCCTGCCAGGCTGAGCAGGCAGCTCACATTTTTCTGTGATTTAGATCACTTCTGGTTGGGCACGCTGCGTCTGTGGTGAAGTGCTGCATACATGTCCTCCTCAGGGCATTGGCTTGGGCCTGGACAGATCTGCTCCTTTCACAATAAGGACTTAGTAATTTTAARCAGCGATGGTTACTTGTGCAGCTGGATTGAAATTCTTTGATTTAGCACTTTGTTATTTCCCAGGTTTCAGTGAGAAGTCATCAGCGTGTTTTGTTTGACTATTACCATTTCTGACTTATCAGCAAAATATTTTGAGGACTTGGTGCCTGGTGAATCCTGCTCCCGGCGGGTAGATTTGTGATGCTTGCGGCAAATGCAGCCGCTTCAGCCTGCAGTAACAACCAGGGAGCCACTCTCCTCATAATTGCTTTTCTGCCCAGGGGAGAGACAACTGTTTTCCTTTTATCATTGGGTTTGTTTTTTTCTTCTTGTGCTGGTTAAATATTCCAATATATCATCAGCCTGATTCTCTACAGAAAGTAACACATGGAGTTGTTTTTTAGGTGGTAGAAGGGACGTGCAGGGCACTCGTGAGCCCTGAGAAGATGGGGCCAATATTTATGTCTAATTTCAAACTGAGAATGATCTGCACAGTGCTGTGAAGTGCAGGTCTGCTTAAATTGAAAGAAGTATTTTAGTGGTTTTATTGTTGCCTTTGATATGCTTTTTATGTGTTCCTGTCAGAAGCTGAATTAAAAAAAAAAAAGGCACTGCAGTTCAGTGTTAGCCTGTAAAAACATAAAAATCTGGCACAGAAAGACCTGTCATCATAACTTTCATCATGTTACAAATCCTTACTTTGCCACATCTGCTCATTACATGGGATGGGCAAGAATTCAGAGCCATTGAGCTTTGAGAAATTCAGCTGCGGAAGGTAACAACCGATTAAAAGGTCGGGAGGTAGCTCCAGGAATTCTTCTATTGCTGCTTCAGTTCATGAATTTCATAAGCAAGATGCCCGTAGATTACATTGCTGCTTATGTTTAGATGTAGAACAGACTGGGAAATGAATTACAGCGAGGTGTAAAACAAGTGAAATGTAAGCTGTACAGCAAGGATGCTTTAAAAAAAAAAGTTGGGTTTCTTTTGTGCAATGAAAAGAAAAATACACCGTGACCACTTCAGGAACACAGCGGGCGAGACCAAGTGTGAAGCAGCAAAGTTAATGGTGCCACACCGATTTATCTTACCCGATGATCTTGCCTACGGGCTGTAACTCTGAAACTTGGTCAATAAATGGGATTGTAGTTATTATGTTTAAGAGTAGCTATGGATTTTCAGTCAGAATGATCTTTGCTTTTGTTTTTACCATTATTCCCTTTCCATCTGAAATATGATGCCCTTGAGGGGGCACTGCTTGGGCTGTGTCTCCCTCTCCCTGAGCACCAGCACTGCTGTTTGGCTGCATCTCCCTCTTCCTGAGCATCTTTTGGACTTGTGCACTGGGTGATAGGGACTTGAGTGCATGGGTGCCTTCTTGGGTGTCAATGGGCAAGCAAAGAGGTGTCTCCATCCTACCTGTCTTGCCATGACAAGGTGACCTCAGAACAGCTTGCTGTGAGGCTTACAAATTCTCCAGTTAGATCTGAGATTAAAACAATTATCATTTCAGTTTTACTTCTGTTTTTTTCTGAGCTTTTGAGGGATTTTATTAAAAASAGGATACACATGAGATTCTAGCACAATATGATTCCAGAGATGGGAGATTTAAGAAAGCTCCGAACACTGTGGTAGTTAGCAGCTGCCATGAGAAGKAGTGGGAAACAAGGTGTTATCTGTACAGTCCTCTGGCGAGGTGTTTTTGGAGGCCTCATACCCTGAGCTGTGTCTGCAGGGAGGTAAAAGGCTTTCTCCAGGGCACATAGCTAGCTGGAATTAAAGGTTTTCTGCCTTTGAGTCACCTGGATGTTGCTTAACAGCTGGATGGTGTATAGGGATACACAGAGCCCTCCTGTAGSTCCTGGGATTTAACTGACAGTGTGCATAGCCCTGTGTTGCAGTTGCAATATCCTCTAATAGATAACATTTTAAAATGTACAAAGAGATACATTTGGTATAAATATAGCTCACAGCATGAGGCACTGAATAAAACATTTCTCCTCACTCATYGGGGAGGATCATGCATAACTTACTCYTGGATCTGCTTCATCGCTCAGGCGYTGGAGAGTCACCCCTAATTTGTGAAAACATATGGCTTATTCCACCCTTCCTCGCTGCGGATTCGTTACAGGCCTGCTTGCCTCCAGACGTGTGTTCACCATCTGGATCAACCTTCTGCAAATTGAGGTAATAGGGAGTTAAAATGAGGGAGAAACAGGGAAAAATGGAGTCCCTCCCCCTCTGCTTAAATCAGAAGACATCTCTTAACTCTTGGCTCYGTTACAGTCTGATGGACCGAAGTGCAGAAAAATTCATGGACCATGCAAATAGCCAGGTTACTGCAAACATTCTTGACCAGTAATTAAAATTAATTTTAGGCCAGCCATTTAACTTTTTAGGCTATGTCTTGATGAACTGTGGTGAGTCAGGGAAAACCAGCTGTGGTTACAGTAAGAAAATATCTGGTGCGTAACAGGCTATTGCCATTCTGAGCCATGGGTTGAGAGATCTATCCACCTTGAGCTCTGAGACGCCTTTACTCCTGCTTAAATTTGCTAATAGAGGCAAATCTTAAAYTATTTACTCTATCATTGAGCACGAGTCTTCCACAGGCCACTTGTTTCTAAATCAGAAATTAAATGTGGGGTATGATGCTGTAAAGCACCAAGTCTGTAGGAAGGAAACCCAGCTTTATCTGACTTCTTAAGTTTGTTGTCCCGAGGAGCCCTGYCCCTCTATTACTTGGGTAACAGGAGCAGTGTTCACCTGGGGTCTTTGCATGTGAATCTGAAAGGACTTTGCAGATTTCCCCTTAATGCAAGTAGGAGAGATGGTTAAGGAGATACTGTGCAGTGCAGTCAGGGCCACCTGAGGGGATGATTGAATGTGATTCCTTCCAGATGGGCCAATTCTCTTCTTTTACTTGTTGGTAAGCGTTCCTTAGGCCATCTACATGTCAAAGGATTTCATATACTTTAATTTGCTGAAGATTTAGCAAACAAAAGAATGGGTCCACCTAATCCCAGGGTCAGCTGGTCCCCTGAGGACCCTTGGTGTAAGGGCTCAGTCACAGCCCAAGGAGACTCATGGCTTCTGCTTCTCAGAGCTTTGCTTTCTTTAATGCCACCCCTGTGCATTTTTTGGGCTTGTCTGTCTTTATGACTGGCTTGTGCCCAATTCAGGCTTTCCAATTCAGGGCTGGCTTTCAGGCCCTCCTGGTTTTGGGAACACTGAGCATGCACAAAATAATGTATTGCTTGCTTCAGAGTTTAGAAAGGCACAAAAATATTCTGCCTTGGCAATGCCTCTGAATAGCTTTCACAGTTTCCTCTTCCTGCCACTCCCACATACGTTTTTCTTCTCCTGTGCATTTCTGCAGTACTTTTGGCTAAAATCGCCTCTGTCCCCCCATCACCCAGTTACTCATTTGCACAGTTGTGTATTGCAATGAATCACCCATCACAAGCAGGACAGGCAGAAACAGGAGGAGTGGAAGTATGTGGTGCCTCAGGTTGGTGAGGTCTTTGTTACTTCTCTGGGTTTATCTCATAATGCCCCTGCTTGATTTTAGCCTGGAAATGCAAGTGCAGTTAAGGGTAGATGTGATGACGTTATCTTGATCTACCCTCTTCCTTCCTTCTCTTGTAATCATCGTGTTTGCAATGATTAAAAAGGATTAAAATGCAAATCAGTACCGTAATCAAACAAAATGTAATATCTGGTTTTCTTGAAGAAACATTAAAATGAAAGTAAATGATTCATAACTAGGTCCTTGGTAAGTTTGGATGGGTATAAAATGATGCTAAGCYGCTGCCCAAATCTCAAGAATTCATCTGTCCAAGCTACACTGCTCTAGCTTTCTTTTCCAGGCCCTGAACGTGTCTTAAACTACACCATGCTCAATATGTTGTTCTTGAAAATCCTTAGAGCTTATAACCTGTACCTTTTACATACGTAGTGTTGCTTCTATTAATTATTGCATTTATATCATTCCTTTTAACCAGAGATTTTCGGTATCTTACAAGTGCAATTTTTTGTCAATTGGAGCTTCCCAGTGTGGCCTGTCRGCTCAATCAATCATTCTTTCATGTCCTCTGATTTATCTGTCTGTTAATCAAAGAACAAAACTCAGACAGGTATAAAGCAAAACTCTGACATGAATAGGACCCAGGTTATCAAATGTGTAGATTATGGGTTATTGGTATTTCTGAAGGGATTTGGCACCAGCATCTTCTGAATTTAGGCAAAACCTCCAAGTCAGGAGTCAGGTAGGTCACAGCAATTTAAAGCTGTTGCATTTTAAAAAAAAAAGAAAAAAAAAAAAAAGAAAAAGAAAAGAAGTTGAACTGAACTATAAATAAGCATATGGCCCTCCAACATAAAAATGAGCCTGGATACTTTTGGTAGGCATAATGAATCTGAGCATGCTCATAGATGTAAATGCAGTGTGGCAAATAGCCTGAGAACACTTCAGGAATGCTGGAGGAGATGCTTTCTGTTCAGATTACCAGTTCTTGCCATATGGATGGGTGTAAAGGGAGATTGATGGGAACTGTTGTTGTTGTAATGTACCCATTAGGATGTTTCCTTTGTTTCAGTATGTAGATTGCTTTTTGAAGATGTGAAGCTAGTTTAAACSAAATGAGATGTATAGAAACTTTATGTCCTTCTTTGTCTTCAGCTCCTGCTCAGATCCATATAATTCTCAGGAAAAGGTTAGTAGTTCACAGGGATTGTAGTACCTTGAAGGAAACAATTTGGTATTCACCCCTATTTTGGGTGGAGACAGCAATATTCTGATGAAATATGCTTCAGAGAGAAGACTCATTTCTCTCAGTGTAACCTCACTCATTTGAAAATGATTTCTGGTCTGAAATGTTCTGTCAGTATGTGAAGAGTTCCTTCAGCTCTACTCGGTGAGACTTGGAGCTGCCATGCTCTTCCTGGCCTGATGAGCATCCTCTTGTTTGCAGTACTGAAGGATATTCGCTTGCTTAAGCACCTCCAGTGATGGAATCTTTCATGGATTGACTGAGGCAGTCAATCAGACGCTGCTTTAGCCTTCCTTGCGGTGCCTTGTACAAAACAATTTTCTGGATATTGAGTTAAAGTGAGGGAAGAGTCACCACCCACTCCACCTTGGACATCTTTTTCCCTTCAATTTGCATGCTGCTTATATTCTTGCAGTTTAGTACTTGGGATCTGTTTACTTTTCTGCTCTGGCTCATCTGCAAGCTGAGGCTGGATGTTGCATTCTAAGTTTGGAAGCTGATTTTGATTCAAAGGAAGATCGATTGCAATTCCCAAGGCAGGACCACCATTACTAATTCTGTTGGATAGTTCAGAGCCCTTTCTTCCTAGTGAAAGGGCTGTATCTTTCTGCCGCAGTGAATTCCATGTATTTTTATGTGTATATAACTACTTTTTTTCTTTAATTGTATCACCCTTAAATACTTTTAAGGAAAATGCCTATCTCTGTTGGAGTGTGCTAGCCAGTGCTGGATTTCTTGGCACTAAGGTGTTATTCATGCTGTGCATATTAGCTCTGCATTGTCTTAAAGGGTTTGTGTGTAGCTGGGAGAGATAAGACAGGTATTTATCTGGAGAAAGGAGCTATGTGCTGTTCTTCCTGTGCGATTTCAGCTGAGAACTGGGTTTTGGAGCCAGCTTAGTTTCTAAAGGCAAAGCACATTTTAAAAACCCAATAACTATTTAGAATAAATGATAGCTCTAATTGTAGTCAATTCTCTATAAAAGGAATAAACCGTCACTTAATTGCATTTGAATTCATAATACAAAAATGTATCTTGATTAGAGCAAGAAATAGATCAGGTTAATTCTTTTCTTTGTTAATGAGCAAAATTTATACAGAAAAAAATGCATTATCCTGTGGAGCTGTCACTAGCTTCCTCCTGCAGTTTGTTCTCAGTCTTCAAATAGATATTCAGACACTCAGCTGTCATTTAAGCTTTGGATATTTTTTCTTCTCAGACAATAATTCTATGCACCCAAAATTGAAAGCTCTCCAGCTTTATGCTCTCTGTCTTCTGTGGGGGATTGGGTAGGAAGCAACTGTATAAATTGGCATGTGTAGTTTTTATGGTATAATTTCCAGTCGAGGGGAAAGGAAACTATTTTGGATTTTTTTCCCTTATTTTTCATGATTGATGCGAAATTCTGCTTAAACATTCCAAGTGCTAGCCCAGGAGGGGCAGAGGAGGAAGGACACATCCCCAAACACTGCTGGAGAGCGAGAGGTGYTGAGCAAAATTATTTTCTGCAAGATTGAAACCTAGTGTGTTGTGTGAAGTCTAATTTTAGACCACATTATGCTGCAATATGGTATCAGATTCAAAGAGCAGCAGGTGTCAGAGAATCTGCTAGCTGACTTTCCCCGTTACTGCAGAAAAGCTTTATTAAATTCATTTTCGAAGCTGCAAATAGGACGCTGACATGGTGTGAAATTCAGCTAAACGGCGCTGCCTCGGCGCCCGCTCCTGCGTGTCACGGATTTACTGCGGTCGTCCGCTGTGATCTGGGCAGCCCAGCACGGGGACCACTCGCTCTTGGCCTCCACAGGAGGCTCTGTGTCCTGGAGCTCCCAGTCCTGGGTGCTGGGAGGAGGTGGGAGCCCTTGCACAGGACCCGTCTCCCTCAACCTGTTTCCTCATGAGCTTGCAGGTTATCTGGATGAAACCACTGTGTCTGTGTTGAAACTTCAGTACATTGTTACACCCTCAGGTTCTGCAGGGAGATCTTTTCCTCGGAATTTAACTAAGGCTGTTAAGGGAGCAGAGCCACAAGCTCTGTGGACCCAGTTTAGCGGGGCAGGGCCTGCTGCCCCACTCACTCCTTGCCTCCAGCTCCCTCTGAGCGCTCAGCGGAGCCATTGGGGGAGATTGAGTAGCCGCAGTAATTGGGACAGTATTAGGAGAGGCGTTAGGGTTCGTTTTAGACTGAGTTTAAGCATCCCCCTGAAAGTGAAAGGAAGCAGCAGAGGTTCAAAAAATAACTGCCAGGGCTCAGGAAAGCCGCTGGGATTAATGTGTAGAGCACCCTCAGACGAGGCCGTGTTGGGTGAAGATGGTGCTTGTACAGATTGCGTGGGATTAGCCGGGCATCGCCAGCAGGCCTGGGGAGAAGCGGGCACTACTGGAAAGGAAAGGTTGAGGCTGTGAGTTACAGGCTTTTTCTCCTTCATTTTACACTSCCTTGTATAGGACTGCTTGTTATTTCCCTGCAAAGTGCAGGTAAGCAGTGGTTGATCAAGGGCTGAGGCCTGTTCATGGATATAGATACATAGAAAGCCCTAACCGGGTGGATTTGGGGTCTGCCCTTTCTCTTGCTTTTAGTATGTGAAGGTGATTTTTGCATTTGGGTGAATGGAAATCATGCTCTTGTGGAGTATTCCTGCTCCAAAGTTTCCTAGGCAAAGTTTTGCTGTGAGTATCTCCTTTTTGAGTGGTGCAGGGATAGAAGTTGAGCTACTTGGAGCTGGAGTGGCTTGCAGGTCTTCAGAAATGTGAAGTTAGGGCAAAGCAGCCTTGTCYACTCTATGGGCAATCAGAAATGGGTTCATGGCAGCAATGGAAACCACCCAACTGGCCTTCAGCAAGAGCCTGTCTCTAGTCTCAGTAAAACTGGGTTGTTTCATATGGGTCTTATCATTTCTTTTTTTCTTTAAATGAACATGAAATTCTAACTGAATTCTAGAATGAGGTTTTAAATAGCAATGAAGTTGAGAAGAACCTGGTTGGATTCTGGGCAATAATCTCCAAAATTGCTCTTTTGGGCAATAATCTCCAAAATTGCTCTTTTGGACAGCTCTAGCTGCAGCAGCCCCTTTGCCTGGGGGCGTCTGGCTGCACTGGGGGCACTTACAGGAACAAGCACCCAAAGTATCCAGCACCCACCCTGTGCTCAGGGCCCTGCAGTGTGATGTGATCCGCATTCCTAGACAGCACCTCTGTGTAAATAATATCAATAATATATTATTGCCATTCTCCCAGGTAAAACTGCTTGGCATTTTTGTGTTTGCTGTAGGAGTGCTTATTCTGTTCATAATTTTTTACAAGGAAACAAGGCTTCAGACTGGGCACTTCATCAGTGCATTGGAGATGAAGGCTGGAGTAGTCTAATTCAATCTCAATTCTCTCACTGCTATTTTAGTGCAGAAACCATCAATATCATGGTAATATATTTTCAGACCATAGTATGTGAAGGAATTGTGTGACTTCATCTCAAAGGTGACCTGCAAAGGAAACTTTTAAAATTGGTTTCTGCTGTTCCTTTTTTTCCCCTTTGTTTTTTTCCTTTAGGTCTTAGTGTTGTACAAAGGTCTGCGAAGCTCTGAATATTCCCAGCCTTCTGCTTGTGCATTTTTCTGCTATTATATTTAAAAATAACAGGAATGCAAACTCTGATTTTGTTTTTCTCCTTCCATTTATTTTCCTGGACGGTTCCTTGGGGGATTGCAAGAGCAATACAAAAATGAAACATCATTAGGGGAGTCTGAGGCATTTAATTTTTAGAAGAAAACTTTTCTTCTAAGCCCTTTGTCTCAACAGGTGCTAGCGAAGCAAACAGAGTATTGTATCTGAACCAGACTGCCTCCAAAACTGTTCTTGCAGTAGCTCAGCTTTCATCTTCTTCTAAAGTTGTAATGATATTAGTTCTCTTGTTCTTGCAGGGCCTATTTCAGGACAAACAAAATACTAATTTTAATGTTGAAATAGATTCTTTAAAGATTTTTTGTGTATCTTTCAAGTAATTTTTATAGAWGTATAGGAGAAGGGGAAAACTATTTATTTATTGGATAAAATAATCCTCTAGATGAGGAGCAAATATGAAACAAACTCACCAAGTTCCCCAACTTTCCTCATGGGCTAAGGGGATGGCTGCTTGGCCAGGGGCAGGACTGGACTCTGTGGGCTTTGGATCAGCAGAGGAGCAGCAGGTTAATGGGGAAACCGTTGCCCTGATCCAGCTAAGGGGAGCTGGATGTTCATGTGCAGCAGGAACTGACATTTTTAGCATGCAAATGCACACAGAGGCAGCAAATAAAACCCGCTTGCTACACTAGCGGTACCCAAAGCTTTGCAGCCTCTGCGGAGGCACCAAAGCTCCCTCCTTGCACCTGGACAAGCCGCAGGAGGCCCCGTGGTGATTGAGGGGCCTCCTGAAGAGGTGCTGGCTGGCAGAGGGGCCAAGCTGCTCGCCTGGCTCCCAGCTGCTTCCCGCTTCTGTCCGGGAGTTCACGGGAAGCGGATGCCTGGGAGCAGCCTGGCGCGCAAAGCCCCCGGGTCTCGCCTCGGTCCCCACTGTGTTATTCTGCCTGCTTGGYTGGGACTCCAGCAGAATGAATTTTAATTGACAAGGAGAAGTCTTTTGGTGGAAGCCTATTCTCAGATGGGGGAGTATAAATTATGAATTAATTCATGGAGTATCTGCAGCTCTTGAGAATTCAGCTGGTCTAAATAATGTATGTTTATACATACAAATTGTGTGTGTGTCCCTGCATATTTTAAATGTTTGATTGTTTCACATTAAGAAACAAGTGCTGATGGTAGAGCACTGGAACACTTGCCATTTTGGTTTTAATTTTCCTCCCTTATTATGAATTCTGCACAGATTTTATCAGAATGTTTTTCATACCTGCATTTTTATTGCTCAATMTAAAACCATATAGACATGGCAAATGGGCCACATCTATTTAAAGCCTGCAGAATGAGGAACTTAGTCCAGCTTGGGTGAACCTTGGCCTGCTAAATCTGCCTATTTATTAGTAAAGGAAGAGCTTCCCTCTGCGAATAATGCAGGAAACTGGAGTTTTGCAATGTGTGCACATGCGTGTGTATGTCTCAAGAAATCACTGACTTCCCTAAAGAACTTGAGTTGGGGAAGGGTTAAATAGACCCAGCAAACATTGAGAGATGTATCAGAGCTTCTGGATGGTGGTGATGGAGCAGATGCCAAAGCTCCTAATGATTTGCTTCTGTGGAGGTATTTAGACCTGGGGCTGTCAGCGGCTCTGAGAGAGGCCCTGCAGATGAGAGGGTTTTGGTGCAGAGTCCTGTCAAAGAGCTCTATTGTGCAGGGCATTAGCCTTCAGCGTCATCTTGCAGCACTACCTGGCCATGCCTGCACACATCGTTATCCTGATTAACCAGGACAGAAGGTTCTTGTGTAATTATCCTTACACCGTGTCAATCTGATCTTGCATCCAGGTAGAATATGTCAGCAGTGAAGTAAAGAAAACCATGAATTAATCCCCAGAAAATATGAAGAGGGTTGAAATGAAGGAGTTTGGGATTCCTGTCTTCTCATTGCAGTGTCCCACGTGGCGCGTGCGGTGCCTGGGCAGGCAGGGAGGCAGCCGCGCTCGGGCCATGAGCAGCAGTGCCGCCGTGAAGCGCGTGAGGGGCCCTGCACATCCTCACAGAGCCCCTGCTTCTGGCCATTTCTGATCTGAGCTGGAGGCAAATTAGCAGCCAAGAGGCAAGTTTTCACTTAAATCTTTTTTTTTTTTTTAATTGCAAAATTCTGACAGGCAGTCCTTTACCTTACTATAGCAAACAGTCAACTGCTGCCTCTTCAATAGCTCCGTGTTTTAAACAGTTATTGGTCATAACCAGCATTCATTGTTATGTGTAAACAAGTCCCTGAATTGTTGCCAGGTTTGTGGGTTTTCTCTAATCTGTCTAGCTGTTAAAGAAAAGCATTTTAGAGGTGTGTTTTTGCTCGTTGCAGGTGTGAAGAATCACAGGCTTGGCCAGTGCACTCTGTGYTTTGTTGCTGGGGTGCCGGAGCCTCTGGAGCTCCTGTTGCCTGCACAGTGGTGGCTGCGTATGGGTCCATGCTGGGTTCAGCTGCCAGATAGGGGACACTCAGCTGGCTTTGTCTAGCCAGGAGCTGGCAGACAGAGCACCACTGCTGCTGACAGCTAAAGAAATGCTGAAAATTGCTCAATCAACATCATTCTTGAAGCTTTGTGGCGGGCCTGCGGGGTGGGATGAGCATGCCAGGGCGCACGGGGAGACGTGGAAACCCATGGTCACGTCCTGCTGCTTGGGGGATGCTCGCAGCTGGCTTCCCAGCACAAGGGCATTTAGCAATGTACTTTTGGGGGAAAATACTGTGGGCAAYGCTGGGCAGCTAATTCCTGCTCTGTTTGCTCAGAGGGGTCATGGCTAATAGCTGTGTCCTTGGTCCCTTTTACGATGTTGCCTCAGAGCTCTCGGGGAACCATCAAGGTAGTTGGCGGCCCCCACCTTAACTTTTGTCCTGCGTTGTCCTTCACCAGGGACTCGAGGTGAGGGGAAAATAGCAAACAAGGTGAAATCTTTATGGGCAGAGCTGGGCAAATACTCCAACAAGTGTGCTCAGTCATTCTCTCAAAGAGAAAAAAGTTTTATCTGTGGGGTGGTTTTTCCAACCCATATTTGCTTTCCATGCTTGGGGCAGTGGGCTTTGCAGTGACCTCGCCTTGAGCAAATGTAGTCTTCAAAGGTCCTAGCAAAAGTGAAAAGAGTGGCGGGCTGTGGAAATGTGCTGTGTTGTGGCCCTAGTCTGGCTGGATGTCTACCCTTGTCGTGGGCCGGGTCCAGCTTCCACTTTCTCTTCAGTCCGGGGAGGTGCTCGGTCAAAAAGCTGCACCCAAAAAAGGGGCTCATGGTGAAGAGGCTGCAAATGGTGTGTGATGGGAGCAGCTAGGGAGAGAGTGAGCACTCCTGTGCAGGTAACCCCTGCAGGCCAAACACTGGTTGAATTAAAACTTACACTTTACCAAAAGTGAGTAATTGTAGAGTGTTTTTGTGGTGTGTGTGTGGGGGTGTTTTTTGTTTTCTTTTAAATCTTAGGCTATAAAATGTTGAACTTGCTTTTCAGAGACCTGGACCCTCTCGGAGCTGTGTCTGGGTGCCTGTGTGAACCCTGAGGTGCAATCTTAGTCTTACTSAAACCAGTGAAAGTAAGGCTAGGATTTTATTTTCTGTTCTTTCTCACTTTTGTTCCCATTTTGCCCATCATATGCTGAAGCCCCTCTTTGTGTATAGCTTCTTGCCCCTGTAGGGGAAGAGTGCTGAATAGGTGGGAAACCCATGACAAAAGTGCACAGCTATACAAATACTTACAACACAAGAGATTTTACCTAGCCTAATGAAGCATTTTTGCAAGAAAATRTCAGCTGCATTTCTTTTTCCAGAACTATATAGAAAGAAAAAAAAACAGACTGTTTCAATACTTGTACTCTACTGGATCAAAACAAGTTGGGAACAATTTTTAAGTAGTTGTGTATGTCTGGTCTTACAACCATATTGTTAAAGGAAAGAAATCTTCCACAGGCGTGTAGAAGTCTGCTTAGTTTCAGATCAGGTGATGAATCTGATTCTGAATTGATGGAAAAGGYGTCTATTATATTGGTTTTGCTGCTGTTTGCTGTATACACAGTGTTGTAGGTGTTGGAGTGTGTGTGTGTGCACACAGGTGTGTGTGTATATATATATAGATGTGCCTGTATGTTTCAGTCTAGCCTTGCTAGTGCCTAGTAGCAGCATTTTCCAATACACCGTATGGAATATATCTCACCAATACTCCTAAAGAATCAATTACAGAGTTAATGCAACATCTATTAGTAAAGAAATGTAAATCTAGCTTTATAATTTTGCCAGCTGGCTAAGGTAGCATCCTTCCATCTGAAGGAAAGCATTTTTCAAATCTCTGGCTAAATATTAAAGTCCAAAATTAAGCTCTTACTAGCAGAGGGTTTCCTGGCAGTTTCCCACCAGGAAAGGGGGGGCGTCCCTCTGCCTGGGTCCTGCAGGGGCCCTGCGCTGAGCCATGGGCCCCAAACTCATCACATCTGCCCAGCAGGGAACCAAAACCTCTCCAGAAATCAGAGTTTTTCCTCTACCAGCACAAACATAGTCGGGAGGGTCCATCAGCTTGTTGATTTATATGGAAGAACGGAGATTTCTGTGCCTTGGACTGTGGCAARAGTTTTTGCTTTGTTCTGACCTTTTTTTTTCCACTGCTGTCAATGATAGCAATTACTTTTGTTGACTGCAACAGCATTTCTAGGCCTTTATATTCCCAGTGGGGATATCATGTTTTTGGCTGGTCCAGTGGAAGTTCACATGCCCCCACACGCTGCCTTTCCCACGGGAGACCTTCCTAACCCTCACGCATCACACCTCCATTTTCCATTATCAAGAGCCTKCTCGGTAATGCGATCCTTGGTGCCATAGCACAGAAACGCCAAGATGTTTTTTAAGTAGCAATCCAGAAAGCAACAGACTATTGCTGTGTTATGAGAGTGATTTAGTGGATAGCACGGTAGCCTAGCGTGGAGCTGATTTGTTTCTGTTAGCGGCCACTGGGTGGAGGAAAAACTAAAAAAGCTGCAAGTCGAGAATAGGAGTAAGCGGCCTGATTTCCAGGCCGCTCGGGGTGCCTGCAAGTCCCCTCTCTGGCTGGCAGTATTCAATAGCTCCTGGAAATGGGATCATCTAGTTGTATTTTGAAATTAAAATGTTTATTTTTTTGTCTAATTTTCCTCCTTAYTAAAGATCTGGAAAAAATAACAGAGAATATGCAGAAATTGGCAGGGGTGGAAGCAGGGATGCTCAGGCATGTGCCTTAGCCTCACAAATACGTTGCACACAGAAATTAGCTGTGGGGCCAATGATTCAAAGCTCTGTCCCTCAGCATGGCCCTGTTAGGCCTTAACCTGAGGCAATAGGGAAGAAATTACTGCTCAGAACCTTGTTTCTTCGCTTGCTGATAGGTTTGCGATGAGACTAGTCCCTTAAATTGCTGCTAATACTTCTGCAGCAGGGGCTCAAAAGGAAAACGGAGCAGTTGCTTGGAAACCCTCCTCCTCTTTATGCCACTTATTTTACTTTCTCAGGATACAATTAATMGTCTGGAAAAAGGCAAATGGCAAAAATATTACCAGCAGAGCTGCTGGAAGAGGCAGTTGTGTAACATTGTCTGCTCCAAGCCCGTGTTTTCCTCATCTTTTGCTTTTGCCAAACTTGAACTATCTTGAACAAAATTTGGAGGGGATATATTCTTCTCAGGGTCTCCCTTAAGCTAAATTTGGAAAATTTAGGCCAAAATGACTTCTGAGGATGCAGCTAGAGAATGATACACCGACAAAGCAATCTGGTGAGCTCTGGAAAGATGCTGGATCTCAGTGCTTTGATACAGGGACCTGAAATTTGGGGAGAGAAGGTTTGTCTGACTCTTCACCCAGAAATACCTGCTCTGTCTTTCCCAATCTATGGGCATTTGGCTAAACCGTAGGCGTTTCCATAGCTTGCAGTTTGCATGTGTCCCATAGCGACAGCTTTGGTATATTTAGCAGCTAAAATCAGCAGCAATTTCAGGCACACGGGTTACTCCGGAGCTAACAGCTCTCAGCCCTCTGGGGGGTTGCGTTCCTGAATGCAGGAATGCAGCAGGTGGATACATTGCGTGCTGAGCAATCCCAATTGTGACATTTTTGAAATTTGGAGGACTTTTCTCAGAAGATAGTTTTCTTGTGCAATGTATATACTATAAACTGGGCAAATCAAGCATCAGTTGCACATATCTCAGAATTTCTGCAGTGCTTTTTGTATGGAAAAAGTATTCTTTACTAAAACTTTATCACTGTCGATCTGTTGGGAATGGTGCAAGACATGGGATTCTGCATCTGATAATAGGCTTTTGCAGCAACATTCCTATCTGTAAAATTCAAACTGTATGGATCTATAAACTGCCTCAGGGTTACCCCTATTATCTGTAGGAAACAGTCCTGCTAACACTGAGAAAGCAGCTTTCGTGACACTGGATCRATGATTTATTTTATTTTCAAAGCCTTTTTTGAGGGGTGGAGAGGGGGCAAGATAAATTCTGAAGAGGATTTAACAGCATGAGAGCTCTTGTGCAAGTAAGCAAATAGCTGGGCAGTCAGGCTGCACTGACCTTCCGAGTATACCCGTCCTGCAGATATATATATATTTTCTTGTGCAAAATAGTTGATGCTGTATGTTTCCATGGCATTTCTAACTTAAAAAATGTTTATTTGGACAAAAAGTATTGATGGGAAGCCCTGGACTGAAGAAGTGAGTGAGGAATGATTTGCTTCTCTGTTTCTGAACATTGCTGCAAAACATTTTTTGTTTGTTGCATGTGCTAACACAGCGTTATGTAACCCGGTGTATGGAATTGCAGAGGGAACTTTTGGTGCTCAAGATACTTGAATGCCTTTCTGGGACTTGCCTTGCATAATTTGGAGCAGATGAGCTGTATGTGTAGATTACTAGAACAGAGTCACAAAGCGTCATCTGGGGAGATGGGAAGGTGGGCAGATTAGACGTGAACTTTTTCTTGTCTATGAAACCTGCTTTGRAACAGCTGCATCACTTTTGCACTCATGCAGGGGCTACCATCTCTCTGGGTTAGGTGACCTTTCTCTTTCCACGTAGTAATTATGTCTAGTCAGAAGCTGAGGATTTCAGTCACRTCTGGGTTTATCACAAGGCTGTAAATGCTGGAACCCCAGCAGCTCGTGGTGTGTGCACAGAGCTGGGCACGCTCTGCTCTGGGCCCTGCCCGGCCCTTGGAGGAAGGTATCAGTCCATGGCAGCAAAGCCTCTAGCAGCAAGTGCTACTTCCCCTTGTGAGTCTCCTGAGGAAAGAGAACGTAACTACAACCTGGGACTAATGCTTCAGATCAAATATTTTTCTTGTATGTTAACATACTGCATCAATGAATTAAGCTTCTTCTAGAGCTTGCTAAGGAGGGGACTGGACACATGCCCTAAGTTGCAATGTATGGAGCTTGTGCCAATAGCAAGTAGAGTTTTGAATGTTTGGCTCAAGTAATGTAATGTGTCATTTGCTTTCTGATGTGCACTAATCTGCTTTACAATTCAGATGGTTTCTCCCAATACCATACAGTTACAGACTCTAARTGTCCTGTTCATGGCAAAATAATTTAACCTTGAGAGAAAGGATATCTACATTTCAGTATTTACAGTCATGTGTCTATTAGTTCTGGCGCTGCCCTGCAGTCCCTYGTTTTCCAGGCTGAGCCGCATGCAAAGGTCAATGGGAAGGCTGCCTTCAGCCACACATTGCGCAGATGGAGATTATTGCTCTTGCTACACTGTCAAYTAAATGCAAAAGGTGAAGGACATCCCACTGAGGTCAAGGGCAAAACTCCCTCTGCCTTCAGGGGAGCGGGAATTCACCCCAAATGCCGCTGCCCTTGGCAATCTCATCCCACACTGACATTGTGTGGAGCCCCGAATGGAGGGAGCAAGTCCAAAGGAAAAGTGTGTTTAATCCCTGCACACGCGTGGAGCTACCTGTGGGTTTCCATAGCATGAGAAATGGTCAGCTGGGGTTTGGTCTTTCTTAATGCACGTGAAGATGGACTTGCTGAGGTTCATTTGGCAGAAGCGGGGTCATTGCGCTGACCATGCGCTGGGGCCTTGGATAATCCAAGATAGATTTGTTTCATAAAACCCGCATAAGGGAGGCACCGTTTAGAGAGGAATATTAACAAAGGGTTTTTTGTCCCCGGATTATTCTCCACAGAGCGTATACTGTAGCTGTTAGACATTTCCTGTGTACAAAGAGTAGGATACAGTAACAGTTTTTCAATTAGTATTATGTTAAAAATATACAGTATGGTTGTACGGAGCTGAAAATGGTGTTTTTGTGATGTATTCTTGAAGGTAAAACAATAAAATTGTGAAGAAATACATTTTAATGCAGCAAGACCTGACATAGGCATCCACTTCAGGTTGAGTTAATAATGTTCTTAATTTGYAGTGTGTCAAAGGAGGGCAGCTAGTTATAGTGATGCTGTATTTATGATGTTAGCACTAGCAGTGCTGCAATATGGTTTTCACCATAAAGCAGAACTCGGATTACTGGGGATTTAACATGAAAAGTTCAATAGCAATAATTTAATATGTACTAAGAGCAGTTAGAATGATAGTTTTTCTTTCCATCAGCAGGGAATGAATGCATTAGATTGTTAAACCTTGCTAGATTGCTTCCTGCTCAGAAAATAAATACATATATGGGGCTGGGGTTTCAGTCTCTGGAGTTACATTGTCTTTCATGGTGTGGCACTGACTTAACATGAGTGCAGCATCCAGTCCAGCTGTCAAAGATAGTATCTTTATAAGGCTATAAAAGTCGGGATGAAATTATATCTGTATATTGAAGATATTGACTATTTTAATATAGTTTGGCAGGAGAAGCTGGGTGCTTGAGGGAAGAAGTATGTTTACTCTTCAGTCTTTGACTTCTAACTCCTGGTTCAGAGCAAGCTGTCAAAGACCAAACAAACGCTGACTTCTAAAAGCTCTTCTGAGTGAATTTATTGCTCATGATACATGCTGAATCAACAGCCCCGGAGACTGAAATCCTACTTTTGGGTGGGTTTCAGGATTCCTCTACAGAGCCTGATCATTGCCATTTTTGGAAGCTCCTGGCTGCCCTGGGTTGGAGCTGAGCCTGCCCTGGGATTGAAATGCTCCTTGGCTTCCCCTGGCAATGGACAGGGGAATGACCTTGATAAGTTCAGGCTGGGGAAATGATGCTGGTAAATCTGGCCTAGGTGCCTGTGTTTGGCAGAGGAAGGAACTGTCCCATGTCAAATATTGTTCATTTCAGTAAATGTGCCCAATTTCATCTAAAATACAATACAAAAAGGCAACCACTGATATCTCGCAGTTAACACATCACTAAATCAGTGGTAAGCCCAGATTTTTTTATTTAAGATAATGGTTGTTAGGGGACTGATTACTGAATGTAGTAAAACTTAAGAAGAAAGGCTGGTATTACACTGTGAAGCCTTGCACCAAAGGCTCATATGACACTGGGAGCTCAATTTGATTGCCATCTTCTACAGGGCAACATTCTTGGTATTTAGAAAACYTGAAAACTTCTGGGAAGTTTTTTCATGAATCTGCTTTAACTGCAGGCTCTTGATCCCTGAATTCCAGGAGATCTCTGTCCCTCCTCATTGGAGTGGCATTCTAATCCCATGTTTCAAGTGAGGAATTGCTTTCTGCTTGCTACTAGAAAACTTGGATTGCTCCTTCYGGAGTGAGGCTTCTGCACCTGAAGTTAAGTGTTTGCTTTGAGCAATGTGGTGTTGATGTTAGCCCCAAAGGTTTGTGGAGCAGAAGGGCTCTTGGACTTGGCAGAAACTGTCATAATGGGAGAGCCACCCTTGAAGAGCCCAGGCAGGGGCCCARGCCCTTCAGATGAATTAACAGATTGGGACTGGAAGGTCATGTGGAAAATTTCTCAAGTCCAGTATCACACACCAGAACCCAACTATTGCACAAGTTCCAAAAATTTCCCATTGGGCTTCAGCTAAGGCTTAAGCATCAACCCTTGGCTTGCTGGGCTGGTGTGCTAGGAGCAGACTGCCATGGGAGACACAATTCCTGCAAGGGGTCAGCCCAGAAACATGGGCCATTTAGCACCCTGTGGGTGCTAAAATAGACCCTATTTTGGCAGGCCTGGGCTGCAAAGCTTTCCCCTGCAGATGTGTTACCTGGATCAAGTGGAGCAACAAGCCTGAAGTGTCCGGTATTTGGGATATGTATTGGCTTTTGGACTTGGTTGGGTAAGTTTGCTGCTGAGAATGAACTCAAACAGATCATTGCACTTACAATAATCTTAATGCTTTGAAAAAAAATGACAAGGAGGGCTGATATAGGTTAAGAATGATGTATACTAAAATCAGAGTATGGGAGAAATCTGAGCCAGGTTTTTGCCCTTTGTAGACAGGAGAAGGTCTGTGCAATAAGCTCTCCTTTATATGAAACTGAAAAGAAATCATTCATTCTTAGCATCACACTGGCCTGCAGGATCAGTATGAATACATCTGACTGTTTGCAGTTGCTTCAGCTTATCTAGATATTGAATATTTGAGTTCATTATAAACACAAGATGAAATTACTGTTTTCCAGAGGGCTCACAGTGCAGTATAACCATTTCAGCTAAAATAAAGTATTTATAGATGTGTCTGAAACATTGTAAAGACTATTTCCATGTCTGCAGCTAGAGGATACTCCTGTCCCTGCCTCACAGGAGTGATTTGTTCCTGACATAGCAGCTCCAGCTTCCTCCGGGCAGCTGGAGAAGAAGCCATTCCCTGCTGTGGTCGGCACCCAGCTCTGCCAGTTAAATATACAGGCATATATAGGCACATACAGGCGCACACACAGGCATATACGGACCAGTTCCTGGTACTTATCCTTGTGCATCGATCTGTCAATGGATGGAAAATGATGCATTAAGTTCTCTGGCCCATCAGCAGGATTTGGGCCTCTGTGCAGATTTGACACGACTGTACTGTGTTATCAAAGTTGATATCCTTCAGATAAAATAAGGGAGTTGTTTTGGCTCATTTCAGTTACATGTTCCCCCTATGAAGGACTGTCTTGATTCATTTTTATTAATGAAATTTTTGATATTATGCATTTTTTTCTTCCTTTCCCCCACCCCAGCTAACTCAGCATACTTTGATTAACAGGACAAGATTTTTATCTGTTTCTAATGTCAACTTGAGCTGTTTCCTTGCCCTTCTGGCAGTGAGAAAAGCCAATAGCATTACAAAAGGAACCATGAAGACTCCTAATGTCATCCTGTCCAGCATTCCCCTTCTTAGTAAAACAAGCTTTAATATTTGGGACATTGAATAAGCTGTAGTGAGTGCCAGTTTCTTGCTTGTATACTTGTTGCCTTGCCAAAGTCTCTGGCTCTCCAACAGGGATGYACAATAGTAGAAATGAGTAAAGCGAAATACCAGCTCCAGCTCCGATCAAAAACTGGAGGAGTTTTTRTTTAGATTTGAACTTTCTCACACCTGTTTCTATGTAATATTTGCTGGTGCTTGGTGGCTTGCCACGGCACAAATATCATATACTGGAATGTGTTTYGCTTTAGAGGATTACCTGGGAAAAAAGCCTTTCCAATTGCAGTGCTTTGAGGCCTGTTTCAGCTCTGGCTTCCTCAGCCCTCCTTTTCTTTCAGTTTAACATCTGCATGTGAATATAATAAAGTGCAGAGTGAGGCCRGTCGCTTGCGGAGAAGGAAGCGCGCTGGTGTTGTAATTGAGATGTTACTGCCTGCCTCCATGGCACATATTAGCTGAATAAAACATGCAGTCAATAAAACGAAACACAACAATAAAACTAAGCCCTTTGGTGCTCTGTTATAGGGTGTTATGCAACATAGAAACCTGCAGCCATAAAATGGAGAATGAGGGAAACCTTACACTTTCAAGAACAAAGGCATCCAAGCATTAAGTTGGAAACAGCACTAAACTTCTATTCTCTTTGCACCTGGAAGCAGTTAGTTTTAAAAGCCATACAGGTTTATACCGTTCTCTTCCAATTTAAATAGGGCCTTCACGTGTTCTTGCTAGATGCTTATATAGAAACATGGTTTTAATTAAGGCCCGCATTGATCCGAGTCCAAAAGATACATTTATTTCAGAAGATAAATTCATTAGCCCTAGGCATAGAAAGTTGGTGATCTTACTGAGGCAATTCCAGCCTTGGGAAGTACATTCTGTATCCTCTTGGAGCATCTRCTGTGCCCTACACCTTTATTTTGCACAGCATCAATCAAGCAGCCTGATCCTCAAGTTGTTTGGCAGAGTTAGTTTTGAGAAATAAAGGCAAATTGAAGGAGGAAAATGAAGATATATAAGCTTGGGAGGACAGATGTTTTCAGCTGTCAGATTTCACTAGCATTTATCAGGAATTTGTGTGATACTTAGTTATGGAAAATAAATCCTAATGAATAATTTATTGAGAAATATAAGTTTGAGTAAGTGGCCCGGACACGGTAGTGAGTTTCATGGAAGTGTTTGTAGATAGTTGTAGCTTAAAGATATTTGGCTAATACACCTTGGGGTGTAAACTAATAGGCCTCTTGAGGACATGGGGTATTTATCAGCACATGGGTGTAACTCACTCCCCTGTGCCTAGGAGYTGGGAGCTGTGACTATTGTGACAATGCTCAGCTTGTTTAAATCTATCCTCCTCCAAATATCCTCTCCTGTTTGACCCTGAAACTACTTGTGGAATATGTAGAGCATAAAATGTAAAAATGGTGCATAAATGAGAATGCTATATGCAAAAACATCATAGTAGTAATAGAGATWAAAATACTATATAAGCTATAACACAAATGTATGCAGCCAAGAGCTGCAAAGCTATGATGTGGAAGTTTAGGAAGAATTAGAAATTTGGAACAATCACATTTTTCTTGCTTCTTCTCTTTCTGCCTCTCATAATTTTAGATAAAATTTGGTAGAACGTGTCAGCTTTTGAGAAGGTGTTAGCACATACACTTATAGATGCTCAGAACTGCACACCACCTTCTGACAAATGTGTAAAGCCAGGCTCCTTTCCGCAAACTTGGGCTGGAAAGGATTCCAGGCAAACACATTCGGGACAATTATTATTCCCAAGAATGGCCCCATCTGTCTTCTGACCACTTTGATGCCTAATATTTTTTTATGGACCTAGTTTAAAGCCCATGTTGACAGATGTGCCTTGATGCCAGTGAACTTTGAACTGGCATCTGTTGGCTCAAATGCTGGGTCCTGCGTCATTAGTGGCATCTGCTTTCCCTCCAGTGATGGGAGAGATCTCCTCGTACCATTCAAAGGGCTGGTCTGATGGGAAAAACTCCTCACTAACACTTCTGCTTTCCTTATACAATGCTAAATTAAAATACATATATATACTTCCACTTTTTTTCTTTTCATTGCRTGATTAGATCCTATTTTTGTGTGCTGTCTTTTCATGTAGAATTAAGTAGTCTACCAGTTTGCAGTTTCTTGTGTGGTGCAAAACTGCCAGACATTGTGTGTGTCTAAATACGTAAAGTGTGAGCAGTGTGTGCTAAGGTTGTAATCAGAAGCACTGTAGAGGTGWCTGAACCTTAAAATTTCTTTTTATTGGTGTCTGTGAAGACAACCATTACAAAGCCTGATAAACACTTGAACTCAAAACATTGAGTCACAGATGGTGAAAATTATGGGCAGACTTCTGACCTCTTCAAAGTGACTAAACTTGCTGTGCTTCAGTTTGTTCCAGTATTAGTAATGCTACAGAGCACCCCTCATATACAGAATATTGACCTCTTCTGTTTTCTGCTTCACCTCAGGAGAAGCTCGTGTGGGAAATAACCTGTTTGCCAAAGCTGCTAGATATGCRCTGAAGAAGCCTTGGCTGGACTGTGAATGTCTCTGAATACAGATTGCTTCAAAACCCTGACAAAGGTGAGGTCAGACAACCAGGTTACTGAATTTACCTTTATAATGGAGTTTTATTATAAAATGTATTCACTCAAATATGGYTCTGTTGTGTTTTGAAAGGAGAATGTAGTTGTTTTCCTCACCTAATATACGATTGTATTTGTTTCATTAAACCTAATTTCTTCATATGTAAATACCAGTTTCTAATTTGAGYGCCAGGCGGACAGTTGAGGAGGTTACAGCAGTTACATGAGGGAGTTAGCAGCTGTGAAACAACACTTCTTTCCAGCTCAGAATTTCCTGCTTCTATTCATTCAAAGTTATTAAAGTTTTGAAACAATCAAAGGTGGCATGGTTTGCTATTAGAGCAACTTTCAAAGGAACAACAACAAAAAAAGAAGGCCACTTCCCAAGTTCCCAGTAAATTCATGTGAGTCTCATTGCTAGGGAAAAATACAGTGGAGAAGACGAAAGGTTTGGCAGTGACAATGATTTTTCTCACGAGCTTTTTCRTCCAGAATCCCTGACTAAGCACACAACCTGTTGACATTCATTCTTCATGTCACTTTTCTTGCTAGAGTGTTTTGATATTTCTTCATGGGTATTCTGAAGGAAGGCCAAGGCTCTGCTGAGGAGATATTTTCTGTATCTCCTGTTCTTTAAATCAAAATCTCTTTTTGTTCTGCTKCTATGTGGTATCTGATGTAAAAACATCTTGGGCCGTGATGCTACTCTGATTTCCAGAGAAGAAAAATGGATTGAGAGTTTGGGTCCCCTAGGACAGATTTAGATCAAAAAGTCTCTCAGAAAGCAGTTAACACTGTCGGTATTTTTCACATGGACTAAATTGCCTTTGATTTGAAGCTATGTGGATTGTTTTGTCTATTTCAGAAAAAAAAAATCCAAATTTAAATCAAGTATATGAACATGGAGCCAATTTATGGCCTCCTGAATGAGTGTAATAGGGCTCTCTTCTCTGGTTCTGGCTTTCTACCCCAGCCCCTTTGCTCTTGAGGTGCTAAAGCAAGGGCCTCTGTTGATGAACTTTCGGGAGGAATTCTCTTCATTCAGAAATTTGCTGGTTTTGTGGTCAAAAATTCTTAGACACTTCTTATGTCCAAGTGATTCTTGGTGGTCCTTCCTTTCTTTCCATTAAACAATCTCTTAATAAATAGAGATAGCAATAAAATCACTAAATAAAGTACATGTAATTAAAATATGTTCATTCAGGGTAACATATGAGTGAAAAAAGGTTAAACAAGATTGACTAATATATGAGGTATCATGCAAAGTCAGAGAATTAGAACATTTCTCCAAGATTTCTTTTTAAGAATTCAGTGACACATAATTTACTGAATATCACAGAAGGTTTTTTATGGATTAAATAGTGGTTGTTTGTGAACTTAAGTGCCAGCATATGGATTTCTTGCAGTCAGTGACAACATTTCTTCCTTAGAGAAAAACACAGCTTTGCTGTATATCCTCCAGTAAAATATACATTTTAGGAGGTTTGAAGTTACACTATAATTTATAGTTATCATTTCAAGCACTGAGTTCTCAGACCCATTTCCCTCTGTTTTCTCATTGGCGAGGAATGTTCAAGGGCTGTAATATCAGCAAGTCTTCTATTACAAAGTGAAACTCCAGAAACATTTAACAAGGTGAAAGTTCCAAAATTAGCCTGTTTTCTCCAGCCCACGCAGTACACACCTGCATGAGAGCATGGCCATGCCCAATATACTTTACACTTTCTTTCCTCATTACAACTGAAAACACTCTAACCTTGCATGTAAACCTAAGCATTGCCTATTTTCATTCAGTCAAGAGAGCTATTAATTCCAGATGTAAACCATTCCACTTAGGCTTCCTGAGGCTCGGAAGGGTGTTTTCCTGTACCTGTGTCTGGCTTTTGGTGGCTGATTTTTCTTCCACTTCTCCTGGCTTTCCTATTGCACAGTGCATCCCTGAAGTTRTGTGGCTGATGCAGACTAAAGGAACATGTACAGGGGACAACTCCAACAGCTTATGCTTCTATACCATGCTCTCCTGACATACTTCAGCAATGTGCACTCACTTTCCATACATCTAAGTGTATCAGCTGACTAACAGCTGCTGGGCTTTGGGCTACAAACCGCTAATTGTTGATAGCTACTTTCAAAGGGCACGTGAGAGAGAAACAACACATGCAAACACAAAAAAAMCCCAAACATTATTATATAATATGGGATCTTTGTTACAGCTAAAAACATATAAACATCCACAAACTGAGAAGAGTTGAGAACYGTTGACTCGGATACATTTTCAGAACAGGGATCTGCTTAATTCTGCACCATTTTTGGATGCTTCTTGGATCCAGCTTAGCTGTTTCCTGGCAGATTTGCAGGGGTTTTTTTTAGCTGATTCTCTGATAGGAGTTGCTCTGTGAGCAGAGACAGGTTTCCAGAAATCACTGAGATTGAAAGAGTTTAGGGTATGGGTGGGGAGTCTGTAGTAGTAACCAAGCAAGATGACCACGCTTCCTCCTCTGATGACTTCTGTAATAAATAAATCACTTGTGTGTGATAGGAGGTTAAATATGTATGAATTTCAAGAATCCTATCAACTGCTAGTTGACAATCGTGGGCATAAATTTTACAAAGGAGAAGCTGTAAGGGATAGAAGTTCCTTCTTTGATACGTGTTGGCTTTGTGACTACTGTTAAGGGGCACCAACCGGTGCCGTGGAAAAACAGATGATCGTTAAACTGCCCTCGCTGCTGCTAATTTAAGATTTATCTGACTTTGTAATTATATAATGGTCTATTAAAAAATATTTACACTGTATCTTTGCATTTCAGGCAAGTACTTAACCAAGGCAGAGAAACAGACCTGTGAGCAACCTCAGGGAATAAAATTGTCATCATCTTACTGGCTGACTTTGAAATGGAAGTGGAAGGTAATTTTTTTCTCTATTTCTTTAACTAAGATTTTTCTTTTTTTTGAAACATGAAGGAAACCAGAAAATTTGAGACAGCTAAATCACATGATTCTTAGGTATAGACCCAGCATCTGAAGTTCACTGCTTGGACTGATGCCTTTGCAGCTGAGAATTCCTTTTATTTTTATTTTTTTAAAGAAATGATTCACTTGGCACGCTGAAATAAAAGGAATATAGGAAAATTTAATTTGTCAAGTCTACTGTAGGCATAATTTGGAGATAGTAATCTACAAATACGTCCAATATTTTTTTTTGCTGYATTGCTTTGGGTCCTGTAAAAAGTGAGGATTTTATAGCATTTTCCAGCTATCTGCTCACCACAGGACCTTAAAGGCACAGACTACAGCAAAAGCTTCTCTGAAAAGTTATTTGCTTAAGGAGTAACAGGGCTGACAATTTCCACCATGTTCCTGTGATGCTGTTGTGAGCTGGGCAAATCCACATTTCCTTTATCAGGAAATCTTCCTGCTGTGGTCTGGCTGTCACTGAACATTCCTGCCCATGTACGGTGGGATCAAAAATAACCTGTTGGGAGACAATGAAATGAGAAAGAGCTTGCTGATGATACAGGTGTCTTTGGAGCAAGTTCCACCTGCACAGTGATCTTAAGGAGCTCAYTACAGACATGTGGTACGTTAGCATGGTGAGATGCATAGGAAAGAAGCCTTAAAGCAGGAGGCTGGCTTGCTAATAACTCCATAAACCCTTTAAAGTTGGCGGGAGCGCAAGCTCAGTGCCCCTGCACAGCTGGTGTTGGATGCCATCGCTCAGAAATCTTCATGCTACTTTTGAGCAACAAGTGAGTCTCTAGTTTGAATATGAATGAGTGAAGTCAACTGCCCCTTAATTTATACACATTGCCAGAGACTGTCCCAGGGCTTGGAATTAAATACTCCAGCACAAATCTCCTTAAACCTTTCCTAAATAAGAAATTATGCTAAAGCCCTTTAGTAAGGAGGTTCTCCCCTCTGTGGAAATAAAAATCAATTATGTTTGCTCTGCTGTGAACAATGTCGTGCTGCAGCCTGGCTTCCTAATTGGCCGCTGCCTTAACGACCTGCTGGGAGGCCGCGATGCGTCGCTGGGACCCTCGCCGCAGGCTTTTAGGCTACCAGTCAGATGTCAATGAAGCTCCAGTCCGTAGGGGTCCTTTCTCTGCAATTCCATTATTCATCAGGGTTTATGCACTAAAATGATCACAAAATAAAACCTTCACATCAGGCAGGGTTAAATAGAATTATGGATGCTTCGCGCCATTGTTAGGCTCTGAGATTGTCGCTGGATTAGAATTAGGTTCTTTTTTATTTGTTAAATTTGATGAACACATTTTCTCGGTTTTGGTTTTTTTCTGTTAAAAAGCATTGAAAGAAACAAGTTTAAAGGTTTTCCTTTGGGGAGGTGGATATGCATTTTAAAGAAGTTTTATCTATTAGTGTATATTTTCAACCATGAAGCAACTGTTTAAAAGAAGTCTTATTCACAGACTGAGTGGTAAGTATGTGACTATTCATTCCACTTACTATGATTGTTGAATTGTTCTGGTTTTATTTTTGTATTCTTTTCATCAGAACTGGAATGAAGAGGATAATTCTCCCATATTGTTTCATATGTTGTTTCTAATGGATAATACAAACCAGTGAAGTGGTATTTTAAAAACTCCCATTGGCTGTTTTATGAAGCTGGTGCCTAAAAGGAGAGTTGCTAATACTAGAAGACYTTTGTTCCAGAGCAGGAAGGGCTGCCATTACTTTTGCATGCAGAKATGCTTTCCATGATAAGAGCCCAAGGGTATGTAACAGTAAGAAAGGTAGTTTTAAGGTGGAAAAGCATTACTTCTATTCCATACATACCACACACACATAAATATTCAATTTAAAAAGTAAAAAGGTAGGTTTTTATAACAGCCTCAAGAAAAGTTTGCAGCTATTTAAACACGAGTAATTCTGTTATACAATAACAAATTAGATGTTACCACAGCAACCACATGCAATAATTTATTCATACTATGTCTGGAACACATAGCACCTCCCTAAGGTGACTGCCTGATGTGTTGTATGAAATATGTGCATTTTGGAATTAGGAAGTCATATCATTGTAACAGAAGGACACACTTTTCTCAAAGATTAGAARTAAGTGAAATGCACAACAGGTTGGCCTTTTTCAAGTCAGCTTCTGGAAAATTCCTAAGGGCTTCTATGATCTGCTAGCAGCTTCTTTACAAGGCCATTTCTCCTCTGGTGTTYGTTAATTAAGCAGTCTGCCCCCAAATGCTAGGTATTAAATTGTTTCCAGGAAGGAGCGCTCACTCTGACTGGGACTGGTTACATATGTTTCCCAAAACAACATTACCCAACCTCCAAATCTGGTGTGCCCCATCGTGCGCAAAATGGAATGATAAGCTTTGAAATCTCAGAAGTTTACTGTTATTTCTTAATATGAAAAGCCTGGAATCCTTAATTAATATATTGCACCTTGTCAAGAACAAAGAGTATTTACAGCAATCCAAGTCTTCGTAGTTTAGTATGGATCAATTACTCAAGGTGAGAGAATGAGCTGGAGGTCTGGAATGTTACAGGCTTCCCAAACCCCTTGGAATTCTGAGCGGCTTGTTAGGGATTCAGCCCTTGTGTTTGATCTGTAAATGCTAAAAAGCTGGTTTGCTTTATAACACCAGGCCCCTACCCCTTTCGTGCAAGAGCCATTCTCTGCACACCTAATTCTAATCAGTAAAGTAAATAAACTTGAACTTGGAATATTCTCAAGAGCACTTGCTCATGTTTTCATAAATGCTTAGGAAAAGACCCAAGTTTCTGGTAGCTAATATTAAAGCTTTAGCTGAAATTCTCATTCTGGCTCTGCCAAGCAAAATTTTATTGCACTTGGAGAATTATGGGCCTCTGGAAGGTGACATGACTCTTCAGAGGAAGCCATAAAGACTTTTGGCCTGAAATTCATGACTGCAAATGTCATTAATTCAGGGATCTTTTTTTTTTTTTTTTTTTTTTTGTGGAGGAGATATAATTCTGCACATCTCTTTGGCTTTTGGGCTGAGACACTTGCATTTTCATGTTTTATAAGGCTTGGCAGGAGCAAAGGCTGGCTTCTATTTAAAACAGCACAATATATCTGTAGAGGTCAATATACAAATGGTATGATTGCCTGATATTGAACTATGATCTTATCCTTCTAGAAAAATCAGTGGGCCTGTGGGTTTGCCTCTGCAGACCTATCAGCTTACTAGGGAATTAAGAGTTGTATTAAACGTTGGAATATGGAAAATTTTGTGGGGGGCTATTAACTAGATAGTGGGTGAATCAATGGCATCCATCTGAGAAAGTTGAACATTGAACTCAGTTGAATCAAACCTGGAGGCAGGGAGACTTTTGCTACTTTCTATGGTATTTTTGTACATTGTCTTTTATACTAAAAAGTCTTTTTTTAATACTTGAGGATTTGTCTTCCCAAGYAGCTTAAGGCTCTGGAGGAAGCTTACCCCAATGTACGAGACTATAACAAGCTTGTTTCATACTGACTTTCTTAAAATAGTACTTAAGTTTGATTTGTATCTCGTACTATTCTCTTTGCAAGGAGCTAGGGCACCTTGAAGGGCTAAGTGCTTGACTTTTCCTCCCCAAAATTGCCCATTAATAGCTTAGGCAGCTTTTTATCTAACTATGAGACAACCCTTATATTTTTCAAAGAAAAAGAATAAGCTTTAAAAAGAAGGCCTGTTCCACTTTGAGTAACTTCTCTCTGTTTCTTTGTTTATAATATCAAAAAATTAAAAAGGTAACATGTTAGTTCATATGCAGTCTATATACATAAGAAGTGTAGATAGTGCTAGCAATGAATTTGATGCTGAAGCAGATGCCTTTTGCTCACTACAACGTTAGCTAGAATTAGCTTGATTTTCATTGATATATCTGTGTGTGTATACATGCACACACATTCACTGTGAGATCAATACTCCTGGTTTGGTTCTGAGAAAGCAAAATGGGAAATTTCTACAGGAATGAATGCTTGGCTGGAATTTGTGGCTGCTACGCTTTGTCAGAGACAAAAGCAGAGAAATAAAAAAAACTGCTGTGGGTTTTCAGCTTTAATGTGGCTTCATGCCTTTGTTCCACAGCCCCATTTACTGGAAAACTAGAGATGTCTGCATCTTCAGGTGGCAACTTTTCCTCTTCCAATCAATTTTTGCATGTTGTAAAACACGAACAATATGATGAACAATATGATGAACAATATGATGAACAATAATCCTTCTCTTTGCATGGCTCAGGTGCCAGGGATGGCTTTCCCTATGCTGCGCTTTCTCTGCTTGCCCTTGATGTCCATGGGGTTCCTTGTGCACAGAGCAATCCACCTGTAAGTGTCAGCCTGGGCTTGTATTATAGCAGGACCTTCATTATATCCAGACAGAAAATTCTGGATGTAGCTAAGATTTCTATGATGTCTCTTTCATTTGATCTCAGCATTATGTCAGTATGCTAGCTGATAATTTTGCAGACTTCTGAGAACCTCTTTAATGTCTTTAAAAAAATCTTTCTTCTGTGGTAGACTTGACTGTGATGGTTGCATTTGGGTATGGAGCTGAAAGACGACGTCTTTTCATCTTTACCCTTCTTTGCTTAAAGAAATGCTCACATCCTTATAATTTGGCTCCAAAGGATTTTGGTAACTTTTCAATTAGTGGATTTGCAATGAATAGTTTACATATGACCTCATGTTTCTCTCTAGGCCAAGACACTTACTGTGTGAGTTCATATTAAAAATACTAAGCTGAATTCACAGTGCATTAACCTATAAAAGAGTGTTTATAGAAAAATAGTACTTTTGAGTTTTACCGTTACAGTGCTGGCATTTTCTGCCTCACAGATACAGGGTTTGATATTGCAGTCTCTGTCCTGGTAAAATGCTTGTGAAATTAGTTTGTTGCAAAGTGTTTCTCTGTGGAGGTTTATCTAATGTTATCTAAAAGTGTGACCAGGATATGTGTGTCTTTGTCCAAGCACAAGAGATCACCTTCTCTTCCAGTACACCAAGAATTTAGGTATAAATCTGTCCTGACCAAGAAACCACTATGAAAAAAATTTAAGTTCAATAATTTCCTGAGCTCGCTGTTGTACTTTTCCTGCTGTCTTTCCATTCATCTTACATATTGCTTTTTTATTGCTTTTAATTTCAAGAACTGCTTGCTATTTGTTAGTATTTTGTAATGTTCACTACAAAATGTCTTATGCTATGTCTACATTAGCAAATAAATCAGTGCAATAGAGACAGCTCAAATAACTGAAGAACTTCCACTGAATAACTGAAGATGAGGAGGCTTCTACTCTATGCACGTACTTCCAAGACCAAATTTCCACATCAGGAAAGTAGTATGACATGGCTTAACGGATCAGCTATTTTTTCCAACCCCTGTGTCCCCATAAATTGGTACAAACCTGAAGCCAGAACAGCAGAATTCTCCCAAGTCCAGGTTTCATGGAACAAATCCCTCTAAGTCAGACTAATGTGTGTGGCAACTGGGTGTCCCCTTCAGAGCTGCCCCACTGCTGCAAACCCAAGCAGAGATTTAGGCAGAGCTCAGGAGGTTTCTTTTTTTCCATTGGGAAAGTTTTTTGGAAGGTAGGTTGATTTCAGGGATATTAAATTAGACAATTAAAACACCAGTTATTTTTGAAAGTGCAGATCACTTACTGTAGAACTGAAATAATAAATGGCTTGTGTTACTTAATACATAGAAATAGTTGCACTGACGTTAAAAAGGAGGACTACGATATAGAACTTGATGAAAATTTTCCAACTAACAGGATTTCAATGAAAAGAAAGTAAGTTTCCATTGACTGAAATTCCCYGAAGATTTGGGGAAATAGAGAGGTTTGTTTCAGCCAAAATTTAGAGGCAGATGTAGGATACTTTTTAACATATCAGAATATTTTATTTTATAGATGGAAAATTTTCAGATTGATTCAAAACTTTTTCCTTTGGGTAGATAGACATAACTCACTGTTTTCTTTTTAAATCTGTCAAAAATCCAGCAATATTTTTGTGCCATTTTTTACTGTTCTTTTTGTTCTAAACCACAAAATGGGAAAATCAATTTATTCACCTGCTGTTTCCTATATTTTTAATTTGCTTCAGACACAGGATCTTAAATTCTGTTCTCCTGTAGGATGAGGTTGCATTAAAATTCTCTGTAGATCAGTTTCTGTAAATTAAGTCATTATATAAAAAATGAATAGAGCTTAGAGCATAGTTGCTTTTATGCTCTGCTGCTGGTTCCAGCCCAAACCAAGAATTTTGGACACAAGACAAAATGCAGGGGGGGTGGAAAATAAAGAAATAAAAAAAAGCAATGGAGGCCCATACTGTTTTGATGTAGTTCTGGCTACATCGGAGCCAGTTGACTCACTTTTTGGCAAGGAGAATCTGGTGGAATGAGGCCTCGTGGCCCTGCATGGGTAGCTGAAATGAGAGGCAGGACTCTGCTACGTGAGCCTAGGTGGATTTAGCCGTGGGAAATTAAAACATCACCCTCTTGGTGTCATTCATGCCATGTCTTCCTGCCGTTTGCAGGTACTGCGTATCCTGCAGTACGGACGCGTGGCTGGGCCGCCGCGGTCCGTCTCGCTCGGCAGGTTAAGGTAAAGGGTCGGCCCGAAGCAGAAACCCGCCGCAGMGCAGGCCGCCCCGTGGGGCAGGGCGGGATGGAGGGTGGTGCTCAGCCACCAGCTACACCATCTGCCTGGGAAAGGGCTCACGCAGGCAGCCCTCGCTCCTCTCTTCAGGCTTAGGAATGGGGCATTTTCCAACTGCAGAGTATTTTTAATGCMCATATTTTGGGGAGGTTGTTATGTACTATACCATAAAATATATGAGATGATTTAAGATCTAGTCTGGTTCTAGGCTAGTAATTTGAAATTCTTCATCAAGAAATCAAAACTAAAAGCAAATTCTTCTAGATCCTTTAATATTTTAGCACCCCTCTAGCAGGCGGTAAAGTATCTTTACTGTATATCTCAGTATCTTTAGGGGTTACTAAAGTGCTTTGCTGGAAGAGGGGACATTTTCTTTCTGATGTACTGCCTAAGAATCTGGATTTAAGAAGGCTGACTGAGTTGTCCAGTATCACCAGTTAGTGGCAAAATTTTATTTCCAACCCCAGTTTAGYCACTAGTTCTCAGYACCTCTTTCAGGAATGGCTTGCTCTAACTAAAGTGTCATCAAGTTGCACAGTCTGTGGGAGCTAATAATTCTGAATTACCCTGGCGTGGCAAACCACCTGAAAACTGAGGGAAAAGCCCTTGCCCCAAGTTTACATATGAATAGGGAYGTGGTAAACAGCACCAAGCTGGTGAAGGGGGTAAAATAGTCATAGAGCCCATCTTTAGCATGAGCTCCCCTTTGACCCGAACAAGGCTCTAGGGTTTTGTTAGAGCTGTTCTTGAACGCATCCATCTCAAGGAGAAAGAAATACTCTGCGCCTGGGAGAACAACAGAGGGGGGAAAAGTGTTGCTTAAAATCTCAGTGAAAGCCTCTCTGCTTTATCTAGGGCTCATTATGGAGTTTAAAGAAAGCCCAATGTCATGTTTAACTGCTTTTCCCCCCTCAGTTTTATAGATGGTTAAATGGCACACAGGTTGTGGCTGTCTCAGCCATCAAAAGCTAAGAAAAGAGGTTAAAAGACCCCAGGGAACCTTCACATTAATTACTACCACTGTCAGTTGGTGTGAAACTATGTTTGGGCCTTTTAGAAAGGAAGGGAKTATAATTTGTGCTTTCAGTTTAGACTGAAACTCATCCTGCACATGCTGATGGTATATATTCATGTGCAAAAATGACTAATTTCTTTCCAAATAATTTTTCTAGTTAATCTGGAAAAAAAATGGGGAAAAAATCCCTCRTGCTGCTCCAATAATTCCAAGAGAATTTTAGCAACCTGAATTGACAGAGTCTGTAAAATTGACTTGAATTAATTGGAAGCCTAATCCGTGGATATTCACACACACACAAATGCATTATTCACTGCAGTGTAGCAGCAGGGAGGAGAAATGAAAGAAGCAGAGAGGAAAGGCAGAAGCAGCACCTAAGGCAAAGGGCTGCCATTTGAATTTCATAACAGAGGGTGAGCCACAGACCCCTCTCTGCCCATGTAAACCGCCTTATGAAAGGGGGAGTCTGGAGGAAATCAAGAACCAGCCGACGGGAGCACCTGCAGGGGCTGGACTCTGCATGTCCTGTCTTTGCTGTGATGCAAAATGAAATGTAGTGTCCACAGTGCAGCATTTGGGGGCCTCTTGCCCCCCGCCTGCCACCCAGTCCCAGTGCGAGTCGAGAGCCACGTTGTGCAGCTGATCAGCACGGGTGCTCGGGGAGACACGTGCAAGGTAAGAACTGTGAGCTGTGCTGCAGCCTGAGGAGGAAACAGCCTGAAAYGCCTTCCCACACCTGCATCGCGCACTGTATGATGGCACACAGAAAAGAGACATTATGTGCAATTTAGTAAACATCTGTATGCATGCAGAGCAACGGCAAAGGCTGAAAAGATAGTTAAAAATTATCCTGAGCGCATACCTGACAATTGACAATTATCTCGACAACTGGTGATTATCTTGCATTAGCTAGATGTATCTCAGGAGGCCGGAGAAAGAGAATGGGAGCTAGGGAGAAAGCGGATGAAAACCTGGTTTTCATTTTTGCAGAATTAGCCGAAAAGCCATGGACTGTAGAATAATCCTATCCCTTCCAGTTATGACTGTAAGTGTTATAATTAGGAGTGACAACTTCAAATTAAGTCCTCTCCTCAGGAGGAAATACCCCGAGAAATGTTTAAGGATACCATTCCATAAATCAGCCCAGCTCCTCAAGCAGTCGCCGCTGCTGCAACCCGACACAACGAAACGAGAGGTTGGTTTYGCTGCCTCCGAGAGCTGAACTGGCTCTTGGAGAGGTGAGACGAGYGCCAGGCCCTGTGCAAAGCAGGAGGATTGGGCCGTACTGCCGAGCAGAAAGTGGAGGACAGACCCACTCTTTAGTCCACGGTGTCTGTTAGAGCAGCTTGGGTATCTTGTGACACTCCTCTCTCCTTGCCCTGCCTCCTCTACTGTTTTCCATGGCTTTGTTATGCTTTTCCTGCTGTCTTTTGTACTGTTTGGCAAGTACCAATTCTTTCTGAAGAGCTACTATGTCTGTCCCTTCCTCCTCTTTCCGCTAGGGCATAGGTGCAAAGTTTGCACACCAAAATTTGGCACATGGATGCATCGGCTTCTCAGGAACTCACCATTTCCAAGAAAGAGAAAGCAAATAGTTGAAAGAAATTAAAAAAGAAATTAAAAAAGCAAAAAGAAAGCAAATTAATTAAAACCTTAGAGGTGGGGAGACTGAGAGTGGAGGCTTGTGCTTGTAGAAATACAAACTATCATTTTCACACTCCTCAAAGGAAGCATCAAGAAAGTCTAAACACAGACTAAACACAGACTTATTCTTTTTAATTGCTGTTGCATCCCCAATACATCATGACCTTCTTGGGGCTTTCGCACAGGTATGTTTCATGGTATGTAATCTCCCACTGACTGTTTCCATCACCTACAAACTGGGTTATGTGCAGACACCCAGCCCAGGTCTGTGTGGAGGCAGGGAGAGGAGGATGGGGCTGTGCTGCCTCCCAGCACTACTTGTAACTCCCCTGTGGCTGCTCCTTTTCTTACATGCGCGCACCTTGCAGGAGGGATGTGCAAGGTAATTAATTGCTGTTTGAGAAGCACTTTCAGATCTCTGGATGAAAGTGCAACTGAACATCAAGTCACTAAATTAATTCCCAGGTTGGTGTAATCCTTCTACAAGCAAGAAAAGACGATTGTGCCCCACGTTCACCTGGCACTATGACCCTCAGAGGCACCCGCTGTTCCTCCCAGGCAGCGGGAAAGGCAGATAGTAATTTTATTGTGCCCTGAGCTGTTTGCTTTGTGCTAGACTCTCTTGCAGAAGGTGGCTGCTTGAGGGTAGTTAAACACTTCAAAAACTACAGCGGATTTGGATGCAAGTCCTGTTTGCTGTGTCTAACACACAGGTTTTGCTGTTCAGGCCGTCGTCGTGATTGTGATGGGATATATGTGTGAAGCAACCCTCTGCAACAAGCTAAGGCCCTAATTGCTTACTTCAGCTTAGACTAAGGAGCTGATTAGAAGCAGCTGGTGTAGTTTTGACTGACCAGTCAGGTCGGGGCTGGTGATAAGGAAAAGCTTTAAAGGGCAGGGAGCAAGAGGGCTTGGGGTTTCCTGCTACTTCCTGGGGATCCGGGCACTAAAGTCAGAAGAAAAGGAGACAGGGGCTGGGCCCTCCTTCCCTGCTGTAGAGGTAAAGCAGGAGTGAGGCTTTCCAGGAGGCCAATAGCTCYCTGGGTGTAAAACTCTTGCTCTTTTTGTTGTTTGAGGGGTCTGTGTAGCCCAAGGGCTGTGTGGACAGAAAAGCTTCTGTGTCTTGTGCCTGTAAATGTGRTAGGAAGATCCTACCTATGGATATCCTCAGAACCTTTTGACAACTTAGAACTCCTTTACTGTGAAAACTTCATAAGCTTCTCTATAACCTCCAGTATGTTTGATTGCAAGAGTTGTGTGTAGGCAATGCTCTGAGAGGCTGCCCCTGTGTCTGGTTACTTCAGCCACTGATTCGCTTCAGCAAAATTTGCTGCATTATTTGCTGCATTTGCAGCATTATTTGGCAAACCTCAGTCAGCTGAGGAGCCCCTCCTTAACAACATGCACATTTCCCTTCTCTAACACTCCCTTAAAAAAAAAAAAAAAGACAACTGTGACATTTACATAATCTCCTACCTCATTTTGCTTTACCTTTTAAAAATCCATGTGTTTCCTGTTTGTGTGCAGAACTAAGAATGCTAGGTGAGCAGGCGAGTCCAGCCCCCCAGTCCCATGGATGGGACCTTTCTCAGCAAAAATGCTGCTAGAACCTTAGAATCTCTTACTGGTTTTGTGGGTGATTACAGTTTCGGATGCTTTTCACATCTCCACCTTCAATCCTTAAGGCAAGGTTGACGGGTTGTGGCTGTACCTTATATTTTTATGCTATATTTGGACAAGGGCAGGGTTTGTGAGTTTTGAAGCACCTTTCTGGTGCTCTGCTGCAATGGGGAAATTCTCCGTTGTCTCTACAGTAACTTTTTAATTACTGATATCAGAATGCTTTGCACAAGTTCTCTGGTTTTGCAAGGATCCAGATGCTGAATTCTATATTAATTACTTGATTTAAACTGAAATCTTGTACTGTACTGAATTTATCATTCAAAGGGAAAGGTGAATCACAGCGGAATTTAATCAATTGTGTGCCGGGTGAATATGCCTGGGTTTAATAAATAAATACTTGTCCTGTAAATGTAACAGTTGAAAGCTGTGCTGCTTTCTAAAGCATGGCTGAATCTACAACTTGATTTTCACAGTGACAAGGTAACTATTAGTTGCTAATGTGAAACATATGCAATTTCGTGTTGCAKTGTGGAATGCTTGGGTGTGATTTTTCTGTATTCAGTGGAGTTAACTTGAAGGTTTTCACTGACCTCCCTGGTACAAATTCAGACCTTAATTACTAGCTTGCAGGTGTGGGTTTGCCAGGGTGCTTGAAGTAGTAAAGTCCTCTTTTTGAGGAAGGAACTTTTCTGCTGTTTTAGTTCTTTTTTTTTGGACAGTAAGATTAAACTGATCTTGAGATTCAGATAAATACGTGGTTTGTATTTGTGGCTTACACACACCCGTATTCATAGCTCGAGTCTGTGTTGCTGGGCCTGGCACTGCAGAGCCTCCCTGCATCCTGGAGCTTTCCAGGAGGCTGCAGCTGGCACTTGGGACCTGGGTACRGAAGAGCAGCTCTAGCCTCCTGCATCAAGAGCTCTGCTCTTGGTGTGTCGGTGGGTTGGTTTCCTCTCCCTGGCTGCAAGACTGTGCTGCAAATGTCCCTCATCACTGTGGGGACGAGATGGAGAGCACACCCGAGGGGAAAAACTGAGAGGCATGTGGAGGGCAAATAAAGATCAGAGGCCTGAATGCAAGGGATGAGCTTTGGGTTTGTTAATATGGAGAAACTTGCAGGGCTTTCCCTGTCTCCTGGGGAAAATTGAGTGCTGCTTCTTTGGGGTGGTCTGCAGAAATGTTTTGTGACTGCTGCTTGCAGTGAGAAAAGGCTGCAGCTATGACAAAACACCCTTGAWAGAAGAAAAAGTGTGGTAGTAACTTGGAAAAAGAGGGTAGAAGACAAAAGGTGAAAAGACAGAGAAAAGTGTCAGATTTCTTTTGGCATCCCTGTGCTCTGAATATAGAGTTTGAATATATTTTCCGGAGGAGGATTTCCCCTTGCATTTGCAATTCAAAGCTTCTAGCAAATTCCACTGTTTCCCTTGGCACTTCCTCAGCCTCTTTGGATTTTCCAGCTCTGCTTTTCAGAGGCAGTGCAGTTGTCAAACAGTGGGATATGTGGTGGTTTTATTTCTTTTTATTTCCTCTCCTTTCCTGAAATATGGGGCATTCTTTCAGATCTGGCTAAAAAACTTAAAAAAGTGGATGGACCTGGTGCTGTTCTAATTTTCTGCTTTAATTCATCTTTAAGTTTCCCAGGGGGTCTATGGCAATGTTGCCTGTCTTCTATATCTGCATGAAGAATATGATTTGGCATTTTCTATGGTGGGATAGATGTGGGATAGATGCTGGTACACAAAACTACTGTGTTTTGAAAATATTTATTGTAGAATACTACTAGTAGGATCTAAGTAAGGAGGTGGTTAGGACATATTCATTT
>NW_020455655.1:4987497-5031291 GCF_003342845.1 Nothoprocta perdicaria
TTGTCAGATCGCTGTCATAGGAACAAAAGGCCTGATCTTCACATTGTATCAGTCCAATCTTCCTTTTAGATCTCTCTAAAACACTCTTTTAGGAAATGTTCTTTATGCAATTTCAAATTCATAACAACCATTTTATAAAGCTAACAAGTGCAGATGGGAGCTGGCTTTATTTTTACCACTCCTAGATCCCTAATATGTAAAATTAATTAGTATTTTTAACAGAGCATTGTTTTGTATACATGCTATTGACAAACAGAAAATGCTTTCAGCTTATGAAAGCAAGACCACAAAAGAGCTGTGCACCAAAGCCTTAATATCTGCAGAGAACCTTAAAGCTGGAGGATGGAGAAGGAACTAGCACATGGATCTTCAAAAACCCACACGCAGTGAAAATGTGTGAAGAAGATGAAAATTGTTTTGTCTTGTTCTGAACTGAAGTAGGATCCTGCTAATGGATCCATTACCCACATGAGGACATGCAATAAGGCTTTTCCCAGTCACAGCTGTGATGGGCTGCTGAAAGTATTTGGGCTAAGCTGCAGCAATAGCTAATTGTATGTGGAGGCCCAGTAACTCGACCAGGCCGAGGGTTTCAAAGGGCTGCATGGGAGAATTCACTTCACAAGAGGCCCCTTTCAGATCCTCTCCAGGTTTGGAGCTCCTTTCCTTTTAGCACACATTCTGGGAAAGCACTTTTATAATCCTCCTTTAGAGTTATTGCAAGCGAATGCAGTGATGGTTCAATGAAAAAGCATGAAAACAGTAATGGAATTTCTTTTTTCTTTTTCTTCCCCCCGCCCTTTTCCTAATAGGCCCTTTACAAAGTCAGACCATATGTGTGGAAGCCTTATTAAATAGAGGCCAGATTTAGAAGGAACTGTGATAAATTACAGAAACAAATCTGAAAATAAGCTGGGAAGTACACATGTGAATTCTAAATCGATCCATATTTAAAAAAAAAAAAAGGAAAAAAAAAGACTTGTAATTATTTTGGCATTTTGTGTCAAGCAACGTTTTGGATAATTGTTGGGAGAGTGAATTAGTAGGGAAAGTAGTAGGGAAAGTTTAAAAAGCTACATAGTTTATTCTGATTTTTTTTATTGGAGAGCTATAATTTTACATTTTTAGTATCTAATATATTTCTTGTGGAGATATTTTGTTGGTAGACTATATGTAAATGTTCTGGGTGACCTACATAGGAAATGCATAAAACTGTTTAGTGCGTTTRTGTAGCTGTGACTTGGAAAGAGCTGAGATTGGGGTGTTGGTTTTACTTTTCCCTCATTGCACTTCTAAAATGTTTTTTGTGCTACAGATGTTGATATTTATTGTTACCCTGTTAAAGACATGTGCTCATAGGCCTGTTTTAACTCCTGTTCCTTGTGCCAGCATAAGTAGGTGGAGTGAAAAAGTACAAGATTAACAATGTCCAAATYTTAGGAAGATTTTTGCAGTCAATTTAAATAAGGGCCTCAGAATTCATTTATCTAAAACTTCTGTGGATTATGCCTCTCTYTTGTACCTGTGAGTTCAAAGGTCTCTGAAAAATGTAGTCTCATATGTTGGCTCTTGCCCATAGATCTATTGGCTACTTGTTCTGTAGAAARCTGGACTGTTACTTCTATTGAATTCAGATCAATAGCACTGCCATAATRGATGTTGTAAGCCTGGTGTACTCCATAATAAATGTGTGTTGCACATGAAGGACGATGGTGTCATTTGAGGGGCATGTTTTCTTTCTCAAAGTGTAGTTGGATACTGAATAATTTTTATCTGGTTGAAGAAATCTCTTCTCTATTTTGTTAACCAAATTTTAAGGTTTGGGCCTGATCCTGAAAGCTGATTTCTGATTAAAAAGAAAAAAAAAAACAACAACAAAAAATAAACCTTTAAAAAAGTTTCCTTTTTTTTGTAATGGCTTAGTATGCGTTATGCTTTTTAGACAACTATAGAAAGGGAATACTGTTTCTTAYTTGTCTTAGTTGATCAGCATGGAATCAATCTGTCCAGTTTGGGTCATTTTGCATTTGGGATTAAAATTTTTAAGTTTTGGCAAATGCTGATTGAGAACTTGGATTGAGGCTGCTCTGCATGATTTGAGGGGTGGGGGTCAGAAAAGAATAAATATTGCAAGAAGCAACAGCCCTTTTCTGGYCCTCTCTAGGTAGAGGGAGGACAGAATGCAGAAAGAAAGCAGAGAGAACAGAGAACATAAAGCTCTTGTGTGTCTGTGTGTGTATTTTAAAGCCCTAGTCTCCAGTGCAAATGTCCAGTAAGCAAATACAGGGTAGACCAGCTGTCTTTCTATGTTGGGCTGATTAGAAATAGTTGATCTCAGAAATGAAAATTTTCAGTCTACTGAGCTGAAAGGAATATAGTGCAGAAGAGTTAGCATGGTTAACATCCAAAGCTGAGCCACCATGTCCTGTTTTACTCCATGTGAAATAATAACACAGTGGGAATAAAAAGGGAATTCTTTAGCAGTATTCATCCTTACCTTGGAATATGTGACTTGCAGATTTTAAATTACTAGAAAGTGACAGCATTTTGGTGGAGATATTGAGTGTTAGGTCTGTGTTCTAAGCGTAGTGAAAGGCAGTCTTTATTTAAAATGTTTTTTTTTGCTACCGTCAGAGCTTACTGGACATGCAGATGAGCACAGCTCTGTGGTTTCTTGCGGCATCACGCAAATTAGCTAGAATTTCTGCTGTGGATTAACATAGATTTGGCTACAGATGGAACTGCAGGCAAATCATTATTGTTACGGTTTAAAGCTTTTAATGTTTATAACTTGTTTAAATCAGATTTGTTTTTTAAATAGGATGATTATGAGAATCCTTTTGTATTTCTAAGATGAAAGAAAGTGAGAAAATAACTGGCTATCTGTAGTGTGGATATTCATCAGATCTTTTGATTAATCTTTTTTTTTTTTTGCATTACAGAATCTCGGTTCTAAAGTTTCATTTATGTTGGTTTGTAGAGTCATTATTGTAAATCCCATTAGTGCTTATTGCCTGGGCTTCTGGAAAAATCAGATAGATTGGGTTGCTTATTTAAGAAGCTAGAATATAATAAACTCTTAGTGTGAGTGCCAATTACTTCCAGTGCATCTTAAACAGAACATGTATTACTGAATTCCCTATTTAAACTAAGTAGTATGAATCTGCATCTTTTTACTCCCTTGGAAGTGTAGTTGGATCCGATGCCTTTTTTCTCTCCTTCCAGGAAATTCTTCTGATTATAAAAATGGCCTAAACAGTGTGCTGCAAGGCCTGGGCAAGTTTGGGAAGCTAGGATACGGAAAGAGCTGGGAAGCTATGAAGTGTGTTTTCTGCTGAGATAATGCCATGTTTGGCAGATAGCTGAACACAAAAAGAAGGCAGGTTGAGCTTTGGCTTTTGTATAAGATGATGAAACTCGGTAAATGTCCCATAATTATAGGGATTAAGACATAAAAGCATTCGTAGTCTGAATTTCTCTGCAATCACRTGGACTATATTGAAACTCTCCATGGTGTTGGACTTGCTTATGTTTTAAAGGAAACAGATAAATGACTCTAAATAGTTGCATCCCCCAGGCTACAGCTCCCAAAGAGATCACTCATTCTGAAAAGGAGGAGTAATAAAAGCTCACTGTTCATGTAGGAAAATTAATTTTTACTTTCTAAATAGAATTCCAATTAAGTAATTTTTGTATATAATGGGAGAAGCTTTGCTATAAATTAGACACTAAAATGCTTTGCTCTTCCGCTTCTTTAATTATGAATTTACATCCTTCTCTGAAGCAGAATATTGACAGAGATCTACTCTCAGTTCAGGTCTCTCGCAGCAAGTTGTACATACTTTTTGATATAGGTAAGTGCCATGTTCAAGAAGCTAATGCCAATGCGATATCTCTTTTGTCCCTGGCCTGCTCCTGGAGCTTTTGTGGGAGGTCCCTCCTGCAGCTGCTGCATTTGGATGCAGACACACACGCTGTTCGAACAGTGTCTGAGCATCAGTCAGCAAATGAGCAACTTTAGGCCTTTTCTGATTGTTGCCTGTAATGCAGCTTTTAAAGAGGGAGTACTGAGACTCTTGAGAGGCCAAGTTAATTAAGAGCTTTGTTATTGGTATAACAGTAATAAATACAGGATTGTCTCCTAATGAAAYATTTAGCTAGTTATAGTGCTGGTATCTGATACTTTAAGGCACTTTATGACACTTTGAGGTCAGGTGTCTAGGGTGAAACTGCTATTTTCTAATACTGAATTACTGAAACAATAGCAGAGGGAGGTACCAAATATATGATGGGGTAAGTGACTAGATGCAGGTCATGAGTGCATGTGTTCATCAGATGATTTTTAATGAGCAAAGATGGGTTTGACAGTTCTCTCTTGGAGCTATTTTATACAATGAAAGTCCCAACATCTTTCATTCCACTTGTTCCTGCCAAGCCAAGAAATCAGTAGGAATTTTGCTTTGTTAGAACAGTTACATCACTAGTGAGCAAGATTGCTGAACTTGCATCCTGCTTGTTTGTGCTGTGCAAGCACTCAGTGTTGCACGTGATAACTTTAATAAGTTTTATGTGCCTCTTTAGAGGGACAAGCCTAATAAAGGAATGGGGATTTAAAAGCTATTTTTAGTTAACAGCTAACACAACCAAGGCAAGTTTCAGACAGGTTAGTAGGAGGTGAAAAGTTTCCAATGTCCCGAGGCACCCCGTTCCCCTGATCTTTCATATGTGATTAAGTTGCTGTTTCTAGATGTAAATCTTGCCAAATAGCTGCTGGCTTTTTATATAAATTACAAAAATGTGAGAGTGCAAAATAAACTTGATAAGCTGCATGCAGGGAGAGTGTCAGTTGCAGATATTCTGCTGTCAGCTAATTGCTGGTATTTGTAGGTTAGCAAGAGCTCCTTCCTCTTTTCTGAGAGAAGCAGAGAAGTGARTCACCTTGTGTGCACCGGCCAGGACTTACAAAGTCGTTTTTGTAAGCGGATGCAGTGAATTATTTTTGCTTCTCATTATTCATCCATTWCTTGAAATTTATTCTAGTTTTGCCTTAGAGTTGAGGGGATAATAGAGAGGGAGAAAACCTCAGCTCAGTGTGAACAAAGCGCAGGCTATGTATAACAATGCAGAGTTTGCACATTGTTCAACTGCAGGGGGAAATTGTGTCCTGTTCCTTAATGATAGGGTTCCTCTTCTGCTAGGCAATCTGGGCTGATTTATCTTTTTGTGTGTGCGCTGYTCGAAAAGTGAGGCCTGCTGAAAGGGATTATGCCATGTTGGGAAGTTTGGGTGGAGGATTTGTGTGTGGGGCTGGTGATCTTCACTTGTGAGACTTGGGAATAGGATGGGAAAGCAGAAGAGMAGGTGGTAGTGTCCTCAAAATGACAAACAGCCTTTTAGGCAGAAAAGTCAGAAAAGCTGGAGAAGAAACAGGTGACACTACTCTATGTCTGGCTGTGTAGGAAAGGTGATGCTGGAGTGGTGTCACAGCTACACCAGCAGTCCAGTGGCCTCGTGATGTATTTTTAAAGCTAGCTGCTCTCCTCTGGGATAAACAATGCTAACTGCCCACCGTGGCCCTCTTCTTGGAGGTGATCTTGGAGCACCTGGTAGCTCCGAGGCCAGCAGTTATGTAGCCACAGCCATTTATTCATTATGTCCTGTAAACAGAGATAATTGCCTTGGGTGTTGTTTGCGCAATGTGAAATAGGGTAAACATCAACTAGCCTGATAGGATTTGGGTTGGCATAAATAATTAAGACACAAACAAAATGYATTCATGGCAGGTTTCTAGTTCCTTTGCGCTCCTTCTTGTGACACTGCRGAGATGGTGGCTGCAGCGGCAGCCATTTTATCTTGCCACGGGCCTGCTGCTCCTGCCAAGGAACCTTGGGAGAGGAGAAAATGGCTGCAGCTCCCTGTCCCCTTGGCCTTAAAGCAGAGCGGAGCGTGGTATCACATGGCAGGTGGTGTGTGGTGCAGGAGGCAGCGGCATGAGCAGGGCTCATGCAGATAGCTAGCAATTATTTATCCTTTTAATGCCCTGAGAACCATATACAAACAGGCAGAGCTTCCCGGTGGGGCAGTGGAGAGGAGCCAGGCTCCAGCGGAGCAGTGTGCCCGCCCCTGGGTGTCCCAAAGCAGCGGCCACGTGCAGGGATCCGTGTTGGAATATGCCCTGAGCATCTCGTATAGATCAAAGCGGGAAGCATTGCAGCTTCATAGGCAGTATGAGGCTTAACTTTGTTGCTCCCTCTCTCATTACAGCCTCTTGCCTGTAGTCTCTGCTCCCGGACACTCGGTGAGTCAGTGCCAAGACTCTTGGGAACTGTTATAGGGAATAGTGTTTGCAAGTCATAAGAGTAATTCAGATCATAAGAATGTTTTTTACCGTCTGCATGCAATATTTTTTGTTGGTACTGTTGATGTTCCTCTATTAGCCCAGTCTTATTCTTAGTTTTGACTAGACTTTGCAGCCTTTTGGTCCAAAAAAGCATCTGAAAGTAATTTGATTGTGTGTAGGTTTAGCTAGTGTGTTCTATTGTTCTGTTTTTCAGCTCTGCTGTGCGTGTACAATTTCTCATTTATCTCAACCTTTCCCTCTGGAAGAGAGTAGATTTTAACACTGTTCCTTCCACGCTGTYACGTCTTCCATTGCACACCTCCATACTGTGCTCCAGTTGGAAAAAGTGATCCCATTCCACCACCGTTAAACAGAGACCACGTAGTAGCAGCTGATAATCTCGGACAGATGAAGTGACTGTTGTCTCTATGGCCCCAGCCCAGAGGAATACTGCGGGCAAAGTCACCCCAGAGCCCGCTGACTTGACAGGATAAACTGAGACGTTGGTGTGACAGGGTACTACTTAAAAATAGCTGGAACATGCAGATCTCTGCACAGATCTTAATTTTTGTATTCTTCTGCTGAGAAATGTCTAGAGTATTGGAAKGTGAATGTGTTGATAAAGTAGTCTGACAGATACTATTTCTTCTTAATGTCAACAGCTTATGAAAGAGTTAAGTAGGTTGGAGGGAGRTGGCTGGATGTTTTCATCTGAGACAAGAGCTGCCCTTAAGTTCCTCTTTGCTGTTTAAAAAGCAAAACAAAAATCCTGAAGACGAGGATCCATGCTCTGCACTCCTGTATCCCAAAAACAAATTCAGGGAAAAATCTTCAACTGTTAAGATTTAGCRCAACCTTATAAAACAAAACACTAATGGCCTTCTGTGATGGTATCATTTGCAGGACTTAAATGAAACTTTGAGTTAAGTGTGTGTCTATGACTGAGTCACCAACTCATCTCCAACTTTCATACTTCTGAGCAATAAATGCAATGTGCAATACTGTGTTTAAGGCTGAAGTACTCTTAAGCAATTAAACTGATCAGTTTTTAATACTAGTATATAGCAAGTGTTAATTGTAGCGCATGCTAAATATCAGCCCATGAGTTTAATGCATCACCGCTAACAGGCGCTACAATGGAGGTGCCAGCAGCCCTATATTTATCTTCTCAACAAATTAGTTTAACGGAATAGCAATAATAGGGACTCTGTAGCAATTCAGCATTCATATTGAAACAATTCATTTGTGCTTAAATACAGTTAAATTCTGGTTTTCCGCATTCTCATGAGTATCCATTTCTTCTGTAGGGYGGTTTCTGTAACAATACTCTCATTAAAGATATTCCAAGAAAATGTCATTTAAAACAGAAGTAGAATTCCTCTGGCATGGATTTAAGTAGAGCTTCCAAGTATATTGTGATAAACAGTAACAGGGAGACTCATAAGGATATTCTTAATTTTAAAGTAGGCAAACCCAGCTTTCACTCTGGAAAGTGTTTGGAAAGCAGTGTTTCCTTTGTGAAGTTGCATCCTGTTTTCCACACACCCCTCTGCACTGGAGCTTAAAAAAGGCACTTGATGCTCACRCCCTGTGATGCTTCCCAGGCTGCTCTGTTTGCTTGCAGTCGAGGTGACGTGTCCTGTGTCGCATCCTGGTTGGAAAACTGCGGCTGAGCAGCAGCTCACTTGTGCTGGCTGCAGTCCCCTGGCATTTTCCCTGGCATGTGTCTGCCAGGGTATTGTATAGGGATTTTTTGGGAGGACGTGAGGAAGCAGGGACCTGTAGCTGCAGTGCAGCCTGGATGGCTAGTATAAGGAGCAAGTGCCCCAGGCGAGCTTGAGAGATGATAGAAAAGAGGAAGCTCTCCTGAAGTCTCACCTGAGACTTTGTGGAACTTGCTAGAAGTTTGACTGAAGCAAAGGACCAGTCTTAAGTCTTCTTATAAGACTTAAGACCAGTAATTGACTTTAAAATTTGTTTTAATGCAGTTCAGTATACCTGAGTTTGGTTTTTTTCTTTGTTTAAAGACTTCTGCTCCAGCTTATTGTTTTTCTATTTTGTGAAAACCTAAAGGGACCTGCAGTGCCTTTAGCTGTGTCCATTTAAACAAAAATGGATACTTTCCATTTTAAAGTTTGTGGATGAATTGGGGTATTATCACACTGAACTTTGCAAGTCATTTTGGAATTTGAGGTCATCCAGRATCATGTCCTTTTTCCATAGCTTGAGTTCCATGAGGTTCCTTGACAGAAGAGCAAAGATTTGCTCATTTTCTGCTTTTTGTTGCTGTTGGTTGGCCAGTACTCAGAGAATAATATGGTGTTGAAAAGTAGAAAGCAAGCAGCCATCCCACACAATTGCCGCATCTCCCAGGCTGAGCCTCCTGCATTTTTCCCTTATCYTTATGCACCCAGTTCTAATCTTAAAAGCAGATAGATGCTGCTGTGGAAGGTTTTGAAAAATTATGTGGACACTGTAAAGACGAAACTAGAAGCCATGCACTTCCACGTTTGTGCAGTGTGAGAGTACTGTGTGCCAACCTTTTTCTGCTTGTGTAATTATGAAATAATTCCAAAATAATTAGATTTTGGGGGATTCCTGGKTTTTTTCTGCAGCAGTGTTGTAGAGTCCCGCGGAGTACTCGACCATCAGTACCTCAGTACTCATGTAGTGGGTTGGGTGCCTATCAGCATGTGTATGAAAATGCAGTTTGTAGGTGCAAATGAGACATGATCTACATTAACAATTCCATGTTAAGAACTGATTTAGTGTTTTTTTAACATTGCAGGGTTGTAAGGGGAAAAATAAGTAAAACAACCCCTCAATTGTATTCTCCAAATTGATTGCAAATGTGCAAGTATAAGTARGATTTGGATTTCTTTCACAAATTCCCAAGTGGTTCAGCAGTTGCCAAGGTGACACTGCTACTTTTAATAACAATAAAGCAAGCATATAAAACCTTCACATTTCTCCCTGTGTAAGATAATGCTGTCCTGATGTTGTAATAATGCTATTAGCATGTACTTTCTTTTGTTCATTGAGAAGCATGTCTGGTGGGTAAATTAGTTGTATAGTAGTGTCTAGCCCAGTGGGGTCTAGGCTTATTAGGACTCCTGGATATTAGTGATATGAAAGAAAGATGTATTTTGGCTCCCTGTTCATTTCTTAGAATGTCCTTTTTGACTGTGCTTCCTGTGGCTGTCACTGTAGCATGTGGTTGTCTTTAGCCAAATGTGATGTCTAAATGCAAAAGCATTTGTATGTTAAAGCAAGCCCCGCAGATGGTATTTATAACTAAACTACGTTTCACAAAAYATCAAGGATATTTTTTATTATTCATGGGAAGCTGCGTATTACTAAAGATTATACACTTTCTAATACTAAAAGGTATTGCATTTTTTAGTGCTCTTTTCAAGCTGCTAAATGGATATCTTCTCCTGCATATTTTTTTTCCCTTCTGAAACTTGAGCTTCAGATGAACTTTGGCAGATTAGCTCAGTGTGGTTACTGTGGATATCAGCCCCTAAGTCTGGGTGGATTATTTGCATTCTGAATATCTGACTTCATGCTTCGTTCTGAGTTTTCCACCTTTCTATCAAGATTTTGGCACTTTGCAAATGAGAGCAACCTGTTTTCCTGCTTAATATTTCTGCATTCAAATCTAATTTGATTTTTTTTTTCTTTGTAGCTGTAGCAAAATTGAGTCTCTTAAATGTTTATTTTGACTATTTTAATTGAAGAGATTTTTGTGGGAGATGCAGKCTATGTTACTTTCTACTAAAGCACTTTTGTTTTTAATGTTGCTTTGAGGAAAATTGCACTGAAATTGCATAAATAGACAACTGTATCCCACCAACTGAGGTTTCTGTTGTACTGAAGATACTCAAGTTTAACTCATTACTYGATTGTAAAATTAATGCATACTGTCTTTTAGATTTTCCCCTGGTTTCCCTTCTTCCCAAAGGTTGTCATTAGCAAGGGAAGAATCACTTCTCCATCTACAGATTTGCTGACCTCTTCAAATGTTCATCTTTCATCAAATTGTGATTTCCAAGGARTTTAATGCAGGATTTGGCTCATCGTAGGATTGTATGATAGTTTTGAGGTATGGACTCATATTAGTGCCTAGCTCAAAGCAGTAATGTGCTCTTGAATTTGGCATGTGTTAGTTTAGATCATAGTGTGGTCCATGGTCCAAATGATGTGAACATGATTCCTTCAGGATGAACCAGAAGCAGTATAATATAAAGCAAGTAAGAGAGATCTGCAGTTTGGGTTAGCATAGCCTAGGCTGTGTGGCTGCTTTCCTTGTTCATTTAAAAAAAAATATATTGCCAAACGGGGGATGTAAAAGACAATCAGTGTGTTCATACCAGTTAATAATTTGTTATGGAAACAAACTACCGTAATACACAGCTTGAAATGTTGTAGAGCTTAGTTTTAAGCTCTGGACAAGAAGCTTTTCACCTTTATTCTAGGAAAACTTGTTTTAAGGTGATTAATCAGAGGGCTGTAACTAAGGAAGCGCAGAGCAATTGCTTCATTACAAATTTCATGCTTTAGTTAGAAGTGCAGTGATGAGGGCTTGTGCTTAAAAAATAACACAGCACTATCTAAAACACAAAAACTGCATTTTGTCTCCTCTGTCCAGGCAGGCATACACCAAATGTGCAAATCTGCTATTTCCAGGGAAGACTGTTGCTTGTTGGTGGCCAAAAGCTGAAATTGGTGAATTCAAGAWTGAAATTCAAGGTTTTCCACGTCTTTACTATTTCATTGTTTGGCTGGCATTCATTATGCTGTTACTTATTTTGTCTTAGCACAAATATTATTGATTATGTTCCCAATATAAGAGTTAATCCATTTTTTTCCCATTTCTATTCTTACCACAGTTATCTGCAAAACAGATTTAACAGAGGAAGGTCTAGCCTGATGCCATGCTGTTTTTCCTAATTTTTTGTTTCCTTTGTATGAGTCTTGGTGGAAGAAACAAAGGTATCTGGAGCTATTTGGAGTTCTTAGTTTCTGCTTGGTTGATGTGTCCAGTCCTTATGGTCACTTTGCTAATTAATGCTTCTCAATTCTTTGAACACACCTAGGAGCTGTTCTGTTTATGAGGTGTCACTGAGTGTTTTGGCTSCTAATTTTTATGCCTGTGACTAGTGTCGCGTCTGCGAGGGGCTTGGCTTCAAGCTTGGCATCTCATTCTGAAATTCAATGTCTAGACCCAATCAACCAATGCTGGAAAGAGGTATTTGGGTAATATCTTGGAGGAAGAGAAGCTGAGGGCTTGAGGGAGAGGTTAAACTGGTGTTGGGTAGTTCTGAGATTTGCTTGRACTGATGGACTTGTGCTGATTCATCTGTGGCACTGCCAGGAGGACATTGCAGCACTGAAGCACAGGCTGGCCTGGCCCTGGGTGGAAAGGCAGGAAAAATGGCCAATAGCCACTGAAAGACAGAGTTGTTATAAGCTTCTGTCCTGGCTTAATTGAGAGCAACCTTGGAATAGGCAGACTAAGGAAGTGCTTGAGTTTTCCTGTTGAATTTTTTTTTTTTCCCAGTAGGAAAAAAAGAAATGTGCCAATTACATTTTAAAAATTTCTAATAGTTTAGTTTGAAAAGAATCATTAATGAAATCATTAATGAAGTGTCAGTGCTACTTAGATGTTTTATTAGAGATGATGCACTGACATATGTAGATTCAGAGAAATTTATATGATCTGCTGGTCAACTTTGAGTCAAAGTTGGTGGTGCCCAGAGCTGGCAAATGCTCCCTTTCTGTTTGCAAATGAAAYTTGGTGACTGCTGCTAGCATGGTTGGTGTTCGCTGCTTTATTCACAAGTACAATTTATTCATAATTCTTTCATATTTTCCACCGTGGATTGCTTATTAACTGTTCAGCATTTGTGGTGGTTACATAGCCATGCGAGTTGCTTCTGAATGGATGGCTGAGGGTTTTTTTAATAGCTAATTACAAATAGATGATGAAAAGTATTGCGAGATAATTTCAAATGTTGCATTCTACTGACATGTATAGAACTTTATAAATACTTCAAGTATCCAGTCACCATCCTAGCAAAGGGAAAACAAACAAAAAAAGGAAAACAAAACAACGCTTGGAATGGTGAAAACATTTGCTAACCATTTATTTTAGTACTTTATTAGCCTTATCAAACTGAAATAAAATGTCAATAGACCAGTTAAAGGTGGTGGTTAGAAAATCAGAGTTGAAATGGTCGTACAGCAGTGTAATGTGTTCTGTCCTGAAGTGTTACGGTATCATAACGGATGGCTGAGGTTTTTATTTGAGAGGTTTTTATTTAAGAGCAGGAAGAATTTTTACAAGAAAATTTAATGAGTAGCAGTGATAGTTGGTCTAAGGTTTCAGGTCAGTGCTGAGAGAACAAGTTAAAATAATGTAATTCAGCTTTTTTTCCTCTCTCTCCATGTTATCAGGATATAGACAGCTCCTGTCAGAGAGGTGCTTGGCAAATGTAGAGGCCAAACTCTGACCTGTCTGCAAACTCTAACCTCTGTCCTGAGTAAATTGTTTKGGAAAGTTGAGATGTTTGAAGACCTTCCCTTCTCTCACTGAGTGGGGGAGTCCTGTTTTTCTGGATGTATTTTATATGGCATGAAACCTGTGCTGACTGCAAAAATGGACATCTGAGGCTGGAATATGCAGGGAGTTGTGAATTTTGTCTGCTCATAAATCACTTCAGTAAATGTGGAGTGGCAGTTGCTGCCTGAGATCAAGTCTTTGACAAATGCCTGTTGTTTCTGCTAGCAGGTTTTTTTCCTCCCCCAAAGGAAAAAGTTATTGACTAGGAATATAACTATTCCTATAACTATTCCTAGTTATATTCAAAGCAACACTTATTCTTTGAAGTGGTCATTTAAGAAACACTGTACAGTGTTTCTTTGGAAGTTGAATGCAACATAGTCAAGGAAATGATACAGAGAAACATTCATTTTAGTCACTTAAGTATCTTGAAACTAAGTAACCGGACCCCTCATGAGGGTTTTTATGCTTGGAGAAATGCTGTTCCTGTTATAGTTACTTCTAGCCAATGATTGAAACAGCATTTTTGGAACAGATTGATTGAACTGTAGGAGTAGTAGTGCTGATTAGGCTTTGATTTGCAATTGGTTGGAATAAACAAGGRTATTCACATACTGCCTTTAAGCAAGCTCTTGGATAAACTGGACAGATTGAACAGAGGGGAAAATTTGATTCTTAAAATTTCTTGATAAGCCCCCTTTAGGAAGTGGGAACTGCATGGAAATTGTATTTGCCTTTCACGTTAGTTCTGTTTTCTGGGGCTGAAGGTTGTGCAGAAACAGCATCTTCAGTGGCTAGAGCCTTTGCTCTTCCAGGCTTTTCTGTAACTCCCAAGACACTTGTACCCCTTCTCGTGCCAGTAGATAGGGTAGCTCTTGGATGCCAGTGCTGAGATCCGTGTAAATCTCCATCTTCATATCCCATCACTGGAAAACTGCTTATCCTCAGGGGGTCAAGCGCAACAAAGAGCCACAAAAACCGGGCTGATTGCTGAGACTTCAACTTTTGCTCTTGCTTTTTGGTGGAGTTTCCTGATGGTGGCAGAGAACTTGCAAATATTTTGAGGGCACATGAATCTTATTGCTACTCTTTGGGGGTTGGTTATAGCTGCACAGAGCTCTGTGTGTGTGTTTAACAGAACCCATTTCAGAAGCATGAGTGTGGAAGCCTGCCTGTTATATTTAGTTTTGCAGAAAAACTTGCCTCAGTCTCTGGGAATCTTGGGATTAAGCCAGGGTCCATGCATTGCATTTACAGATTAAGCCCAAGATTTAAAAAACTTCTCTAACTTCTCCAAACTGCAGAGATTTTTCTGCTCCGGAAGAGACTTAACCCAAATTTTGTCCAAGTTTTGAGAGGGGAAGCTGGTTTTCTTCCAGAAGTTTTCCCTGTGGATCTGCTTGTGTGTTGTATTTGCTTTTTGTCCTAGAATTGATGTGTGCTGTTAACAGCTGCTGTATTCCACTACAGAGCTGGTTGCTTCTAGGCAGAGGGTGTATTGAATTTTTGATAAAAAAAACCTCCTAAAAATCTCTAAGGTCCCCTGTAATGAGAGGAGGAAAGCACGTATATTTTATTCAGGCTGTGTCCATGTGGTCAAGTAATCCAGACCTGAACRTGGGCTCTCTGCTTGTTTCTTTGAAGTGTTCACCTTGGGCATAGATAGGAAATATCCAGTCTTTCCTGAARGACCCGTAGTGTCAATTTGATTTTTGCATGAACTCTTCTGCTTTTGTTTCAGCTGAACAGAGATTTGTGTTTCAAAGGCCAGTCTGTAATTGCAGTTCTATCTTTGCAAGGTAATATTGTTGTAAATGAATTAAAATATATGTTTTTTTAGACAAAAGAATGTGTTGAATAGTTAAAAAAATCTTTGTTTGATTTAGATGTGCAGTACTTGCACAGAGATATAACTGGTGGTGTAGTCGTGCAAGCTACTACAAGGCAAATACTTATGCCCTTGAATATCTGACTTATGGTGGCAGAACAGACTATTTAGTCATTGTGATAAAAATGAATTATCATCATGGCACTTCAGCCTCTTGAATACTAATGGGTTAAAGCACAGACCTTCTGAAATGGTGCTCATTCATCCCTGTGCTATTTATTCTGTTCTGGCTCCCTTCTCCTAAGCAGTGATAGAAGCACTGGAACATCTGGATATTTTTAAGAAAGAGGGAGTGAAAATACTTAAGTATTTGACTTGAGCRATGTGTAGCATCCTCAGAGATGAGAGAAATGCCAGTAGGATATAGCGTGCATGTATAGTGTTATCTGCCTCCGATGATGCCAAGAATCTCCTAGATAATTAATTTATCATCCAGCTTTCTGAAGAAGCCTGTTTTGGGGGGTGCTAGGGGTACATCATTAGTCACACCATGAAAATCCTCAGTGCTTGATTAACTTAAGGCTGTTTATATAGACTGTATAGCCCACTGTTGCCCTATGATGCCTTCAGCTCTCYGCTGCTACCCTACTTGTCCCTTTCTTTGCTGTGTCTTTAGGAATAGCTTGCATGTGAATCTTGAAAAATGATGAAGACACAACTTCTTATTAGACTTTCTTAAGTCTTGAAATTAACTTTTTTGGTATTCTGCAAGCATCTCCCCTATTTTGTGCAAACAAATACTTTTGCTTTAGTCTTCTTCTGGTGATTCATATGAACTGGCAAAATTAAGTAACAATTAGGATGTTATTCTTGCATAAGAAAATTGAGCCTTGAGGTCTTCCTTTGGTTAGAGGAAGGAATCTGATTTAAMAAAATGCCCAGTGGTGAAATGGTGAAAAGTGAATTGCTTCAGCCCTGGGGGCTGTGGTCTGCTGGAGACTGTGGGCATAAGTTGTGCTGGATCTGTACAGATTGTAAACTGTTTTTGAGATCATAGAATAAAAATTACTGTGTAAATGTGAATTAAGGTACCTGAAGTATAACTCCAGGGGAGGGATGAGAGTTTGGGGCTAGGGCAGCTTGTTATATCTCCTCTCAAAACACTTGAGTCCTGTGTGTTCAACTCCTCCTTGTTAAACTGTCTTGTGTGATCTAAATGCTGCTATAGCTTGTTGTATGGCAGGCATAAACACTGGTTTAAGGGATATGCATTCAGGCACATGGAATATATTGAGGTTTTGGAAAAGCAGAGTTTTAGGACCTTTCTTTAAATAAAAATAACAAATAACCAAGGGTTTAAGTGCTTACAAAACCCTTTCAGCCACTGCACCTGGGTGTTTGTGGGGCATGTCAGGAAGGTGCAAAGCCAGAAGTGAATGTTCTTGCACAGTGGAGCCTCAGCACCCTTCCTATTAGGGGGGAAAAAAAATCTCGATTCATTTACTCCTGGGATGCTGGGCTTCTCTGGAGAGGTATTTCCTTATCCCAGTGCTTTGGCCTTTTTTCCCCCTAGTCTTCCTAACCTCACTGCACTCTGGGTTCTAGTTTCCCCTCTGGGAACCTATTCATCATCTTCCTTGTTCCCAAATCTCCTCTAATGTCTTAGCTTCACTAACTTCACTCATTTTTATTTCTTTTTTTTTCTCTTCCTCCTTGCCCTGAAAGCCCTTTGGACAAGCTCCATGGAAAATCCCAGCTTCCAGCTCTTCAACGGGGCATGTTTGGGACAGGAGAGCTGCCTTAGCAGCTTGGGCRCTGCGTGTTCGTGCTCTAGGGAATGAAGCATGCACAAAACATGCCAAGAAAGGATTAGTCAAGGTCAGGGGCAATCTAGCCTGGACTTGTCTGGGTCAAAATATGCCTCCTATTTCTAAGTGCAAACAAAGCATCTATTTTTTAATGTTTTTCCAAGGTAAGGGTGTTTTGATTTGCATGATTCCACAGTTTCTCTAGGCTGAATGTGTAGCTGGATTCCTCTGATTAGCCTGTGGCTTCCTAAAGGTGATCGGAGTAGATAAACTTTGTTTATTACAATTAAAATTCACCTCCAGCCTCTTGTGTGTCCATCAGCAAGGCAATGGCATTGTAATTAGCTGATTCCTATGAGTGTATAATGAATAACAGGATTTCTGCTCTTTATTTTTTKGAATGGCGAGGTATAAAATCCTGTGTCAGTTTGGGATCCCTTGGAGCTAGGAACGTGTTTGATCCCATCTGCTGACAAGCAGGGGCCAGCTGGGCATGCGAGGGGGAGTCTGGCCATGGGTGCAGGTGCCTGCTCTCCCCAGCTATTTGTGCTGGCACCGTCTGAGAGGAGAAAGGGGATTTCTGAGAACCTGTTCGGCTCGGCCCTGGGTTCTTGGAAAGGGTTTTCCCTCTCRCTTCCCTTTCTCTGACAGTCCTTGTTCCTCTGTCCTGCCATGGAGCAGGAAGAGAAGAGCCAAGAGCGATGGAGAGAGGAGTGAAGATGTACATGGGTTAGGCAGCAACTAAATTAGGATTGCAAGTAAAGTGGGGAAGGACAGGAAGAAAGGATGGAGGGAAGCTGCACTTGTCCAGGCCTTGGTAGTTTTCTTTATATTTGGAAGAATAGCTTTTCCATCGTAATGTGTCCCTGCTGCTTTTCTTTTGCATCTTTCATCATTTGTGTGGGTTTACCTTGCAAAGTTGACTGGACACTGCCAAGCCCATGGCAACGTGTTGCTGGTTCTACTGCTTTGATCAGGTGSATCACAAACAGAATTCACACCTGTACAAATTGGTTCACGCTACACATGCACAAGGTGCTACACACTGCGTTGAGGATTAGGAAACAATTTTGGGTGAAGTTACCAGCAGCCAGAGGAGGGACCTGAAGGGAAATAACTTATTTACTGAATTTTAACCTCATCTTCTCATTGCTGACAGTTTGCAAATAACTGGCAATTTTCTTAAGTAGATATCTTGCTTCAATGTAARTGCCAAATGAAATTTCAGGAGAACTGCAGGTTTTATTTTTGGGTAGGTATACATATAGTTAATTGGATGTGTTGAATCTTAACATTATGGTTTCATTTTGGTTAGGCAAACAAATTGTCTGTTCATTTTTTCTCCTAGAAGTGTTCTGATCTACTAATGATTCTGCCAATAAACTCATTTACTGGGGATTATTTCTGGAAGATGAACAGAGGCATTTATAAACTTTCTATGTAAATCACTTAATTGGAGCAGATTTGCATGGGACAACTTTTTTAGGACATTTCTTCAACTAAAACCTAGCTGTTCCCCAGCTTCCACCTTGACCTCTGCTTACCTCTGAGTGCAGTTCACTGCGCTTTTCATCCCTTTATATATAGAACTTGATGGGTTCTGGCTGGTTCAGCAGAAAATGGCCAGTTTCCTGAAAAGCACTCAGAGAAGATTTTTTTCACAAAAAACTCTCAGGTTTGAGCAGACATAGAAAGTATCAGAGACCTTGCTCAAGCTGTTCTCATGAGACTCTCAGCTCTGCATTTGCAAAACCTTTAGGTTCCTGGGCTGAACCAACCCCCCGAGCCCCTTTTGAAGCTTCCTTCATAATACAAGGAACCGTAGTGGAGAGGAGGTTTGTTTATGAAAGGATATATTCAACTCCTTCATTTGCAGCCAACAAAAGCAGCGCGCTCTTCCTGGCTGCCCTAATTGATTTTAATTTTTTTTTATTTATTATTTTGAAGTTAAACAAATCGTAGATTAGAAAAAGCTCCAACCAAAGCCTCTAGGTATTTTTGCCACATAGTAAAAATACAAGTACTAGTGCAAACAAGGGAAACCATTGAAGCTCGGAGCACAGCGTTGCTTTCAGGCCTTTTGTCCCTGCCAGTTAACGTGTTTGTGACTGCATCTCTTCGTGGGCTCTTGCTCTGTGCTTGTGGAACCAGCAGTGCCAGCGTTTCCTGAATTCAGATGGTGACAGAGAACACGTAAGAAATGTTATTTGTTCTGGTGCAAGTATAAGATTAGGATGTGAATAAACAGGAGGATTGTTTCTAATTGGATTCTTTAACTCCGTATTTCCCTGGAGGAGCTTATGCAGGTATATGCTGTCGTAGCTCAGAGCAAACAGGCTCTGATTCCCCAAACTAGGAAAACAAACAATAAAAACCCACCTGAGAAAGCAAAAACATCTGCATGAATCCTTAAATTTGTGTAATGAACCAGCCAGGTCACTTGGAAGCGTGAGAAATGTCCTTATGACAGAAGTAAGAGTCACAACAAAGCCWTTATAAAAATATATTTATTCAGTTATTTTGAGCCAGAACACTTCTGCAGGATTTATATGGACAATGCATGGTTTGATTGTAAACTATGTATATTCAGAGGACTTTTTATATGTGTTGATGGACAAGTTAGATCTTGTTCAGCAAAGCGATAAATGGAGTTCAGATTTTGGACTCGACTGAATGTTTAGGTGTAGCTTGTTGTGAGAAGTTCCTTAGCTACTTGCATCCCTATGGCTATTCCCAAATCCTGCTCCTTGGTCTCTCTTCCCTATAGCTTTTGCTGTAGGTATCACTAAATTCTGTCTCCCTCCTCCCAGGGTGAGCTGCCTTCTCTTTGAAGGTGTAACAGGCTGCTGGGTGGGTGCTCTGCTTGGCGCCCCTCAAACCTAACAAGAGGCCCCAAGCCGAGTGTCAAGCTCTGCTGGTACCCGCTGAGCCTCTGTACTTCTTGCACAGAAAAGCAAAGTGCATTTCTGAAACGTGTTTTGCATTTTGTTTCATAACAAAGCTTGTTTTATATATTGGAGAGGAGGTAATTCTACATGCCTAGAGTCAGTAAGTTATAAAACCGCTTGTGTTCCGAGTTGCTAAATAATGTGGTTAAGGAAAAATTTTTAAGTACATCATCAGTTTCCCATATTAGCAGCAATGAAACTTAGGGCACATGTCATAAATTGACTTCAGGGCCACTTTTGCTATGTTTAAATAGTCAGTTACCTGGGTACTTACAAGATACTGTTGTCAACTTYTACCTAAAGAAATTTATGAAGGAAGACTTAATTTTTTTCTCCAAAACTAACAAGGCAATATGGATGATGTGAGAAATTTCTATTTGTAGGAAGCTAGCAAAGAAGTAAACTTTTCAAAACAGATCATTGTAAAAGCATCAGAACTCTTAGTAAGAACTGCAGTTGAGTTAGTTCCACAGTAAAAGCAGGCTGATGCAGTACTGAATCAGTCATTAAATCTGGACACAGAGGACTTCAAAACAGTCCATTAAGACAAGAGAYTGCCCCATTTGGTATTCACGTGGCACTTAAAATTGCACCAGGATATTAACTGCTTCCAGGTTTCAGTCAAAAGGCCTTTGAAAACTTTGACTGAAGTGTCCTTATTTCTTGTGACATGGCAGGATAGAAAAAAGTGCTCAGAACACTTGTTAAAAATAACCCAAATCCCACATCCCCATTAATTTCATACCAAGTTGTTCTGTGTGTAATTTGAACCATCTGCAATATTAAACTTCAAGTATATTGAGGCTTATCATAGGAATACRAATATGTCCTTGTACTATTACAATACTAGTTTAAATGATCCTAGAATTTCCTTTGTTATTTGAGATATGGGAACAAATGTTTTGAACCTGCTGATTTTCAAACTTTTGTTGCATTTCAGGGTGGGTTTTTTTAAACTGCTATAGGAAGGGAAAGAAATTGGAATCAGACATTCTGGTTAAATTAATCTTATTTTAGATGGGTTTAAATGCCTTTTGTACTCTCCTTGAAAAAATTATAGCAATCACTTGAGGGGTCTTGACTGGATGGGCTCCAATTACTGCTAAATTCAGTCTCATTAACCAGTCTCCTGAGTGTTCTTGGTTTATTTTCTATTTCATGTTGGCTTTTTTTAAACATTGAATCTGTGAGTAGACAGTTGAAATATACCTTGGGCTAATGCAGCCTTGGATCCTTGAGTAACACATCATTGGGGCTGCAGCATTTGCTAGGGCTGGTGTGAAGAAATTAGGTATTATCCTGCTGGAACTGGTYGTTTACACCTGTCTAGTGAAAATAAGATAGTAAAAGTGCAGATTAAATTCCCTGGAAGTCTGTGTTGGTGCCCTGTACCTCTGTGTGTGCCACACAAATAGTGCTGACTATATTGTAGTTATTCCTTCAAGAAGGACAAGAAATRGTTCAGTAGTTAGGTTGTGGTAAGAGATCAATAGCTGTTGCTTGCAGCAAGGGATGTTGCAGAGACGGTGCTAGGGTGGGTTGGTTGTAGGGCTTGTTGAGCACCTCTGGATATTGCTAAAATTCTAATCYCAGTGCTCTTAGGGCTACATCTAGGAAGCTTGCGGTGAAATATTTATAGAAATACTTAAATTTAGTTTAAATTTGTGTCAGATGCCTTGACATTATGTTCTGCAAGAGATGAGGTGATTTTGATGAATCTAACRAGTGCCTTCTTCAAACTTGCATGTTATTGATATAAAAAGGAGGGGTTTCCTTTCCTCGACAATCATGATGTTGGCAGTGTTGAAAGACTGATGTGATATTTATYATTTGATGTGTATGTATGCATTATGACATGTATATGCAATTACAGGTGTTTACTAGGTGAAGCAGGGGTGTTCATCACTGTCAGTCTGTGTGACATTTGCTTGGTTTTGATCTCTGTCAGGAGCRGTGAATGAAATGGGCTATATACAGGCTCTTGTTCTCTTTTCTGGTGTATTTGACTGAAATTGGTGTTCCCCTTCTGAGAAGTTATAGAGAAAACTGAGAAAGAAGTAGTGATAATATACACGGCCATTATTTTAACAAACTTTCCTTGAGCAGGGATGATTTGTCCTTTATTAGCGCTGAGTGCTTTGATACACTGTGTGCCCTGCAAATGCTGTGCAGCAGGATGACTTCATATTTATGGAGTCTTATTTCTGCTTTTCTGTGATAATGTAGCAAAACAAAGCAATCACAAGGATATCTGTGTGCTCCTCTGGAACTTGGAACCGAGGAGCAAAGATGTGGCTGCTAATAGCCTTGTTCAGCCCTTCTCTCCCACACCTCTTTCTCCAGAGTAAAATGGCATAATACCTTCCTCTGCATGCTGTTCTTAATAAAGCTGAAAATAGACAACCCAGTGCAGAATGGTGCTGCACCTATTCCCTTCTTAATCTTCTCTAACACCATATGAGTGTGGTGCTCTCTCTTGAGAAGAGAACTTAAAAATTTGTCTCGCAATATATGCCTGTTGTTTTAGAAGGAAGGGTTTTCATTTACTTGTACTTCTTCTAGAAAGGAAGATGCAGGAAAATGTAATTCTAAAGCACAGGTTAATAAGGCAAGGGGGTTTTGTTTTCTGAATTTGCAGTAGAAAAGTGTGTGAGGCTGCTGACCCGTTTCATATTTTTATATGCGCTGTATGTTGTGTATTAAATGCCAGATAGTTGGGATGAGCTCAGAGCTGCTGATATTTCAAGCTTCAGATGGCCGTGATTGCATGAACGCAGGGATTAAAGAGAAAATCATGGAAGAAGAGTAGTCTGCCAAGTTGGGATCTGTGAAAGTAAAAATATTCATATACTCTTGTGATCTGACTTTTAAATATTTATTTCTTTAGTCTTAGAAAATAAACTGAACTTGTTGAGGAAAAATTCTTCTATAGTGTAGCTTGGGAAAATATTTGGTATATGGTTTCAATTTAACCTCTGCTAAAGCAGATGAATATGCAATGGATGCCATTATATTGTGGGAGTGGGGGAGTATGTCACCAGCCGGCCTGAAAGATAGTGTAGTTTTCTTAGAACTTTCTGGGTTCAGAACCCCAAGGTTTTGTGCAAAGCAGTCTAGTAACACCTTTAGTGAGAAAGCAATGACTGGGAAAATCAGAATAATTCAGACTTCTAATGAAAGACTTGCAGGTATGTTAATTACATGGAAAAAAGGCCTTTATGTCCTTTATTCATTGGTCAGGTTGGCTTCAGCAGAAAATGATTTTTTCACAGGTAAGAGAAATGGTAACTAATACATGACAAGGATAATCGGTGTTCASCAGAGTTGTATGGAGATGAAAAGCTGTTGAAGCTTTAAGCAGACTTCAAAATAAATAAAAATAATAAAAATACTCAGTTTAAGAGATTCCTGAGGTCTCGCATGTGACTAATGTAATGCCCTCATTTAAGAGGGTCATGTAACATACTGGAAAACTTTAGGCTGTGCTATTTGATGTCATTCATGTGGAAAGTCTTAGATGCTGTTTGAAACTTGAAGTGAGTTTTAGTGGACCAAATGTGAAAACATTTGGGAAAATGTAGTAGAGTTAACTGTTTACCTGCTGGAGCATAAGCGAGTCCCACTGGCAGACCTCAAAGGAATATTAAATGCCAAAAAGGTTCTTCCGGAGTAATGAAAATCAAAAACCAAGTGAAGAGGGTGCTGGAACCCTATGATAGCTCTGTTGCCAGCTGTGTCTTGCAGGCTTCAATAGAAGCTGAACAAAAAAARTAGTCTAGAACAACTTAAAGTTTAAAGAAGTTTAGCAAAATGGTATACTTGTTTCTTTTTTTTATGGTATATAAAAAGGTATATTTGGGAGTGGGGGAAGTGAAACGAGTCAAGGAGTCAAATCGAGGATGCAGATCMGGACCATCAGTAAGCTTGGGGGGTTAGGACGGGACTGGGATGGGGTGTGAGATCCTGGGATCTGTGGGGGCATCTGGGCCTTTCCTCTGTGCTGTGCAAGACAAGGCTTTTGAGGCTAGAAATCAATGAGAAGGCACAAGGAATAATGAGGCCTCCCCCACTGCAGTTAGATACAGGAGATTCAGATCATTTAAGTTCTTGCTCATAAACTGCAGAATGCAAGTCAGTTAGGAAGCTATAAATAGGGAAGAAAAAAAAAAACAGGAGACAGTTAAAACATACATAAAGGGTGAGATTCCAGTGTGCTGCTCAGGAAAGGCGTTTTCAAGTGAACATAAAAATCTCCAAAGTGCTGATCCCACCAGGCGCAGCTGCAGCGAGGGAGGCGAGTGGAGCCCCTGCCAGAGGCCTGGGGTGCTGAGGAAGGAGCCGGCRCTTCCCTCATCTGCCTCTCAGAGTGTGAGCCCAGGCAGCTCTGCTCAGTGTATCCCTGACAGGAACAGCCGCTCCTAGCGGGATCCGCGGGAGATGGATCCAACTGATGCAATAAATCTTGGAGGTGTGGGTAAGGGCAAGGAAATTAGGATCCTTTGCACTGGAGAGAGGATATGGCTTTATTGCCTTTTTTAAACGTGTGGGTGTGTTTTTAAGGGATATAGATGCTTATTTGAAACAGTGTCAATTAAATACAGCAGTGAATGAAGGAATGTAATCTCAACGGGAGCAGCAATGGGAGGTTGAACAGGCTATTCTATACAAATGAGACCCAAGCCAGCTGTATGTTGATTTTAAATGTTTCAGAGTAGAGTTTGGCTCTATTTGCTGCTTTTGCAGAGCTCAAATTCAGGCTCCCAATACAGTCTGAGGCCACACAACAAAAGAGTTGCTTTGGTAGATGCCAGCTTCTCCAAACTATGTTCCCTCTTCCCCTCYTAACCTTAGCCTATAGCATCCCTCAGTTATCAAACTCACTGGTAAACTCTTGGATACAAGTGGAGTCTGTTGGCTTAAGTGCTGCTGGGTTGGGTGGGTGGCTTTGCAGATTCCATCTTTCCACTGGTTTTTGGTAAGTGGGAGGGCAGAAGTGTGTGACTGCAAGAGAAGGAGCCATTCTGCACAATTGCCAAGTCAGCATTCCTGGCCAGCCTGATTCCAAACAGTGCTTTTGTTCTTCTCCAAATTCCAGTGCCATGGCCAAGGGAGTGGCCACTAATAAGGTCCCCTGAAGGACCTGACCAAACAGCTCCTGTGTTGACAGGCGCCTTCCCACTTTTCTGATGCACGTGATGTTGACACCCCTCGACAGACAGTGGTATGAGGGGGCTGCACTTTTTCCATATAAGCTGGCACTATTTCTTTGTTTCTTATAACATTTCTTCCCATTGCCATGGTATCTGGGCATATTGTGCTGGTATCTTTGGAGCTTCTGCTCCTCAGCTAATGCTTGCAATCATGTTTTTTCCATTACTTCTCCCCAAAGGCCATTACCTCTTTTCCTGTACCAGTTGGGGACTTCACTGCGCATTAGCCCTTCTAGTAGATGGGAGAAGATTTGATTATTATTATTTAATTTCTTTCAGAACTGTAAACTCCTCACTAAATGGGCCAGTGCAAGTGCCATGCAGCTAAACTTTGTTTGCATATGCAGACTACTAATGTATTGCTGTCTTCAATTTGCTTAAATGCCTAGTTTTGGAGCAGTAATACTGGCTCTGCATTGGAATTCTGTTTTAGAACAGTTTTATGTGAAATCTTTAGTGTTTTTTAGCCTTTCCTCAACTTGTTGTCTTTGCATAAAATCTGAATGCTGTTATAGATGTATTATGGATATTTAATCACTTAATTGGTGGAAAAGAAATTTCATGGACTAGGATGAGGATTTTTATGTATGCTGTCTGATTCCTGAACAAACTTGCTGCATTCGAGGATGAAAATCCTTTGCCTGTGCTATGGAAGGACTGCAAATTCCCCTGAATCTGAAAGTGCTCATTTTCTTCTGTACCTCACTGATAATGGTTTTATTAGGTACTATTGTGATTATGCTAGCACTTGTTCTTGCTCCAGTGTYTACATGTTTCTGATCCTTCATGGATGGTCCTCAGTGTTGGTACCAGTGATGGAGGCCTCTCTCCCTTTAGGCATGCCTGTGGGTTTCAGTGGGCCACAGGAAATGGAACTGTTGGCAGTGAGGTAGAATGTAAATAAATGATGACAGTTTGTCAAGAAAACATGGTTTATTGCATCCCTGGGATGGCTCTGGGTAATCGGCATGTTTTTATTTGCTGGAGTTGTGTGAAATGATCATGCTTGACAGCTCATTTGGTTGGTGTCTCCTGTTCTGTGCATAGCCTTGTGACACGGTCACCGAAGAGCTTTGGGCTCTTCTGCAAACTCGCTCAGGGCTGTCTCCTTATGGAAACGTGGCATTAAAGAACCTGGTGGTTAAGCAGGGATTGCACAAACTAGAACTAATGCAAAGTAATTAGGTAATAAAATGGGTGATGGCAAAATTCCCCTAGCTCATAGCCTACCACCTCAATGAATTTTCAAGTCAAAATTGCTAAGTACAGAAGTACTTGGTTTGTGGTATTTGTTAGGAGAAATGAAAAGTTGCAGTTAGGAAATTCAAGTTTTGGAATACAGTAGTACAATTTTTGGGAAATGATCAAATGGAAATTTGCAACAAATTGCTTTAATGAAAATGCTTTATGAAATGCTTTTTAAATGAAAAATGCTTTAATTGCATAAATGTGTTTTAATTTGGATTAATTACAGCCTGTGAAGACTTTACTTCTAAATAAACTTTGGGAAAATGTCATCCATAATGAATATACTAAATAAACTTCAGTATAAATAAATGGGTCATGGTTCTCCTTCCCACTGAAGACTGTGCTGTGTTTAGAAAAAGTAAACAAAGCCCTCCATATATACTATACCTTAAGGTATTTATGTAATGACAAAAGATCACTTTTTCATTTTCCGACCGTCACCAAGGGATTGCAAAGCAATCAAACTTTAACAGCCAATTAATCTCTCTAGATGATGTTTGTGTAGCACTTAACCAGTTTCAGTAAATTAGATCCCTGTGGGCTGGGCTGTTACATTGATAGAAATGTTGCTGCTAGCTGGAGGCATTCATTTACTGGTTTGTAAGAACGGCAGTGTTGAGAAATCATGAGCATATGGAAACAAACTCTCTGCACCTTTCTAAAAGAAATGCTGTTTTCAAAGCTTAGGAGGTTCTTGGAGACACTCTGCRTGGAGCCTCACTAAAGTGAATAAATAGTTTGTCAGTCTGCTGGACCTTGGGGACTGCTGTTAAATTCCCTGTAAGAAACAGAGGAAATCCATTGGGAAGCAGCTGTGGATAAAGACAGATAATTCATTGCAATAGGCTCCACTTAAGCAAACTGTTAAAGGAACAGATTCACTGATAGTGCTTCTCATGGGGCACCTAAGCAAAATTTATCAAAGATTCACTCAAAATTCAGGACAGCAAAAGCTTTTGGTTGTATGTAAAGACATAATGCCTCTAAAAATTGTCACCTTTAAATGGAACTGCACACTTTCTTCACGATTTCAGTGTGCTGCTCTAAGGCATTTGCAGTGGGGAATACACTGTTTTGCAGCTTGTGTGCAAGATGAAATCTGGAAAATACAGCTGCAAATCTTCAAGTGGAGAGCTGTGTATGGCTAATACATAATATCTGTGTATTTCTGACAGAAAAGCTATAATTCTGGTTGGATTCTCTCTGTGCGTACCCTAAGAATCTTAAYAACATGATGATTTCTATAATAAGCTAGTGTGAGAATTTACTTGCTCTTCCTAGGACCCTGATTGAAAGAGTTTTGAGGACTCGCGGGTGAGTTCAGCTCTGTCTGCTCCTTGCTTGGGCAATCCCAACTAGGCTCAAGCCAGGGCTCCTGTATGGCATGAACTGTTCCTGCTTGTACCTACCCTGATATTTTGCAAGCAAACAGGGAGAATGGAAATGGCTGCAAGCATTTCAGCAATGGTTTCTGATCCTAGGAGACATTAGTGTATTCCGAGGGATTCCTGGCAGAATGAAGACACTTAGTTAGTCATGGTTTTTGTTTCTGCTCTTAATGCAGATGTGTAGCCAGTAATACATAGGTGGGATCATAACATGATGTTGACATGGTGGATGTAGAAATTCTGAATGTTTGATGGGATATGTTGTGTTTTTTTCCCCTTTCTCCTCTCCTCTACCAGAGAGATATTGACCCTRAGGTGTTGTGGCTTAAATTGTTTGTGGATCAGCTGTCAACATGACCACATGGGTTGGACAAGCAATAGGTTAATATATGTGCATGCATATGTTTTAGTGGTATATGTACACTGTGTGACTGAATAGCAGTTGCCTTTGAGAGAATGGGCTTCCCAAAGCCTAGAGTGGCACTTGRGCTCCCAGTGTTCACCTGACAAAGTGCTGGCGAATATTTGAGGACTGTAAAAACTGTTCATCATTCTGTGGGTGTTTGGTGAGGAKAAGGGCAGAGCTGTAAGAACCACCTGAGAAAGGCAGGTGCTAGCAAATAAGAGCTGACTGCAGCCAGGACCTCCTGCTTCATTTCTTCTGACAACTTCAGCGCGTACATTATCACATACTGACTCATGGCATGTCCTGACCATATGGTATTTAGCAGGAAAAGGTTTAATTACACCGTTAAGCAGTGGCGGCGGATACTCTTGAAAGGCTAAAGAAAATGATAAAACAGCCTGGTAAATGATGTGACAGAAATCTCTGACTATATCACAGTGGCATTATCTAAAGCTGCTGCTTTTGGTCTGGAAATAATACTGTTTGTTAAGAAATGTTCCCCCTTGTTGGCCTGTCCTGTAGGACTGGGTGCTTGTTGAGGTAGTGAGAACGACTGAGGCTGTGTATTAATGTAGCATGCAAGTGCTATGTCAGATTGGTTCCTTGCTGAGGATTGATTCTTTTAGGAAGCTTTTGAGTTATTTTCACTCTAATAACTTTCAGACACTGCTCTCAAAATGAGTCTTTCCCCTACAGCCATGCCAGAAGTTAACTACAGCTCTGGATTGCTCCTTGAGCCGCTAGCAGCCTGATGGGAAGCGTCTTGCAGGTTAATTTAGTAGGCAAAGCAGCAGGTTGTGTAGAAGAGCAAGGTGAATATTAACCAGATGTTTAAAAGCCAAGTAGAAAATGGAATAATAAGGCCAAACACATAGGCAGTGATGGCTCTGCCTCCCAGTGTGTTAGTAGCACTCTTACTATAAGTATGTATGTTTAGACACTGCCTGAAGTAGAGTATAATTTTCACCTCATACTGCAGCAATTGTCAAGCGCTCAAACCACTTGAAGGGTGGACAGAAAAGACGCGAATGTGGATGTTGGGGTTAAAACATGGTTTAGAACATAAAGAAGCCTGTAAAATAAAAGTGCCATTCATTACAATTCCAAACAAAGATGTGGTTTGAATGGTCGGTAATGAAATGCTTTCTGAATGCAGTGATCTTGGTTGCTGTTTAGATGTACAATGGGCAAGTTTAGATGGAGCAGATGAGCAACTTGATGCATTGAATAAAATTACAACTTCCTAAAATGACATGCTGGGAAAATAAATATATCTAAGTGATACTTGGCTCTAGAGGTGAAAGAAAAGAACAAAACTGCAGGACTCTCACCAGCTAAGTGAAGCTCTGACAAGGTCATATAACAAAAGCATAAGAGTGTCACTCTGGGTCTCTAGTTATGATTTCAGTGTGTGCTCTGACCAGTGAAAGCATTACTAATTTTGTTTTGCACAACTGTCTTCCACAGTGTCATGAGTGTGTATTTTTGCGTTGTTGGATCTTGCTTTCCTCCAGATCTCCCTGTTTTCTGAGGCTTTGGCAGTAATAAGCAGTGTTGAGACTGTTAAAATGATCCTCATCTAGTTTCAGCTGAAAGTATGACAATTTTTTTCTTTTTCAATTTAATGGGTGGATATAACTGTGAAAGGTTATATTGTGTATCTGTTTAATATCTTCTCTCTGCAATGCAGGCAGGTAAAAGCGTCTGACTTTTACATTGCAGGTGATAATCAAGCCCTGTTCAAGCGACAGTGAGAGGTGTAAAGATTCAAGAGGTGAAAAATCTGTGTGTGAAACATTCATGTCACTTTTGTCCAGTTAATTTACCCGTCTGTCTAAGAATGGTAGTCATGGCTGGAATTACAGTAAAATGAGGAAGAGAGAAACAATATCCTGTATTCCAAGCTTACAAGGTTGGGAGGTGAAGTTGTCCTATTGGATTRAAGTTGAGTGATTGCTGGCAAAAATTCTTAACTTAAAATTTCTCTTTTGCCTCAAATTGTATGAAAAATTGCCCAGAATGGGTTAGGCCCTGCTATAGGGCAAACATTGGTTGCAGGACTTCCAGACTGTATCTGTAAGCTTAGTCTTCATGGGGAAATGTTTCCAAGTAAGATAGCATCCTGCTCATGCTCATCCTGTCTTGAATTTGCTGCTTAAGTGTAACATCTGTTGTAGATTTTAAACTAGTTTAAAGAGACTTTYACAGGTTATAAAACCTTCCTATCCTCTCCCGCTTCTCCGGACTGCAGGATATCTACGTAGGGAGGAGTAAGAAAATACTCAGCCCTTTTAGGTTTTTCTGGAATAGCAAATCTGCGCTAGGAAGGAAGCCAGGTTCAGAGCCATGGACATGGATGTGTGAACAAGCTGCAGTGCTCGGTGCCCCCAGGACTGGCTCTGCTCCAGAGGCTCCCTCGCACTGCGCAGGGGAGCAGGTGGCATCTTGCACAGCCTCCAATTTCAGATTGCACATTATCTTTCGGGCTGCTTTGAATGCAAGCCAGCACGCTGTGGGAGCCTCTTGGCACTGGCAGTCTGGGAGGAACACTGAATCAGGCTGCTTTGGTCCTCTCCTCTGATGGAGATGGCAGCAGTGGGGGAAATACTGCACGCCTTGTTCTGGTGGGTGCCCCTGCAAACAGCCTTTTGGCTGGAGACWGCAATTGGGGGTCTGCCAGGGGTTCCTCACCCATGAATCAGGCCCTCTGAGTTGTGCTCTGAAGCAATGTTCTAGTGCTGAGGAGCGATTTTTAACTCTAGGACCATGTAGTGTTTCTATATTCCCATCCTAATCATTTTTTTTCTTCCCAAACTGAAACAATATCTTAAATTTTASTCTCCTCCTCAGTGTGGATGGTGTTCATATCTGTAATTGCCCTTCTCTAGAATCTTTTTGTCCTCAGTGTCTTTTAGGGATGAGAATCCAGACTGAACGCAGTTTGAGATGTGGGCAGACCATAGATTTGTGGTGACAGATAGGAAGATGCTTTCTCATTCATTCTCTGCTCTCAGAGGATTGTTACTGTCTGATTCACTCTTGCTTTGCTGATGAGCACTGAGCTGATATTTCCACAGACCTGGCCGCGGWTCTTTTCTGAATGGCACTAGTGAATCTAATCGTGGTGCGTTGGTGGTAGATCGAGTTCCTCCTCAACTCCTGAGGACCATGACTTTAAAGTTACTGATGCTGAATTCCATCAGATAAAGGCCACTGCACTCTGCAAGAAACTGTGTGTTGGCCAAGGAAACTTAGAATGCACCGGGCAGGGAATGGAGGAGTTATTTGTTTTTGAATTTTTGGCTTTGGCTGAATCAGATCCATCTTTTCACACCTCTGGGTTGTTTTGTGTGTGTGGAGAGGGAATAGAGGCAAGAAATGTATTAGCCTTCCAGCTGTTTAACTGTTCACTCTCTGGGGCATATAGATACCATTGGACTGGTGAAAAATAGACCCTCTAAGCCCTGGGGGGAGTCTGAGGACATACCAACGCAGACAATAGTCCACACTGCTCAATACTACCTGGTGTTGGGGTTAGAGAAAGCAAATATCAGTCCAATCTGGAGGGATGACAAACTAAGTGCAAATCTTTTGGCACCAGCCCTCTTAGAAATGCCTGGAATGCTCTACATGAAAGTGAAGAAGTTTTAAACCCTTAAATCTAATGACCTTACTAGCCCCAATTGAAAGTCTAAGACAAAATATCAGGAATGTAAATATAGCTGTTGCTGTTTAAGTTTAATAAAAACAGTTTTTTGCTTTCTCGTTTTTCAGGATACCTAGCCAACCCAGTGCCACAGGCTAGTATTTTCATTAGCATTCCTATTTAACTTCAGTAAAAATTAGTCGCATCTGAAAAAGCATATGCACAGGATATAAGTAAACCGTCTGCTAGTGTTTAAGATTGTTGTTCATGTCTGTTAACTTTACTGTAGCCTTAGGGAGCTCGTGTTGACTTGAAGCACAGAGTACTGTAACTCATGAAGTGCTGTTTCTGAATTAGGCCTTTAAACTTACCTTTATGAATGTTTCTACTAGTTCTGCTGYCTTCTTGAGCTTGCAGTTCTAGGTGTTTCAAGTATACCACTAACTTTCCCATGCTTGTGTTTCTCTTCTCTTATGCTTCTTTCTCATCTCAAATGTCATCCTTGTAATAAAGCGGAAAGGTTTATTAAAAAGAGCAGCTCTAAGTCTAGTAATACAGATATTAGTAATACTCATTTAAAGTGTTTGAGTGCTCCTCRTTAGCGCAGAGGAGGAAGAGGATTACAAGGACTAAAACAGAGTATCTTGTGGTAAAATATGCAGAACAGGTCCAGTAGGATAAACTGAGATCTGCAAGCAGCTTCAGYCTGGGAACCCAGGACTTTCCCTGGCAAAAGTCCAAGCTCAAGCTTGTCTGAATGTGGCTGTACAGTTGTGTGGATTCTAAAATGACAGGGCAWTCAGCAGTAGCAGTTGGACTGGTCTCCATCAGGCCCAGCCTTGAGGTGGGTGCCGTGACCTGGCACTCGGCTGCAGTCCGAGCTGATTCGCAGGGACTGCAGATCTCCGAGTTGGCAGCCGGCTCCAGAGCCCAGCAGTAAGTGAAGCAGCAGCTTGCTGTAGTTGTGATAAGTCAGCTAATGTAGATACCTCCAACATGTTACTGCCTGAAGATACTGCTGCTGTCTGCTCAGCTGTTTGCTCTGCAGCACCTAAGGGGATTGGGACCTGCACAGTCAGGTAAAGAGGGTAAGGAGCCCAGGTGAGCGGGAGGAGGTGGAAGACTTTGTGGTGGGCTGGGTATATAGAGCTGTGTGGTATCAGGGCTGGCAGGAAGAGAGATGAGGCTGCAGCCCTGATGAGGGGTGGGAAGAGGTGCCTGGAGAGACTGGAACCCAAGTTTGAGCTTTGGGCTGGAAGCTTGAGCATGAAGAGGAGGAGTAGAGGAACAAAAGAGGCTTCAGCTTCTCTGCGGTCTTTGAGGCCTTTTGCAAAAGACTGGTCCTGTTCCCAATTCTGTCACCCTTGCTACTCAAATCAGCAGAATAAAATGCAGTAAAACAGACAGACTTTCTTTGGAACTATCTGTGTACTCAGCAGAGTTCTAGGGACTTCTTGCATATTGCTATAAGTAAGTCTGGTGGGGCAAGTATTATAATGGACCCTTTAAAAGGCAATATGAACATTCATCTTAGTGAACAGATTTCACGTTACCCTGTGGGTAAGCTGGTTTGCTAGCGATACACACTGGGATGCTCAGAAATGCCTGGCAGTGTGAAAAGGGTCAGGGATTGCATCTTCTTTTGGAAGACTTGACTAACACTTGTGATATGAATAAATTACCAGTATCTTTCACCTGAAAGTAGCAGGGTTTGCAAATCACCTTTGGASGGACAACTGAGCACTGGGATTCAGAGAATCAGCACTTTTCTGAAAGTTAGAACYCCTGGCTTCCAAACCAGCAGAATACTAAGTGAAGCATGTAAGAAAGAGGAAGATATGTCAGAGAAAAATAGCAGTTTCCCCCTGTAGGAGGATGTTTTAAATGTGAAACTTTTTCAAACATTCTGTGTGAAAACCGCTTGGTAATATTGCTGTCTATTTTGAACGTATTTCGTCCTCTCAGTACTTCATATGCTGTTGCCCGTGGGTGAGCTCCTGCACTGTCTTAGGAATGACGTTGGAGGGCTGAGATGTATGTCCATCCGTATGCATGGAAGGATCTAGTCGCACAGTTATGTAAAATATATCCTGTGGAAAGATATTGTGGTGTAACACTTAGGATGAATTTTTTTAATAAAAAACTAAAGTATTTGAATCTTGTTGCTGATAGTGAGCTCAGCACTGCTCTCCCCAAACTCAGAATCCTTTCATCTTTTGCATTTGCTGCAGTTGCACCTAGTTCAAAGCATTGCTGCAGGCGTTGGAAAGGATCCTGGCACTTGGTGGGAGCAGGGMGGGGATGTGAAATTCTGTCATCACTTGGAAAGTGCAGCCGTCTCTTAAGTGCCAGTGCAATCTATCTTTACAAAAGGGCAGCAGCGTTACACAACTGATTTAGGAATGTAGGGATGCATGTCTTTATTGGCTGTAGTTTAGAAGGCATTAAAAGAAAAGTAATGTTGAGATAAATGTAAGGAAAGGGCTGAATATAGCATGGTAATGATGGCTATGGATATGTATGTAAATAAATGTCATTGTCTTATGGTTTTGAAACTAGCAGAGAAGCTACCAACTCTGGACACAACCCAGCCACCAGTCTGAAKGGTCTTGCTCTACTGGAGTTTAACCATAGGTCTTGGGCAAGAGCATAAGTTTGGAGAGTCAAGGCTGTGATATTTTTAATAAAGATGATAGTTTGATTTCTAGCCATTATGTCACGTGTGCTCCTATCTGATCTTTTAGGATATAAAATCCACTTCAGTGGATTTTCATGTTAAGTTGTAGGTGAGCAGACTTAGGAAGCTCAGGATGATGAGCAAATCCTATGCCACTGGTAGTTGYAGGAATGGCACGTTGCTCCCTCTGACCACTGAAAATCATCCCACTTGGAGTGMAAATCCAGTCTGTCCTCTTTGAAGCCTGACATCTGTGTGTGTACATATGTATGTACATACAAGGTACGCAGGAGCAGGTAATTACAAATACTTTTGTGTTGTATTGGCTCATGTTTTGGGGAATAGTGTCAAGTGTCTGCTTGCACTGATGTGTATGCCTACACTGAGTAGCTTTTAACATGTACAGCTGCTGCTTTGATTCACAAAATGAAAATATACAGCTCATCATTGGAGGAATTTAATTGTGGATGAAGATGAGGGATTTCTCTGGYACTTAGACTGTGCTATGCATTAAAAGTGAATATTAATGAATGGATTTTCAACTAGCATGTATTAAAATACAAGTATAGTGTATTAAAATAAAGTACTTTGAGATAACGCTTAGACTTTAAAGTTTTACCATATCACTGCAACAACTATTTGCTCTTACTGCCATTGCTACAGGTACGTGCTTTCATTTAGTGTCCATTTTTGTTTTGAGGAAGAAAAAAGGAGCAATTTCCAAGTTAGAGATAGGAGAAATATACATTGTAGTATTCAGAAGCTGGAGTTTTAAGTTAGGATTGCATATTGTACAAAAAGTGGGTATATTGATATAATTTTTTTCTAGAAACTTATTCCAAACTTTGCTGTAGGAAAGGAAGGAACTTGACTACACTTTGATCTGTACTTAATAAGCTTGATCTTGGTTTACACTTCCTTCTGTTTTGAAAGATCAAAGGACAATTCAAAGCTGAAACTTTCTTGGATTTTTGCATGCTTAATGTGGTGTTATTTTGTTTTTGGTATTGGAAACATACTGCTATTTCCTGAAGGCAATAAACTCAGAATAGTTATCATAAAGCCTTTGTGATAGCCCATCTGTTTTAATGGTGGCCTAGCAGAGTATAATCTATATGTTTTCTATATGATGAATCTATACTATATGATTTCTCTTAAACCAATTAGTTATAAAGGGCTATTAGGAAAGAGTCTTGATCTTTATTGTTTTTAAAGAAACTCACATATTGCACAGCACTTCATAAAAGTACATCACCTTTCTTTAGTAGATTGCCTATGGATTTTACAGTCTCTGSTAGAGTAACTGTGACTTGGTACTGTCAGCCAGTGCTGACAGGAATTAATTTATGTGTATTTTTTTAGACGTGACATCATTCACAAGGAACATGAGTTCCTCTTGAATTGGACGTGACTTCTTACCTGCCTAGGCAAGAATAGATTAAAATTATTGTACATCTGTATAAGGAGAGATCAACCTGTCGCAGTGATTGCAAATCTCCAGTTTTTGGCAAGGATAGTATTTGATAAATCTTGGTATTTTACAATTAATGTTGCTATTTTTATTGCACGATTAAAATATGGTGACTTTAATTGCAGTGCAAAATACTCCACAGACATTCTGCTTTCTAACCATATACACTGTCACCATACTTTTATTGCATGATTATGTGAATCAAGTGTTAGTGAATGGTGCTATGGACACCACTAAAAATGTAAGGCGAAAAGTGCGTATTAAAATGAAATCATCCTATAGGCCTTTGCCTTTATGCAATATATATAACATCTAAAACTACTTAAGCCCTGTATATTGGGGGCTGGCTCTCCAATTACACTTTGCTTGCCAGATGTTTCATGTTGGCCAGGATGATATGAAGTAAAAGAGTTGGTTTGAGGTAGAATAKTAGAAGCTGGGAAAAGCTTACAAATACTTTTTACTATACTTTTATCATTCGCTCGYCTTTTGTTCTTTTTAATTTTTTAATGACTGTTGTATTTTGGTAAGAAATGTTTTTTTTTTTTTTCCCCTGAAGCCACAAAACATGTGTTCTCATTGACTGTATATAATATTGCATATACTATATCAACAAAATATCCCCTGGTAGACTGATTCTGGAGGCTAAGCAGGCCCAGGTCTGGCGGGGAGCCCCTCTGGGGATCCTGGGTGCTGGAGGCACCAACGAAGCCAAGATCAAACCCTTGGCGAGTCGCAGGCCACAGATGCTGAATGGGCAGAAAGGCTTCGTTTGGCTCAGGCCCTGCTGCTGAGCTGACAGATGGGAACAGACTATCACAAGCAATTCCTCTCTGCACCCTCCAGTGAAAGCTTTCTGTCGCCCTCTGAATGGCACCGCATAYCCCCCAAAACAGCATTTTTGAGTTGCCTCTTCTTGGGCTAATGATTCCATGCATTATCTTTCCCTATCTAGGAAAACTGATTTGAGGAAAACCCAAAAATTCTCTCATGGCCACTCCCTGCTCTACTGAGACCAAGCAGTGCAGTGTATTGGGAGATAGTTTTTAAGTGCAGCCCTGGCTGAAACGCAGCATTGGGAATAGGATTTTCAGTCCCAGTCTAATGAATGTTTTTAAGCAGAATTATTTGAGGGAAAGTCTAAGGCTGATAAAAATATACATCTGCTGCATTTGTTTTTTCTGTAAATCCTTACTAGGATGCAAAAGGAAAATGAAAGAACATAGGATAACTAAGAGCTGAATTTTGTGTCCTAAAGTTTGCCTGCCATTTTTAAACTACTGTCCTGTCCTTCTCATGGCCTTCTGCAAATTTGATAAGGTGGTTCTTTGTCTTTTAGACTGCTGAACAAGTGACGTGCAGCTTTGTCATAGGCCAAGAGGAAGAGTGACAGCAGATCTGTGCAGACTCACTGCTGTGTGATCGTAACATACAAAATAGGTCAGCTGCTGTTGGCCAGTGCTCTAACTCCTAAAGCAGCATTAGGTCTACGCTTCTGGAGAGCTCTAAGTGTGAGTAGACTGTGGAGGTCTTCCAAAGCACCATTAAACATGATTAAAGCAAGTCAGAGAACCTTCCGTTCTGCAGCAGATGGTTTCCTCACTGCATAGACCATTCATTTGTTGATTTCTCATAAGAAATATTGTGCATCTTTTAGTTTTTCTTAGTCCAGCTCTTCTGCAATTAAGCGAACAGATAGGGAGTGTGAAGTGGTAGCCTCCAGGTTCATGACGCAGCTCCCAGTACTTCAAGAGAACAAATCCTTACTCCTTCCTCCTAATGTTTCTCTGCTATTTCACTTGTTTCTTTTTAAGCCTGTCACTGTTGAGTAACTTCTGTGATGCAAAAGAACTGGACTATATTCTCAGGTATTTACTATGCACAATGATGATGAATAAAATGCTTGTGGGAGCCAAATACTTGATAGCTAACTACTTGGATTTTGGTCAATTACCCTTTAACTCACTGCTTATCTGCACAGCATTTTGGATAGGTGAGGGTGGACATTTCAGACTGCTGTCTCCTAAGTAGATATTCAACAGAAAAACATTGGAGGGAGGGGAAGGAATTTAAAGATAAAACAACATCTTTATTTCTTTTCTGAGGATTGTAGTGGATGTGTTATTTCATGGAAGAGAAAACAATGAGGTAGCATTGACACAAAGTCTACAAAACACATTGTTGAAGGCATAAAGTAGTATATAGGGAAAGCCCAAGAGATATTCAGGCCAAAAATGCACTGTATGGCTGTTTTGCCAGTGTTCAGTACYGGGTTATATGCATGTTCAAATGTGTGCATACACACCCTCCCCCTCAGCTATAATGGTTTATGGATTGTTGCTTATGGATTGTGGCCCTAAAAGCAAAAAAGGTCATTTTTTCCCTGGATAAATTCTCTTGTTAGGGCACACAGATGATGAGCCTGTCACTTRGAGGGTAGGTAAGAGAACATGGTGAGATGGGTCCTTTCCAGGAGAATGTGGGGTGCAACACTAGGTGTGCAGGATGGCTGGAGGGGCAGCAAAGCTCCCGTGAGGGACRTTCCTTGTGCTGGGTGCCGTGAGCAGCCGCCCCGCTCTGCCAGCCGCGCACCCCTGTGGCAGCAGCACCTCCTGCTCCTCGCTGACCTGCAGCTCCAGGTTTGTTCCCGCTCCCATTCCTCAAAAGCCGCAGAATTAAAATTACTATGAACAAGTCAGCTTGGTCAAGTTGGCAGATTCAGACTTTGTTCACAAAAGCAAATCTAATGATCCTTGACAAATTGWCTCAGATGAACTGTCCTGTAAGATAGAGTAACCATCCATTCCTTAATACAAAACTGTATTTCTACGAAGCAGTGGTGTTAACGATTCGGGACCAAATAGGAAGGCCGGTGCTGAGGGGCTCTGGAATCATTTAGCGCGCTTGCTCGTTAGCTGAACTAACAATGCTGCGAGTGCATCGGCCGCCATCTGCCCGCTCGCCGCCAGCCTGGCCGCGGGAGGAGGAGGAGGAGGAGGAGGAGGAGGAGGAGGAGGAAGCCTCGGGAGCTGGCAGCAGCCCAGCGTGCCGCAGGTCTGCTTCCGAGTGCTGCTCTAGCAGATGTTGTGCCACATGCCCCGAGCTGCTGCCTCCAAGCTTGTGTGGGCCCAAATCACTGATTCCGAGGGTGCCGGGCTGGCTCCGAGGCAGGATGTGCGTTTGACTTGGCAGCCTGTTCTGGGCCGCCGCTATAATGACGAGCGGGTGCAAGAGCCAGAGCCAAAACCCCTATGTCTCTGTCACAGGATTTTTTAATTCAGCAGACATTGAGTTGTACCTTGATTTGTCAGTTGTTAAGTCTTTTTTTTTTTTTCTTCACCCTTTTCATTTAATTCTGTGTATAGTTAAAGAGTCTGTATGAGATTAATGGAATTTTAAAGTTTGCCTTGTGCTTTTAAAGAATTCAGTGCTCACTGCTTACTCAGGATGCTCTGGGTGTTCACGCACCCAGACACCCTGCTTGCTGTGGCACAAACGAGAAAGGGCAATGAAATCTTCCTCCTGTTATCTTCCATATATAACATAATTCCAAGGTGGATTCCAGTTCATCCTAAATAAATCTAAACCATCTAAGAGGAAAAAAAGCTTTAGAAACTGCTGTTTTTCAATTCCATGGTTAAAATGCCTTCTTCCTCCTGTGAAGCTTGGTGGTTGTCAGCAGAGTAGCAGGAGGGAATTATCATCTTCCTGCAGCAACCCCTGCTGCTGCCGATAGGAACGATTTCTTCTTTTCTCCTTTTTTCCTTCCTTTTTTTTTTCTCCTCCATTAACAAAAAGTGGGAAGGGGGAAGGGAAAAGGAAATAGGTCAATTAGACAAAGCAACCTGTAACACTGCATCTCCAGACAAGAATTTCTAAGTGTTTTACATGTCTAGAGGTTCGCTATGTAAAAAGGATAATGAGGTTATCCATARGATCTTTCTCTCATCCTAATTTACATTTTCACTCAGTTGTTTTATAGTGGACTGCCTGCTGGCATGATTTCTTAGAGGACAAAATATGGTTTGGTTGAGTGTCTTTTCATCTGGAAAAGAAACTGCCCATAAATTTGCATCTTTTATATATTTGTGTATATGCATTATATATAAATATAGTAGAGCAGGTGACTTATGGGTATTTAGCATGAGGAATTTCAGATCTTGGCAAWACATTTGTCATCAATCAGTGGCAACTTTGTGAGTTGTTGCTTCGTGTGGCTTATCGAGCCTGTGTACTTTTCTGAATTTCTTTTAACTTAAAATATTTTTTTAGAGTCCTTGCGTTTTAAAACAAGAACTGAAATTATAGGAAAAAAATGTGTTTGCAAGCCTAAATCATTTTGATTTTTCTCCACTGTTCTGTTAAATGCCACTTGTTAGGGAAGTGCTTCCCGGGCACAGTGAGCCCTGCTGCAAAGCTGCAGGGGAGATGCATTTAGGAGCTCCTGAATTTTGGGGCAATATTTATTGTAATGGTGACTAGCTAATCTGTACCTAGGCAGTCTGAGTCTGCCAGTTCAGGAAACATATGCAGACATCTGCTTGGCAACAAACATCCCTCTGCCTTCAGATGAGGTATTAGCAAATGTTAGAGTATGGGTATGGAGTAGAAGTTTGGTGCTTGTGAAATGCCCTGGAAGACTGCAAATGCCTTAGCATGTGGAATCTGGGGTAATAGAAGATAAGCACTTCCAAGTATTTATGATTAAAAAGTGACTGCTGCCATGCAAAAACAAGACAGAATTCAACTTATTATTCCACTAATGCACACTTTACAGCTGTACATGCTACAGTTGGCGGAGGCATTTAACTGAACAAGATGACAAATGTTTTGTGCCTTGAAGTGCTATCATAAGATGCACTGTATTTGTTTTACAGTTGCAACTGTGTAATTGCTTTCCCAATGACTGGAGGTAATCCTGCTAAAAGCAGAGCGAGAAGCAGCTGCAATGAGATGCTGTCAGTGGAACCCAGACATGAACTTCCCTTGATTTAACTCAGGTGGAGGCTCTGTGTTTATCAGTYGTCAGATATAAAACCACACTCCTTGGTAACTACTAGCATCAGAAAGAGTAGAATTGGAATAAACTGCAGCCAATGTAAGCATTTTATTTTTTTATACTATACACAAATATCTTAATTATATAAAAGCTAGTATCTGTATTTCTCTAAAACACAGACAGAATTTTATAATAGTTACAGCAAGACAGTCTCTCTGGTTCTTACCTGTTTAATCCAGATGTTGGCAGGTCTGGTGCGTAGGTGCTTGTGCCGGGGCTCCGGGATGCAGCACAGCTGTGCGGTGGTACAGGCGCTCACCCAGCTCCCCTCAGCCGTGGTACAAACTGTTTGGGAGACAGGCAAGACAAACCAAGTGCTTTAAAGTTCGCTATAAATCAGGCGATGCTGGAGCCTTAGTGTTTTATCTCCTATTTATSCTTCCAATCCTAAAGTCGGGTGCTCTTCCCTCGCTCTTGCCTTCTCTTCATTGCTTAGCAACACTCATGGGTGAACTTATTTAAAGCAGAGCTTTGTTCCCAGATGTGATTTCAGAAATATTTGCAGGCTCAACAGTTCTGAGATGTAAAATCAAGCTGCTTCCTCCCCATCATTAGCCCACTCTATTAAACGCTCTTTCTCTCTCCCTTTCTCTTCCTGCACCCTGGGCATGATTCAGTTTCTCTACTGTTTTGATCTAACCATGAATGATGTGGAAAGAGGGGAGGGGGTAGTTAAGATAAAGCTCTCATTATACAGGACACTCATATAATACGTGCAGCAAAGCTGTGTGCTGGACATAGAATTGGAGTATAAATGCAGAAGGGTCAATAAAATAGTCATTATTTTTCTTTAATCAGTTTTCAATTTGATTTTAAAGATGAGAATGCATGAATGGTATTTTCCCTGCCAAGAGTTGCATGCTGAATTAATGTGACCAACCGCGTGTTACGATGTAGCCTTGAACAACCATTTTAAGTAGGAAGAAGCTGCAGTAGCTAATTGCCTCCTGCTAATTGTCTCTGACTTCAGCAGAGCAATGGCATGTCAGCATTCCTAGAAATGTCTGGTGTGTCAGGCTGCTCTGTATTTCTGGTGCATGAGCTGCTCTTCCTCTCCCTTCCCTTGGCTTTTTCTGTAGTTTTCCCCCAAACTTTTATTTCTGGGTAGTTTGTTTTTCCTGCAGGATGGATGATGTTGCAAGTCTGCTTGATCTCAGAGACAAGCTAGGGCACATAAAGGAGTTTAATATTAGAAACAAACATTTCTATTGATCTCAACATATGTGCAGAACACTGTTTATAGAAAAACATGGTGGTAAGTCACAAAGAATTGTATTACGCTAACACTGCTACCACCACATTTAAGTTGAAAAATACCTCATTTTGAAACTGAGGAGTTGCCAGTCATGGCACAACCTTGGATTTTTTGCCAAGCAGACAGATACCTGTCATGTATTTTGAGGTTCTCGTCTGAATTTCCAACCCTGCAGAAAAAAATACAGTTTTGGGAAACCTGCTCAGAAAGGATGAGATGTGCACTCATATTCCCCCAGCTCTGAGACAAGAAATAAAATGAGGCATCTGAAGGAAAGGTGGAACTATAGAATCTCAATGATAAACCTTGAGCATGTTTTGTAGAATAGTCACAAGGCTGACTTTGGGTAAAGGTTGCAGAATTTTTCTGAGTGGATGTGGAGATTTGTAACTATGGGTGAATTTTAAAATCCACCTCACAGTTTGTTCTGTTGGAAACAGGGTGAAATTCTGAGTTGTTGTGCAGTCCATCATGGGTGTCGGTGTCATGGACCTCTGCTTGTAGGTACAGGAGGATGAATTAATCCAGGTCTGTGTTATTGTCAAGTAAGTTGTTTTCAAAATAAGATGCTATCTTTAGTTCTTGATGTTAATTCTTGATGTTAGTTTTTTTTGGTTTTTCTTTTCTCCTTTTTTCTCCCCTCTACTCCTGTGTTCTGGTGTGATCTTACACCAGAGGCAGTAGCCTCTTGTTTCTCCACTGAATGTGTGATATTTCCTTCATAATCTTTTGTARTGGGATAATTTCTGTACTTAACACTATAGAATAATAAGTAATAAAAAGAATAAATGAGAAAAGTAAAATAGCTCTGAACTTAATTGATCTGGTGAGAAAAATGTCTTTTTATATCATCTCTCCTAAGATGTCAATTTGATCCAAATACATTTTCAGCTTTGTGCATTACTTGTCTAACTGTGTGCCTAGGAATTGTTTCTGATGGCCTGAGGATCAGGCAGGTCCCTCAGGAATATGCTCTCTGTTGCTACAGGTGGCAGATCAGACCGGTAGATGTGTATGTGATGAGATAACGTGCTTGGGGTTACTGTCCTGTATTCATAGAACATTAATCTTTTCTGTATGTCCTAGCTATGTAATGCCTCTGAGGAGCTCAGGTGGCAATATAATGGAATAGAGTTTTTACAGATATCCAAGTATCTGACCATACTGTCATGGGACACTTAACCAACATTTCAATAGTTAATCTATGATCTATAGTAAAGTAAAACTTAAGAATAGAAGCTATAAACTTTCTCTGGTTCTACGTAGCAGTCCCATTTCTTGGTAGAATATTTAATGTATATGCTTATTACTAGTGTGAGATGCTTCTGATTTCCTYAGTATACTGTGGAAAGGCATGTAGTCATTGGCAATCTGTGTCCTATTTATATATTGAGGCTTGTTTTGCAATGCTGAACTGGATAACGTTCACCTATCCTTGCTTCTCTCACCTTAGACTGCATAGCCAGGTGCTGTATGGAAGCTGAAGCTGATTCTCTAAAGGACATGCATTTTTTTCTCTCTATAGAGCAACTACCACTTTTCCATGTTGTTTTTTGCTGTCACCAAGCATGCAGTTGGACAGCAGAATGTCTGAATCTTGTTTCTCTCACCACCTTAAGCAAGAGCTCAATCTTCAAGAGTTAATTGAAGTCTGGGGGTGCCACTTGCAGCAGCGCTGTTGTCTGAACTCAGCCCAGACAATAACGAATGAGTAGACAGATTGGTCGGCATTGTTGTGCTGCTCTTATGGCAGAGAGTGTTTTCCAAGGGAGGTGTGAAACAGTCTTTCTGGACGTGGTATTCTCTAATCTACTTGGAAGGCTTTGAGGTTTGATTCGTATATGAAATGTCATAAAGTCAAAGAGAACTGCTAATTGTTTGGTTCCTGACACAGCAGCTAATGTTTAAAAAAAAAAAAAAAAAAAAAAAAAAAAAAAAAAAAAAA
>NW_020455656.1:0-8743 GCF_003342845.1 Nothoprocta perdicaria
CCAGTCCACATAGCGTCCTATATTTCCTTTTGCAAGTGGATTCTAGTTCGACATCCCATGGGACTCTAGCCTTTCTCTGTGGCTTAACCCTAACGCAAACTGAAAAACATGCGGTTGCCTGAACCTGAGCAATGTGCAGCACAGTTCCCATAGAAGGGAAGAAACACGGACCAGAAGCATCCCACCTTTTCTGTGGCTGCCTCATCCCTCTCCTCAGGGTTTGCATCAGGGTTTGGTTCCACATGGAGGTTCCAGCGATCGAGCTGCACAATGTTCCCATCTTCCACGTGCGATAGGATCTTGGACAGAGGCTCATCTGTGTAACCCTGGTGTTAAACAAAACTTGTTGATTGCCCAGTTGCGTCCCACAGAGATGCCCCAGATATGGTGGGCCTTAGGCAAGCATCCCAAAGTCGAGGATAAGGAAAATCCTCAGTTCTACTGGAATAAGCAACTAATTGGAACTTTGAATTTCAAAACAATATACTTCCCTTCCAAGCATCAGTCAAATAAAAATTAAGTTTGAAGTAATATTTGCTTGTGTTAATTTCCTAATATTAGATACAACAATACAATTCAGAATAATTCAGATCACTGAAGAGCTTATGTGTTGGTCAATATTTATGAAAAGTCAAAACACCAGTTGCTGCAAATCCCCATCTCTGTAACTTGAGCTGAAGCACACATTCCACTTGTGCCAGCAATGGGCACTTTGATCTCAGCAGAAGTCACTTACCCCACCCCAGTTCAGTGTTCTGGCCAAGTCATTCCCTGTACCCAAAGGCAAGATGGCCACAGGAGGAGGTGGGTTGAGGCGTAACTGGTCAAGAATGGAGAGTATCCAGCCCACCTATTCAAGCAAAAGAGTACAAAGAAGCAACTTACTTCAGAGCCAGCCAGTAAGCAAGTGCAGGTCAGTCAGAACACTAGCCATGGCCCAAGGAAAGAGACAGGTTTCCTCTTAGCTACTACAGAAGCTATTCTCGTCCTTTTATGCTCTAAATGGGTCCCAGTAACCTTGGTGGGCACAAAGCCCCCTAAAGAACTACAAAGCCAGACGTGCCACACAACTGGCACCTCCCGAAGTAGCGCACAGTGCAGGGATGGAGGGCATAGTTGTCTCGTGTTAGCAACTGTATTGCAAACACCATATGCACATTTTGTCCTCTTCTGGATCACAGCAAGGAGGGCTGCTGCCATCCCTGCAAAGGCCTGGGGCAGAGGACACTGCAGCCTAAAAGGGTCCAGGACACTCACTGTGCCATCCCCGCCGCACGCCAGGATCCGTAGATTGTGGACCTTCCGGTACAGCTCCAGCCTGCAAGCAGGGAGAGCAGGTCAGGAGAGGAGGGAACAAGCACTGAGGCTATAGCCCAGGAAAGGTGCTACTGAGTGGTTGCAGAGTCCCTGACCCTCACAGGGCCCTCAGGAGGTGGCATTCACAAAGCCATGCTTGTCTACCTCTTCAGCACCTCAGTTCAGTCCTGGCCAGCCACAGTGACTGCCTTCACTGACCCTTGTAGAAACGGAGCAATAGAGCAGACTATTTACATTCCTTGTACACAGTGGTATACTGAAACACAGCAAGCTTCTAAAACTTGAGTGCCATTAATGGAACATTATGAGCTAGATTTGGGAATATCATCCTGCATCTTAGTTTTTAGCCATTAGCTTTAAAATTACAATATCTCTCCTGGCAGAAACACTGAAAGGCCAGCCCTGCCTGCAGACAGTCCTAGTGAAACCTCTCAAATCCTGAACTTGCTTTGAGTTCCTCTTTGCACAAGGAAACTACAGAGCATTGGGTCTCTCCTAGCTGCATAAAGAGTTTTGGGGAAGAAATTCTGGAGCAGGGATGGGGGAGAATGGGGCTGCCTCCATCAATACTCACGCCTCCTTGGGTCCGCCCTGGCTGAGGTCAAAAACTTGACGTGGGTTGAGATACCACATGAAGGATTGGATGATCTTGGCTCCCTAGAGGGATGAGAAAGACTTCAATCAACAGCAAGATTCTCATGGACAGAGAAAAGAAGGCATCTGGTGTAAGAGGAAAGCAGTAACAACACTGTGTCAGGGCACTTGGGCAAAGCCTGGGCTGGGTGGGAAGATGGAAAGCATTACGTAGCCAATTGGTACTGCAGCTGAGACATTTCCAAGCTATTCTGAGCTCTCAGCAGCTGGGTGGTAAAGCCCCCACATATCTGTCTTCTTGGGGAGACTCAGAACAAGGATGTACCTGATTACCACCGCTCTTTGGGTTCACAAACACCAGCAAGGGCTTCATGAGAGGAGCTGGCATAGGCTTGATGACAAAGGGTTTCCACCTTCCTTCCTGCAGGAGACACAAAAGGCCCATCAACAAACTTGGGGGAATGCAAACACACCTTCAGGTGAACCTTAATGTCACATAGGTTGGGAGCAGGAGGTGTCAAGGGAAAGTGACGGGCACTCTGTAAACCTTAAACACTAGGACTTGCCCTGACAGAAGGCAAAACTCACCTCACAGCCTCTCATACCTCTGTTGCATCTACTGAGATCTTCCATGGCTCCCACGGTTCCTCCTTGACCCAATATCCCTCCAGTCTATCATCTTCTTTAGTCCTACAGCTCTGCTCCTATCCTCCTAAGTGCCCCTGCTTCCAGATTTTCCACCCTCACAGCACCCAGTCCCATCATCTCTGACCTCAGCCCCCTTTTTGCTGGATTTCCGTTTGAATGATGCCCTCTTCTTCTTCTTACTAGACTTCAGTGGATTCTAGAGAGAGAAGGAAAAAATGAGTTAAATCCCAAAACTTGTCAGGAGTTACTGGGCAAGGAGTCACGGATAAACCACGAGAGCTGAAGTGATTTACCTGGGGCCGTCGGACCCGCAGAATCCAGGTGGGAGGAACAACAACAGCAGCATGAGCCCCTAGTGAGCAGGGCTCTTCGATGTGTTGCAGCATGAAACATGACACTTTGCTGTGATACTGGAAAGAGAGAGAAGGGAAAGAAGGAGAGGAAAAAAATCTGCAGCTCCATTCACCAAAACTGCCTTTTCCTCCCCCAGGCTTCTCCATGCCAGTTTAAGGGTTTCTGTGGGAAATGATGCACGAGTTTTGTAATAAAAAGGCTTCCCCTGGGAGGCCCTGAAAGTGTCTCATGGAAACTCCCAGCTACTAGAGCAGAGCCTCTCCCAGTAAAAGGAGCTGTAAGGACATGCTCCAGAGAACAAGCCTGAGAATCTCCAAGTAGAAAATGGAGGTTGTAGATACAGAACAGATTGGTTAAGATGTTAGTTGGGTCTTTGCTTACCGCTTGCTTGCACCAGGAACAGCTGATAGCTACAATCTCTTTACTGTGGAAGGCAAACTTCTGCTGGAAACCCTGTGGAGGGAAAGACAACAGTCTTGGGAAACTCCCTCACAGCTCTCTACCATTTAACAGGACTTCTCCACTGCAAGGAGAGACACCACTAAAGAGAATATGTCTGCAGTTAGGGTGCCCTGGGAACCCCTCTGAGAGCCCCAATCACCACTAGAGCACTGAGCTCTGCAGTAGTGTCCTCAACTGCCCAGAGAAAGTATGTAAGGAAGGAAATCCTCTCCAGGGAATTTGAGCCCAGGGGAAGAATAACTCTATGCAATAATCCCCAAACTATGGTGGTTATCTACTGCTTCACTCCCTGTCCCTGTGCAAAACAGGACATGAGTCTTGAATTTGCTACAGGCTCTTCCTGTCCGTCAGAAATAGATCTCTCACATTTCCAGCTCTGTTACCCTTCCGAGTGTGACCTTAGCTTTCCTTCAGCCTGAGCCAGAAACAGGACACCTCCTCACCTTGCCACACTGCCGGCATTTCCCTTCCTGCCGTCTTCGGTGCACCCAATGATGCCGGACAACTATAGGCTATGGAGAAAAGAAAAATAAAATGATAAGCCCTTAATGTGAAGGAATGCAGGCATAGGTATAAGGTACGGACTTGTCTTGCTCATCTCCTCAGACCAAACCCTGACAGCTTGGACCCCTGCCTTCAGGGAGAGGCACAAGGCTGTTCACAGGAACCTTCTGTCCATCCGCACTCATGGGAACAGCTCATTTTGGGTACAGGCTGGTGCCTGATGGGCAACTGTGGTGGCAGAGTAACATGACAAGCTGATCCCTGAATACTGCAGAGCACAGTAAAGCTTACATTGAAGTACTGCATCTCCTATATGCTGCCCTCTTCTTTCAGCCATGAACCTGGAAGGAAAGCTGTATGAGAGTACATGGCAAGAGAAGCAAAGAAAGGAGGAGGTTTTTTTTAGTGTTCTGCCTTATCAGATCACACTGGCATTTCTGAACACGCTGTCCTGAATTTGAGTACTTTCTCCTATTGTGTTTTCTGTGCCAGCACAAACACAGTGTGGGGGCAGCAGCTGTGTTACCAGCAGCCCTTGACTGAGCCATCAATACCCATTCCAGAGCATTATGTGGGTTGCTCCAGTTTGACAGGTGGAAGGGAAAACACAAAAGGTACTTTCACCAGAGCAGAACAAGGATGACTCCTGCATACAGTCATGGAGGACAGTCCTGGCTATGCTGAGGGGCACGTGGAGAGTTTAGACTAGGAAGGACACAAACATTAGACCCGTAGTTAGACTCCTAACTAGGCTAAAGGTGTTAAAGGATGCATTTCGGAGTACCTGTGGCACTAAAGACAGGCTTAAAGGAAAGCACAAAGTGAACCAGTACTGCCACCAACCAAGCTATGGCAGTCCTGGGGAACCGCTGTTTGCCAGAGCATCCATTATTTGCTTGGGGAAAAATCTCTCCCAGGAAACTTTGCTTGCACATTTCCCCCATGCAGACAGACACAGAAGCTTTTGAACATGCAGACTAGTAGGTAACCATGTTTTTCCGTCTATGATTTCTCTACTTATAACATTCAGCCTGAGCTGCTGCCTTGCAAGGAAGCATTCCTTTAAAATGTGCCACATTTTTGCAACGGAACACACAGCGCAACGCCTGCCCTCGGAGAGGCAACACACGACACAACCTGGGGCCTCCACCACCAAACTGGGAAGACACAGGCAAAGTCTCAGGCACATCTCTCACCTCCCGAACGTTCCGGGATCCTGACTCCCTGAAGGAAGGTTTGCAGCGGAAATTTATCTGTGGATTGAACACACATGAGAAGAATGAGAAGAAAACCTACTGGAGATTGTTTTGCTACAACAGGCCCAGAACCTCTAAAGGTGTTCAATGGTTGTCTGTGAAACCCACCACATGCCTCTCTCAGCAAACAAAAGCCTTGGGTCCTAATTATGTTGCTAGACATTCCTTTTGGAATCATCTCCTTTAAAAAAAAAAAAAAAAAAAAAAAACCACGCTTATTGCCATTGACAGCAGTCAGACTCAATCTTCTTGGGAGCTCACTACAAGTCTCCGAACAAGAACTGAGCATGAAAAGGCTGCTACAACTTTGGAAGACAAACAGAGGGCTTTAATAGTCTTTACTCACTTTCTCTAGCTGTTCTATGCAGGGTGTATGCACTATAATCTTGCAGGCTGCACACTTACGCCTGGAGAGTGGCTTTTGCTGGAGGAGGACAAAAAAAAAGTGAGGAAAAATATCCATGTGAATAGCAGTGAACAGACTGGCAAGCTCATTCCACCTCCCCCACACCTTTTTCTTGTATTTTTGGGGATGTAAAATAAGCCCTATAGGAAAGTTAAACACAACCCACACTTCTTGCAAGTACAGGGATCTAAGAATGTGCCTAGAACAGATGCTCCCCAGTCTGCAGCAGAGCACAAAGATGCCCTCCCACTGCATGATAATCAACCCTTGGCCTCTTCTGACCCTGCCTGAGTGCCTTACAAAAGGCAGTTTGGGAGGTACTTGTGCAGTGCTGGCCTCGTGTTTGTGCTCATGCAGCAAGACCAACGGGCAGAATGGCTTCCCTGCTGCTCTCCGACTCCTCAGGCAGGATTCAGCCTGCAAGCAGGGAGAGCCTTGCTTTCCCTTGCTGTAGCATCCCCATAGAAAAAAAACACCTGGGGTAGTCCTGCAGGTTAGGTCAGGGATGGGTCTCCACTGCTCATTTCTCCCCCTCTGTTGAAAGGTCTTCCCAAAGAACACAGGACCAGATTCTCCCTCTGAGAGCTTGTGATCCCAAAGCCCCGCGAAACATCCCCTACACTCAGCTGACAACCCTGTGCCAGGCTCCCAGGGGTAGCCCTGGCTCATGCTAGGGGTGCAGCCGTTCCCCACACACCAGCAGAGAGAGCACACTGTCCCCTGCCCTGTGCTCCCCCCAGGACCAGGCAGAGCGGGGCCTTCGCAGCGTCTCCGCTGGGTGGCAGCACAGGCCACCTCCAGGGATCTCGCCAGGGGACAGGGGTGACCCCAGGTGACTCACCAGCAGCTTCGCCATACAGTTCTGCTCCCCAACATAGCAGAAATCCCCAGAGGCATTGGTCTCGAACCAGATGTGCTCCCCATAGACTGCAGTCTCCTGGAAGGCACAAGCCAATGCTGTGTTTCTCGGAGAGCACCCCCAAATGATCACCTGATCTCCTAATATGCTTTGTGCTAGAGACAAGTAAACTTGATTTGGGGGGTGGCGGCAGGGAAGAGAGGGGTGGCAGATGCAGGTAGGAAGACAATATGCACAGAACAACCAGGGCAAACACATGGAGAGAGGAAACCTCACAGAGTTGCTCCCCAGGAAACCAACCCTCCTCTCAGATCCTAGGGAAACACCTACAGTCTAGTTTCAAATGTCCCATATATTGACTGCTCCTGTTGCCCCCTGAGGAGATGCAGCTCATAAATCCAACGCTGGAGTCTCTCCTGAAACAGTCTCTGTTCTTAGACTTATGGGGGCCACTCAAAACCTGCCCAGCTTTGCCTCTGCAGAAGAACAGTGGGAGTAGAGGCTGGCTCCCATATGGCAAGGAGAGCTCTGTGCCCCAGATTACACTTGCCAGAAGAGATATAAGTTAAGTAACTGTGCCATCCTTCCAGACAACTACCCACACCTGCACAGCCTCTCCCTGCAGCATCAAGGGGTGCTGCCAGCAGTACAGATGGTGGCAACAGCAGAGGTCACAAATCTATCAAGACCTAAGTCACCCGGGAAGCCTCAGCCTGGGAAGAACCTCCTGCTTCTTGGCCCAAAGCTCATCCCACGTGATGCCCAACAAAATACAGTGCAACTTACGCTCCAGTCCACAGTGCTGCGTATCTGCCTCTCTGAATCGCTCCTCAGGGCTAGTGCAGGGTTAGGCTGGGCTACCATGTGCTGGAGGCTGGACTTGGCAATAGCTTTTCTGGAAGACACAAGAGGGCTGCCTATTAGATCAGGAGAGGAGGAATGCATGCAAAGCACAGCCTTCTTCTGGGATAGACAGTGACACTGGAGAAGAAAACCATCCTCAGAACCAAGCAGCCAGGAACGTAACGAATGCCCCAGGAGCGCTGTCTGAGAAACATCCAGCCCTCCTACAAGTCAGGCCTTCCTAGATGCAGAAGTGCTGGCCACGTTGCTGACATCACCAAAGGTCATCATACCTCTGGCAAGACAGACTCAAGCTACTGGGTCAAAGCCTTCAGGGATGACAATCCCATTGCATGGGAGCCCAGCACATCCCAGCACCAGCAGCCTCCACTATGCTGCGGTGGTGGGTCTGCCTCCGCACAGGGGGCTTCCCCACAGCTGCCACATACACAGGCAGCTGAGAGCTTCCCCCAGGTACGTTAGGGTGGAGGAAGGATGTGGGTCTAGTCAACTGCAGAAGCTGGACAAGAGCCGCCTCTAGCCCAGGAAAAACCCTGGCACCTCTCCTGGTGGCTGGGCTGCGAGAGGGCAGGCAACAGAGGTGCTTTGTGTGAGCTGGAAGGGGACGTGTGGGAAGCCCCAAGGAGCTGGGTGAGGGCATCAGGCAGAAAGAGAAAATTCTCCGTCCTCAGCAACCTGCAGAGAAAACGCTGGCTCCTTGCTCTCCTCTGGGCACATGAGCAGCACTGCAAGGACACCAGCAGAGCAGGAGGCAATGACAGCAAGGCCTGGGGCACCTTCTCTGACCCTGGCCATACGGCCCAAAGGGCCTCAGGGCCTCCAGCCAAGCTCCTGCCCCTTCCCGCTGCAGTCCTGCAGCCCCACGTCCACTCCCCTCTCAGAGCCTGCCTCGCTAGCCTCACACCAGCCATACATACAGCAGCCGGGGGCTCCAGCTGTCGGGCACGGCAGAGCAGGCGGACTCGGATCCGAGGCACTCGGCGAAGGCCAGCGGCGGGTGCCCGGCTCCGGCTGCAGCCATCCACCAGGCGGGCGGCTGCCACGGGCCGCCCGAGGCGCGCCGTGCCGCGGCGCCCAGGCCCTCGCTGGGGCGCCGCTGCTGGCTGAGGCGGCGGTAGCGCCCTTGCAGGCCGGAGGCGGCCCTGCCGTACACGCACTCGGTGGGCAGCAGATGGGAGGATCTGCGGCGCAGGCAGCGCGGGCCCCTCAGCAGCGGCCTGGCGCGGAGGAGCCGCGGCACGGGCAGCATGGAGAGCCAGGCCTCCTCGGCCTGCCACCCGCGCCGGCTCGACGCCCTTCCTCCGGCGGCCGCGCTCGCCTCCCCGCCGCCGCTGTCCTCTGGGGACTCAGATCTGGAGCTGTCGGCACAGGGCACCCCACCGCCCTGCTGCCTCGCGGGGCCGAGGAGGAGCGCGGGAGGGCCCGTCGAGTGCGCGGCGTGGCGGGCTGGCGCCTGCACAGCGAAGCGGGGGCTGAGGC
>NW_020455656.1:8898-32723 GCF_003342845.1 Nothoprocta perdicaria
GGCGGGGCCGGCCTGCGGCGCCGCGCCAGCCAGGCCGAGGGCAGCCCCGCCTGGGAGCGCCGCCTGCCTTTGCCCGTGGGCACCGCCACCGCGCTGCTGCCGCGCCGGGAGCCCTTCCGCTGGAAGTGCCTCTTAAAAAAGGTTTCCATAGCTGTTGACATAGAAACCGGCAATTAAAGAGCCTTCTGGCCAGGCGGCAGAGATGCAAGCAGGGTCAGGGCAGGGTAGGGTAGGGCCTGGCACGCAGAGGGCACAGCAGCAGGAGAGGGCAGGAAGAAGGTGAAGCAGCAGGAAACCCACATCAGTTGCCAGAGCTCTAGGGCTGCTGCTGAGCTCTGCTCTCCCCAGCTCAGCCCTCTCTATAGGGGCAGAAAAGGAAGATGGGGAGAGGCCTGGAGCAATGAACACACAGCTGGACACTGGGATCCTCCTCCTGGAGCAAGCTGCAGGACAGGGACTGGCCTCCGGTGTACAACACACTGGTTAACAGCACCACAGGAGCAGCCAGGCCACAAGGCACCCTCTCATCCTGAGTTCAGAGCCAAACAAAGCTCTCCCTCTTCCTCTGGCAGTTTTTAGGTTTATTTTCACAGCTTAGTCAAAGGGGCTGTGATAGCAGGACAGGCATCACATGCTCTTCCTAGTTCCCTCCGGATCCCATGCTCACCACTGCAGGATCAGGGCAGTCCTAAACCCTCTTTTTGCACAGCTTCATTTTCCAAGCTCTCAAAAATCAGCTCGGCCCTCTTCAAATTTCCCAGTTCCAAGCACTGTAATGCATGGAAAAAACCTCAGCGTTCGAACGCAGCCTCCTGTCAGCACTAGGAAGACAGCTGGTTCCTGCAACTACTTCTTTGCAGAGAGCTTTGGGTGGAAAAAAAAAGTGAATGTAGGGAGTTGGAAGTGTTAAAGGGATAATTGCTCGACTTGGAGCGGCAGGGAGGAGATTTCCATTAAAAAGCGCAAAACCTTTCCTACAATACCATGTGCTGAGCCAGATGGAATAAAAGCATGTGAGCTCAATGCCTTCAGCATGGACAGCAAGACTTCCCCTGGAGAAGGTGCTCAGAAATATCTGCTGGACTACGAGCTCTGCAGAGGCTGAGCTCCCCCTGGATGATCCTGCAGAGAAATAACTCTTGCATTGCTTAAAAACGTCAGCTTTTACTACCTGGGCTACCTCACTGCCTTACTTACTACCAAAATCAGCTTACTACCCCCTCGTTTATCCCCTTGCGTTGGCCCTCCTGGTTTTCCAGGGACAACCACTCTGCCTAAGCAGCAGCTCCACTGAATTGGTTACAAATGAAAAGTGTGGATTTATGAATTCACAAGAAGAAAAACAAGGCCAGTAAAAGTGGAGCATGTAAGATGTTGCAGAGGCTAGCAGAGAGAACAGGAGTGGAGGGGGGCTAGGAAAATCTTCCCATTTGTCCTGCTGAGAAATTCCCTCTCCTGGAGGAAAGAGCTTCAACATGACCCTCAAGCTTTTCTTACTCAACTTGCAAAGTTTGAGAGTGCCAGGGCATTAGGGCTGCCCATGTAAAGTACTGTGCCACAGACAGAATCTGCTACAGCACTGGCTTAAGCATTCTCAGCTTGGCATGCAAAGGTTTAAATGTAAGAGACTGGATCCAATTAATTCCTGTGCTCCTCTGCTCTAGAGCAAACACTCCTCTTCTAACTCCTCCAGCCACTGCTTGACTTCAGCCTCTAAACAGAGAGAGTTTATCTGAGGACAACTCAAGAAACACTGATACTCACAGCTTGCTAGAAACAGATTTCTGGCTCTTCAAGTGCTACAGAGCTAGGGGACTACAGACTAAGGCAGCCTCTGGGCACACAAGCTACCAAAGTCACTCACAGCAACTGCTCCATGCTGTAAAGGGCTGCTCCTCTTCCAGTCACGAGCGTGCGGGCATGTCACTCACCGCTGCACTAAGATTAGCTGCACACATTTCTGCCTTCCTCTCTTATCATGTTTTCTTAGGCACTCACTTGCTGGCCAGCAGCCCTAGAAGACCTTTAGAACATCCTGGCCTAAACCTTGAATGCCACGGGAAGAGGCAGACGCTTCCATTTTCTGTTTGGGATATGCTTTAAGAGAGCATATGGGTGCTATTTTTTGGACTGCAAACAGGGGGTTTTGCTTAGTCCTTGTGCCATGAGTAAGCCATTGGGCTGTACCTCTTTTAGAGAAGACTACAAAGCCAAGCTTGCATTTTGGGGAGAGCAACACGTGGCTCAGTTCCCCTCGAGCCTGGTGGGCAAGGAAGCCAGCTCATAGTTTCTGTAATTTCCCTGTGCTACGACTGTACTCAGCACCACAGCCCAAGAGGGGAGAAGGAAAGTCATGCTCTCCTGAAGGAGCTGCCGTGGGACAGCAGCAGCGGAGGAGTTAAAGCCCTGTTCAATTGAAAGTAACACCAGAGCCATGTTCTCAGATAAATTTCTCAAGTTTCACCACAGCAAACAATCCAAATAGGCCCAGTGCTAAGTGATCACTAGCACATTTAATTATCCTACCACCGAGGCTCTTTCAACTTCACAGTGTGTTCTGCCAATCACTCTGCTTCCAGCCTTGATTCCGCAAGGTGCTACTCTTGTCCCTCTGCCCATCATTTGTGGGGCAACACAGTAAAAGAGATTATCAACAAAGGTCTTTGAAGTTGTCTAAACAAATGATATAAGTTAATAAACAACAGAGAACACTGCCTGGGAGTGACAAACTGCAACGAACTCTTTTTGGCAATGGTTATTGCAGGCTAGATGCCCTGCCAGAACATGTCCCAAACAAATGGATCGGGTGCTCCCTTTGCCCCGCATATTCCACCAGCATTCAGGCTGGTGTGCTGCTGGCCGAGCTGCTGCTATGGGCAGGAGGACCTCTTAATACAGCTTCCTTCCTCTTTGCACCACAGTCTCGTGAGGAAGTCTACCTCAACAACTTTTGCTTCATGTTTATGTTTTGGTTACCAGTTGATTAGGGTTCCTTTTTATCTTCAGGGCTATTAGAAAGTGGCACACAGACTCTTGTTCCAGCCCCTGATGGTGAGGGGTATTACCAGGAAATCAGCTGACGGCCCATAACGGCACCACGCGGCAGTTCAGATAGGATGGTGAAGAATTTCCCCATCTCTTGCATCTCATTTGCAAGATGAGCAGACAAATGAAATAACGTGGGTGTTGAGAGCTGCTGCTGGCAAAGCAGAAGGGCTAAGGACAACGAGGCTGCCCAGGGCTGGGATGCACCAGCAGGAGAGCTATAAGCAGAGCAGCTGGAGATCCATGCGCTGCAGGGAGGAGAACAACAAGACCTACGTTTTGAAAGTCTTTGCACAAGTCTGGGAGCTGGAGGTTTCTCTTAAAAAACTATTTACATCTAATGAGATGGATCAGAAGCAGTGTCTGTGACTGTTCTACACACTGCAGTGCTCAGTTAGGTTGGGTAAGCAGGCTGGATGGAAGGCAGCCCAGCATTTGCAGGGTAGGAGGAAAAGGAAATAATGCTGCACGCACTAGGATATGAACTCTACTTAGAGGCAGCTTTACGCTATCATTACAATCTGCTTCTGTGAAGGAGGAAGAAGTCAGCAGCTCTGGTGTGCTCATAATCTGCAATCGGAGCTTTGGGGAGTTATTTTCTTTTAACCTGATCCCTCAGTGCTCTTCAGCCCCAAGCAGGCTGCACTTCCAGCCTAGCATCACCAGGCAGAGGTATTGCTGAAGCAGGAGCAAAGCAGGAGCACACCCTAGAGCACAGAGAGCCCGAGGGGCTGTAGGGAACTCCTGGGCATTCAGAGGGGGCTGCAGGCTGTTACTCTCAGGACAGAGCTAACTTTAGTGGCAGGATCTAGGAATGCTGGGAAGTTAAATCAGGGTTTAAGATGAAAACTTCGCATCTCCTAACTTCGGTGCGTTCAGAGCTGGTGGATCAGCTAACAAGGGACTCCACTTACCAGAGACACACCAAAATATCCAGCACCCACGTCTTCTATGGTAGTGGTAGCTCCAGAACTAGAAAAGCCGATTCTTAGGCCAAAACATGAACTGTCCATTAGGCACTGGCTTTGCTCAGGCCACAGGGAGCTTCTTGGTATTCAGCTCCTGATATTCTGCTTTGCTCTAGTAGCCTCAAGTAGATTCCTGCATACTGCAGACAGCAAGGCCTCTTGGCCCTTCTTAGCTGTGCACACTGATGTTGTGCCACAAGGCTGCTCAGTCCTTCTCTCCCCTCATTACACTTCCCGGGCCCCTCTCCGTGAACTGCTTCTGCCAGGACCCAGACCGCTTCTCCAGCCACGCTGCATCTCCCACCCCATTCAGACACGACAGGCTGCCTTCAGCCACACCTGCCATCACAGGCTTGCACGACCCCATCCTCTCAGTGCTCTGATAGCCAAGTTTTTCCATATATTCTGCTATCCCCATACCAGCTCCATAGGGATCCCATCCCTGCTCTCCTTTCTGGCTCCTATATGAGCTACTGAATCTTTTCTCCCCTAGGTTCCCCAGGCGGGCTGGCTCCACAGCCAGCCCTTCCAACACAGGAAAAGGCGAGCCACATGGACCAGGTTTGATAAAAAAGGTGTCTCTTTCTCAGGAATATCAACCACTGTCCCCTGCCACAGGGTGGGAGAAGCATCAACCACTTAGCCCCAGGCACAGGTGGGGAAGGGAGCTCAGCGGTGAAGAAGACGCCTTTTGGGGTTTTGGTTGTGGTGAGGTCAGCAATTATCAGCAAATCCCAAGACTCTGCATAGGTTTTTTTTTTTTTTCCATGCACAAAATTTACACCAAATAAAACAGAGCCAGAAGCTGCTTGAGGGGACAACTTCATGAGACCAAGAGCAAAAAGGTCTCAGAATAACCTGTTACTGAGTACGACCACTAGTACCCCAGGGAACACCAGCTCTCAGGCAACATGCAGCATCTCTGGGCAGCACCGAAGGCTGCCAGGCTGCAAGGAGCCTGCTCTGCAAGGAGGTGCAGAGCAGCAGCAGCCCCGTCCTGGGGCTTGTGGCACACGGCTGGAAAGTCTGTGGGCTGCATGAGCCATGGACGGCTTCCCCAGCAGGATCTGCATGAGCCATGGACGGCTTCCCCAGCAGGACCTGTAACACTGGCCTCCTGCACAGCCACTCTCCCGCCAGGGCCTGCACTGCTCCCACCCCCTGCACCATCACAGCTCATGTGTGACCATTGCTGCCACTCACAGAATGGAGGCCAGCACGCTGGGCCAGCCCAGAGCCACCAGCGCCAGGGACACGGCTCCTCCCAGTATGACCAAGGGGAAGCAGCTTCCCCTGCAGAGCCATCAGGGCAGGGCGCAAAAGGGCTTTGCAGTGGGAGTGGGGGGGCTACCAGCTGCACTCACCTCCTGTTTTAAGCTTCATTCATTTGATGAACTGCAACAAGTGCCATGTCCTACGCGGGCCACCAGCACCCCGGCTCCCATGTCACAGGAGCAGGGTGCTCCCAGGGCAAAGCACAGCTGAGGATATCCTCACAGCACCAGCACTCTCACCCCACGCAGGAGGAGACTAGCCCTGATGTTAGCCTTGCTGCTACACGCAGCACAATGGGGATGATGACTCATGCAGGGCAGCACTCGGAGGGAAGCAGGCCCCTATCCATCTCCAAGTCAGCCCTTATATTGATCCAGGGGACTTCAAGCCTCCCTGTTAGCAAGAAAACACTCCAGGGACCTAGAAACTGGCTGGCTGCTCATGTGGGTTCAGCTACACAGCACCTCCCCACAGCAGCCCTGTCTACAGAGAGCTGCTTAGAGATCTCTGTCAGGAACACCTGAGCACCAGCAGCAAGTCACTCTAGCCAACATCTAAGGACTCTGCTAATTTGATCAGGAAGCCACTGGTTCAACGGACTCCAGGATCACCTCCACCGCTGCCTGGTGCAAGTCACTCGTTTGCAGCAGTCGGTCACCTACACTCAGCCCGTGACACACGTGACGCCCTCCCTGCTGTTCAAACAGCAGCGTAGGCGGCCCAAGGAGCGCGGCTTGGTCCACATGACGTTGCCAGGGACGGCAGCAATGTCAGTTTGACCGCTCTGTACCTTCCTGCCATTCTTTTTCTGCCTCATTTCTCTCAGCTCGCTCCCTCTCCTTTATCCGCAGCCCAAGTCTCTTCTGGACTTCCTCCCATCCCTTCTGGTGCCTGCATGTTCCTCCTGGCCTGCTCCGTGCCAAAGGAAAGCAGCAAGGCGATGCTGTAAGCTCAGGAGTACCTGCTAGAGCAGTCGCAGCGCTCTGCAGATAGGTCTGTACACACCAACTAGATGGTGCACCACGATGCAGACCTAGCGTAGAGGCTGGTACCTGTTCTCATGGAGCTCCCTGCCAAACAGGAGCGAAGCCTCCAGCATCCTGCTCCTGCACAGACAAGCTCCTGCTCTGCAGCACTGCTACAGAGCCAGCGCGGGGACCTCATCCAAACACCCGCGAGGTCTGACACGCTCCAGACACCAAAAGGTAATGGGATCCCTGCATAAGATGGCTGGAAGCAAAACTTGCCCACATGGTTTATTTCAGGGGATGGGAATCTCACAGCTCTCCCCAGACGCCCTGGCTGAAAGCAGTGCTGTCAGCGACGCGGTACCAGCTCAGCATCATCTCTGACTGCCGATGCCCAGGGCAGCTTCTCACACAGCGCACACCAGGGATGAGACAAGGCCTTGCAGACAGTCACCACTAACTTGAATCCCAAACCATTTATAGACTTTCTGGATAGTTTTGCTCTTTCAGGAGCTGAGCATGCTAAAGAGGTGATCCTGCCATCTACAAACCCAGCAAGCAGATTAAAACAGGATCGTCACCATTTCCCCCTTGCCCTGTCCAAGAGGAGACAATACTCATCTGTCAACTCAGGTAGTTCCAGTCATGCCTAATCACATGTGCTTAACACTCATGCTTAAACACAACCATATGTGCAGCAAACGTCAGGAGGAAACAATTCACCATGGAAAAACAAGAGGCATTCCTCTCCTAAAGCGGCCATGAACACCCCAGAGCCACTCCACTCTGCTCTGCACCATCTCCTTCTTCACTGTCGCCTCCCTTGGACCACCTTCATGAAACCACAGGAGCCCAATTCTTGCCGAGAGGCGAATGTCTCTGGACACATGGATGTGTGTTGGGAGCAGGAGACAGGATATGCGTGAAGGAGCCAAGGAAGTCCCTGGAGGGAACAGCCTCAACCTGAGCTCTGCAGGCCTAGAGCAGAGACTGGCACCACTGCCCACCCCTCCGCCTGGCCCGTCCCCTGGAGACTAAGAGGCATTGGCTAAAGGCCCCTTCACTGACACATTTTAATTAAGGGCTGTTGAAAAAATGTGTCTTGGGCCTGTGGAGCTGACAATTAACAGCACCAGCCAGCACAGTGCTTGCCTCCTCCTTTGCATGGGCCTCCCTAGGCTGGTGCATGCCAAAGGCTGAGCCTCCTGCGTGCCCTGAGGAAGGAAGTCCCTGGCTTTGGGGAGCTCTGCTAACCAGTTCCCTCCTCCCTTCCGCTCGGGCCCTACAGCCCATCTATCTGCAACCTCACACCACAGCTCTGGCCACAGCTCCTCTGCTCACACCAGAGCAGGGACAAGGCAGCTAACTTCCCCCCTCACGAGTCCGTTACCTTCAATCCCAAAGGGAGGGGAAAGAAGCAGCATTTATCTGGATATATAAATGAAAACAACACAGCACACCAGGATTTAGCCTTGCAACGCTGCACTCAACAGAGGAGCCCCAGCCCTGCAGCCCTTCTCTCTGCCCTGCGAGGGCTCGCGGGGGAAGCTGAGCACTGCTGCTCTGCAGACTGACACGGACGCGGCCCCACAGAGCGGAGCGAGAGGCGCCGCACGAGCAAACGGCTCCTGCAGCCACCCAGGCTGCAGCGAGCAGCCCTCGCTAGCGCTCGGTCAGGCTCTCACCAAGACTAAAGGGATGCTCTGCCCCCTCTCCTGCCTGGCCTGGCCTTCACAAGAAAATGTTTTTGAGGTTCAGTGTGTTGGGAAGAACTGGAATGAGAAGGGTCTGACCCTTTTTTGTTTTGTTTTTTTTAAACAGTTCTTTGCACAATCCCATGATCTCTGTGGCAGCCACATCCTGCCTCTCTCCAAGCCCTGAGTGATGTTCTGGTGTCCCCTCCCCTTCACCGCCCTCTCAGCACAGCCCAGGCCCCGCAGAGCCCCTCTGAGGCGACAGGCAGGCAGCCCCAGCCGAGATGCTCTGCAGCTTCCTCACGCGTCTCCTTCCCTGCATCCCGGCGCGCGCCTGCCTAAGGCTGGCCCTGCAAGCGGAATTTCAGCGCCACATTCACACCGCTCCGCTCAGCTCCAGCCCTGCAGCGATGCCCGTGCGCTGCTCCCTCGCACCCTGTCCAACACGCTGCTGCAGGCCAGGCCTCGGGGCTGCCTGCGGGCTCCTCCAGCAGACCAGCTCTATTTATCCTTCATAAAGTCAAGGGTTTGCCAACCCTAAGGCTCAGAATAATTTTCCCATTACGGCAATGTGATTTCCATCCCCAAATCCATGGAAGACTGTGTTTTGTCTTAATTTAAACTGAAGCTGTCTCCTTGGAGGCTCCCAAGCTGGATTTGGGCATTTATATCCCTTGACAACTTTCCACCATCATAACATTATGAGTTTATTTGCCACTGCACTAAATAATCTGCCTCCTGGTTATCAAGAAATTGGACAGCTCTGATTTAAAGAGGCCGTTGCTGTGCCTGACTGGTGTGCCAAGAGCCAAAAAGCAGGACTTGGCCAGTGAATTATCCAAGACGAAACGCAGAGGCTGAGCAAACAGCAGCAGCACGCCGGGACTGAGCAAGAACAGCGGAGCGGGAGCTGCGCGCTCCATATAGTTATTTTAAATAGTTTGTCAGCTTTACCAGCGACTCAGGCTGGGAAGGACGCTACGAGTTGCTCACCTCTGACAGCTCCCTTTGCAGCGCTGCACACACCAACACCAGCACTGGTGAGCTGGGCAGGCTGCTCCTGGGACCTTGGGTGCATGGGGAGGCTGAAACAGTGGCTTATTTAGCAGATTCCCACCCTCTTCCCCAGAGCTGACCCCTTCCCTTTGGTACACACTGCTCTGCATCTCACGTAGACAGGGGACCCAAGGTGAAAGTTATTTAAAGGGAGGTCAGTCCCAGAGCCCAGCTGTTTGATCCAAACTCCTGCCGCTTCCCTGGGGCTCTCTCCCAGCACGCAGGGAGCGGCGGGGGAAAGCAGCCTGGCACAGTGCCACCCTGGGCAGGGGAATCTGTCACCGCAGCCGTGCCAAGGAGCAGGCAGCGAAGGGGTAAAAAGAGAGCAGAGCAGCTCGGCCCCGAGGCTGCAGGGTGACAGATGCGCAGCACAAACAGTTGCAGCAGCTCCTGAGGCCGGACGTTTGCACAGACCACCCAAAAGCACGAAGCAGAGCTAGCGGAGTCCCAGGCACTCAGCTGGAGAGAGCAGCGGAAAACAGCTCGCAAACGGGAAGGGCCCATCCTGGTTTCCCAGCAGGAGCAGCACCCCGCAGGCTCCAGCACGCAGGGAGTTCCTGCGGGCCCAGAAATTGCTGTCCTGCATTCCCAGCAGTTCTGGACAAAGCTGCAGGACATGGGGGAGCCCAGTGGCACCAGAGCCACGCAGTCCCCCCCCAACACTGCGGATCTCTCCCTGCCAATTCCCTGTCCCATCACACAGCCAGGGTGTGCCACAAGCAGCCGACTGTGCTGGTGGAAAACCACCTCTCCCAGGGAAAATCCCTCCCCTACTTCCCAAACGGAAGCAACAGGCACATGCAGCAAGACGCTGAGGCTCCGTTTTCTGGAGCCAAGCACTCCTGAGCAGTGTCAGGGATCCGTGTTCATCCCCACAGGACAGCCACAACTCACGAGAGCCCCCAGTGCAAGCAGAGCTCAGGAGGAGCGAGGCCGAAGGCTCTAGGGTGGCTCTGGGGTGTGCTGCTCCCTGTCCCATGACCCCGCAGCAACCGGTGGTCCCTGCTCAGTGCCCAGCGCCGCGTCTGCTCCCCGGCCCGTGCCATCCCCCAGCAGCACAAACCGAAATCCCGGGGGCGGGGAGGGAAAGAGGAGAAGACAGAGAGCAGAGCGAGCATGGGCAAAGCCTCTGTGACCTGATCCGGATCGGAGGAGCCGAGGTCCGTGCAGGTGAAGCGCGCGGCGGCCGCGCAGGAGTGGAGGGCCGGCCCTCTCCGAGCGAGTCCTAGTTTGGAGCGCGGGCGCTGCGCTGCTCCCTCCGCCTCCTCGCCGCGCGCGCCGCGACAGCGCCGTTCCAGCAGCGCAGGGCACTTCCTCTGCGAGCAGCCCCGGCCGCAGGGATGGCGCGGGGGACGCAGGAGGGACACGGTGCCTCCGGCCCCAGCCTGACAGAGCGGGAGCCACAGGACGGTCGTGCGGGTCGGTGCGTGCCAGCCACGCCACGGACACCGCCTCCCCGCGCGGCGCTACGGCCGCACCGGCGCCTCTCCCGCGTCCCCCCGGGACCCCAAGGCGGCCTCACGGGCCGTGCTCCCTCCCGGGAAGCCTCCCGCGCCCCCAGCCCACGCACTCCGCTCCCACACGGCGCCAATGCTGATGCCCAAGCCCAGCCACACGGCCCTTCCGCTGAATCACACGTCTCCCAAGGGCACCGTGCCTACACCAGCAAATCTGCTCTCCAGAGAAGGGAGCTGCCATAGGGAACCCCTCGCCTTGCACCTGGGAAGTGAACTTTTCCTGACATTTCTTTTGTTGCTCGGGTTCATGCCCAGGCAAGCCGTGCTGGTGCCCGTACAGCAGGCGCTCTGGGCAGAGGCGCAAGGAGCTCCGCCGGGAAGCAGGGGCTCTGTGGTTCCGCAGCAAGGCGCTGCATCCTCACACCTTTCCCAGCCCACAACCCACCTTCCCAACTACCGCACGCAACAGCTTCCCCAAAGCAGCAACAAAAGGTCATGCAGGGAATGCCCCGCAGGGGTGATCCTCTCCTGCCCCTCTGGGGCAGCGTTAAAACTGCAGGGCTCAGCATGCATGGTCAGAGCTCAACCACCACGGAGACTGCAGTTCAACACAGAACGGGCCCAGCACAGGCAGCATCAGCACAAACATCCTTCCGCATTTGACACGCTGCTGCTCTAGCGCTGCAAAAGCTCCCGCAGCTCCTTTACCAGGACGGGCAAGAGCAGCACCAGCCGCGCCGGACCCGTCCTGCACAAAGCCCTCCTGCCTGCAGGTGCCTGGGGCGCACGCCGCAAGGAGTGCGCTTTACCCGAAAGCTGCGCCCGTCTGTTTGCAGCACCCAGGAAGGCTGTGGCGATGGGCACAGGGCTGAGAGGAAGTACCAGCTAGAGGCTGTTAGAGTTAACCAGTTAGAGCCACTGCCAAGGGTTGTTTTTCATCCCCTGCTGCACACAAGTGCACACACAACACACGGGCAAGAACAGAGTTTCGCTGTGTATTCTCTGGACTCTCATATCCCCTGCCACTGCCACCTTTCTCAAAATAACAATCATGCTTCAGAAAAAAATCAAAACAAATTAGGTTCCAAAGCATCTGATCCACACAGGTTCCACTGGAAAATTTAGTATTTTAGATTTAGCAGAAGATTTAGTAGAGCATTTAGAATTTTATCTCCTTATCTCCCTTTGGTGTCGCAAACCACTCACAAGATCCCACAGCCAAGCTGGGGTCTTCCCCATCACCCGTCACCACTCAAATTCAGAGACTCCTCAGCCGCCCGAGGGCCCTTGGAGGGTTTCCCTTGCCTTGAACACCTGAGAGCTGGCTGCTGTGAGCACCCCTGCTGCTCCCAGCACGTCGAGCGAAACGCAGTCCCACTCCAACGCTGCCGACACGGAGCAGGGAAGCACAGCGCCGGACCCTTATGGAGAAGGGGTGCCCCAGGCCGGCTCCCTCCACACTGCCCATCAGGAATGACTCACTGCTCAGTGTTATTCAAGAAACGAGCCCTGGCAATGAGATCTGATAGAAGCGCGCTCGGTGCGGTGAGTCACTGCGCGAGCGGGCGCACAGCTGGGACCTCGTCCTTTCACACCCTCTCTCCTCCTGCCTGTTTGTTCCCATTGCGTACATGTCAGGGCTAAAATTAGGCTGGGAGCTCTGTGTGCGCGCGCTGGGGCCGGGCCCGGCTCTCCTCGGGAGCAGCAATACAGTAAAACGATAACAACAAAGCGTCAGGGGAGATGACTGCCAGAGCAGCGAAAAGCAGCACGGCCAGGCGCCCTCCCGCTTCGCCACTGCCGATGGGAACCCGAGAGCAGTTCTCAGGAAACTGGAGGGGAGCTGGCCTGGATGGCTGCAATCCGTGTCATGCAGAAGGAGCAAGGGGCTGTCAGGAACTGGGAGTGTGAGAGGAACCCGTAGCAAGTTCCCGTGCCACCAAAGCTGCTGCTCCCCTCACTGCGGGGCTTGTTTTCCGCCCTGTCCTTGTGCTACTGACCAGGAAGGGGAGCTGGAGATGCCCCAGGGAAGGCAGCAGGAAACGTGGCTGCCTGTCAAATCCGGCAAGTGCTGAAGGATGGAGCTCTCTATCCTGCTCCTTACATAGAGCTTGCTTCATTAGCACTTCCCTCCCCAGTGCCAAAAGGCTTTTGTTCAGGACTGCTGCAGGAAGAGCCCAGAGCTTCCCCCACAACTAATCACCCTGCTCCTTCCCCTGCCTGTTTGAGGCCCTGCAGCAGTCCCTGACGCAAAGTTCTTCCAGGACAGAGCACTTGGAGCTTTTTTTGGAGCTGGAGGCAGCAATTACCTTGCCGTGCCCGTTACTCCAGAGCAGCTGCAAGGCAAAGGGCTGCTCGCGCTAGCAGTTGAGCGGGTCTCTCTGTCCTCACAGGCCCTGGGGGACTGTGAGCACAGGAGAAGGGTGGCTGAGGAGCAGGAGCTCTGCAAGGGTACCCAAGGCAGGGAGTGGAGCTCACCACCACAAAGATCCACTTACTAGCACTGGCAGAATATCTTCCTGATGGCTTATCAAAGAGGAAATTAAAATCATGCCCAATCACAGCAAACAGGAACATGGTAAAAGATCCATGCAGTTCTTATCCTTGTGCAGTCACATGCATTTGTTTCTTACAGCTGCAACTCTATGTACATCTTGACCTAGCAGTCTATGAGCAGCAGAGACCTGCCTGCTGAGCTACTGCCTTTCACCTCCACCATGCTCTGAATTCTTTCCTGGGCTGGCACACCTGGATCTGAAAACAGAAACACCCCAGGGGACACTCAAGTGCAGATTCAAGCAAGTCTCCCAAAGGGCCCTAAAATTCCTTCTGCTGTAAGTCACAGGGCTGGGGAAAACCTAAGCAGCCAGGACCAGCAACGGACGAGTTCACTGGTCGCCCAAGTCTCTTGCATCAAGCACGCGCGCTGCCCCCTCGAGTCAGCCAGGCACGCCCTGCTGCTGCGCGGTCCTCGCCCTGCGCCGTGACGAGGCGCTGACCCCACACGTGTGCGCGCACGTGAACGGGAGCCAAGGGAGACCTTCAGCTCCCCACGTCGCCCTCACAAGTTTCAGTCTGAGGCGCTCAAGCTAAACCACAGCTCCGAAGCGAGGAGCTCCAGACGACCGTTTTCCCCCATGCAGCCCTGAGTCAGGCTTTCCACGCAAGGAGGCCCCCGTTTCATTCGGGGAACCACCACCAAAACCGCTCATCAAGCGGCCCTCACTACAGGTGTCTGCAAAGAAGGAGAGAGGCTGGAAACCAGGGGTACTGCTTAGCATTCGAGAAACCAGGTCCTCACTGATCTACCCCCGACACAAAGCCTGAGCCTAGGACAGGAAAGGCACCTCCTCTTTTTTGCATCCCTTGCCTTGCACCAAGCCTTCATCGTAACCCCATGACTAAGGACGCTCTGCCTCACAAACTGAAAAGCATTTGTTGGTTTAACTGTGACCCTACTACTGATCTCGAGTCTAATCTTCGGTTTCACTTTTGTAACTCATGGCAGTGAGTTTCCAAGCCTTTTTCTACCCCCTCACATTAAAATTAAAGTCAATCTTTTCGTCAATGTTAAATCCATCACTTCTCAATTCTGCTAACCGTCAATTTGTTCCTCTTGTTATATATGCAAGAGCAGCAGAAGTTGATTTTTGCCTCCACTGTTTTTGTTCTGTGGGCCTTCAGCATATCTGTTCTTATGTGCTTCCTTTTCTCCTCTATTCTCTCCTCCTAACGCTCCTTTGCCTGGAAACGTCTGCCATTCTTGCACTGTGTTATGGGGAAGAGATCCCAGGGGAAAAGACATTCGAGGTTCAGGGAGCTGGACGCTCTCCCTGTTCTGGTGAGGGCTGACCCTTCAGAGCAGACCGGCCGCACAGCGCTGCCCAGCTCTGCTCGCCGAGTTCCTTTACTCCCGCCGTGCTGTAACATGGGCTTTATTCCTTTGAAAAGGGAGGCAGTGCACGGAGGCTGTGCAATGGGTGCTCACACTGTCTGCTGGCAGCTTTCGCCTCAGCACTGAAGTCATTAAGGACACAAACAGCCTCAGCTATGAGGACACCACTGCTGGTTACTTACACCCTTATACCACTACACCCTCATGCCAACATGCTTTTTGTCCCGTCTGCCACCTTTGCTTGCTCAATCCCACTAACACCAGGCAATACTGGTTGCTCTGGAGGTCAGCAGAGGGGGGCAGCTCTGAGCATCAGGGAACACAGAGGGCAGGGGCTAATAAGGCAAGGCCAGCAAGCTGCTCACTTCAACCACAGGGATGCTGAACAAGCCCCGTGGGGACTATTTGCAAAGACCTCTCCTGCAGAAGAAAACTAGCAAAGGCCCAGGAGCAAGAGAAACAGGGCCTGGGTCCCCGTACAGGGAACTTCCCACAACATCCAGTCGAACCAAGCCCCGGACGAGGACCAGACCTGGCCTCAGAGCTCTCCTCTGCCCAGCACCCCTGGAGGCTGCAGTGCAAAGAGCCATCCTGCCCTCTGGTGTCCAGCCCACAGCGCTGGGGACTCTCACACGCCACGTGCCTCCAGCTTGCAGAGAGCCAGACCCAAACAAGCCGAGTCTTACCCGTAACATTGCCACCCCAAAGCCTCCCAGGCAGCACCAAGGGCTCTCCTCGCCTTTGCAGGATGAAGCCTTTGTGCCTGCAAGGTGGACAAGCTGCTGTGATCAGAAACACTACTCATGGAGCGAGCAGAACGCTCAAAGGCCCACGACACTGCACAGAGAGGCCATTTAGCAGAAACCAGGAAACAACAGCGTTCAGCACAGGTCTTCCTGTTGTTTCTGTAAGGCACTCGTGCAAGTGCTGCCAAATCCTCCCCAGGCTGCTGTGCTCTCCACTGGGGACTGGTGCAGGGAGCCTGGGAAGAGGATCTGGGATTTCCCCTAGCTCCACATCTCTGAGAATCACACACAGGCCCCCAGCACCACCATCAGCCTAAGCTATAATTTCCCACACAGTAACTGCATCCCAGTTCCTGGGCTTCCATCATGTCTGGCAGGCCCAACCCTCCTCAGTTGGAGGCTGCATTGGCCATCCGGCTAACCTGCCCCCTCAATTTTCTCATCTCAGATCTTCACAGGGCTCAGCTAGCACAGGATCTAGGTGTTACATGGTCACAACAGCCTCATGGTCACAACATGTTTATGTCACACGTTCAGTTCACGGTCACAACAGCTAGGAACTGGAGGGGCAAGGCCTGGACAGGTCTCCGTCCCAAGCACCAGCAAAGCCGGTGCTGCCACGTTAGCAGATGAAAGTCCAGCAGCAAGCTGCCCTCCAGAACAAGGTTAGTGACACACGCAGCGGGCAGGCAGCCTGGCTTCTGGCGGCCTTGGTTAGTGCAGACACGAGAGCGTGACGTGGGGCGAGACGCAGGTGGCAGGGAAGAGAGCTCTCGAGCGGCAACGATGCAGCAGCTGCTGGAACTGCACAGCCTGTGCAAGCCAATAAAAATACCACATACTTATACACTGCCGGCCAGTGCTTTATCCTCCTGGATCCCCATCGACTGGGCTGGCTGCCCTGGAGACAAGGGAAGACCCCTTTGTGGGGCAGGTGGAGTCTAGGGACACAAAGAGAGTGGTCAGAGAGGCCTCCCCCGCACACAGAGCTGGCCACCCGGCGCACAACGTGTTCTGCCCCTCCATGGTTCAGCTGCTCTGGCTCTGCCCCTCCACCCCACACGCTCCCCCAAGGTCTCAGTGTTCACCAACCCCATGTGGGTCCCTGTAGCTACCGTGTCGCCACCGCTGCTGTCACCGTGCAGACACATAAAGGCAACGTCGCTGCAGAGAACGCACTGAGCACTGGTGGTACAATAGCCTGGCTGGAAAGGGAGGTCTCCTTTCCTACTTCAGAGGCAATCAACGAATGCCAAGGACCATGCGCTGTCTTCTGGGCTGACATCAGAGTCACTTCAGGCCTGACCTAACCACCAAGGCCAAACACCGCAAGAACCACCTAGTGCTCTTGACCAGGGAACCTCAACCAGCAGGTCAGACCCAGGACACCTCTCTAGCAGCTCACATCTCCTTTACTCCTCACCTGGCTGAGCTATCAGTAACCCAACAGCTTCCTCCTCAGGGGCCTCAGTGCCCGCCACAACCGCTGCCAAGGGCAGATGTGGGGCAAGCGCGTGCCRCTCTCGCAGCCCGTGCCGCAGGGGGTCGGGACGGAGGGCAGCGCTGGTCACCGCTCGTGCCGTGAGGTGGCAGCTCTGGGTGGCCGCAGGGTGGCCAGGGGGTCCCTGCAGCCCCCTCAGGGGGCAGGAGCCGCCTGGCTGGGTCCCAGTGCCCAGGAGGGAGCCGCTTCCCTCCCTCCTGCTCCGCTGCCCACCGCGCCAGCCTGGCTCCCGGCAGCCCTCGCCTCGACAGCCCTCGCCTCGCCTGCTGGCCCAGGTGCAGATTTGAATTTCAAACAAATTCAGAAGGGAAACCTCGCACAGGGAGCATTGTTTGAGCAGGGCAGGGCACTCTGCCTCCTCTCAGGATGCCAGCCAGCCCCTGCACTGGGTCCTGAGCCCTGCCCATAGCAAAGTGCTGAGCATGGCCCAGAGAGCCCCCAGGTCAGGGGCTGCAGAGCGAAGCGAGGTCACCATCCATAGAGATGGGGGAGCCTTCTCCACAACCCCCAGTGCCTGCTGCAGCCTCACTGCTCTGCCCGGCATTCAAACCTCGGTGAAATCTGAAAGCAGCTGATGCCGCCACTCAGAAGTAGGGACAAGGGGGTCTTGGTGTCCTGCTCTCCTCAGCTCCCGCCCCTCCTCCTGCTTTGTGAGGAGACTGCAGAGCGTGGGGGCGAAGTGAGTGCAAAAAACCGCAGCAGAGGCGACTACACAAAGTTTATGGCTAGCCCGATGGCCCCAATTTCATCCTACACAACCAAAGCCAAGTTTAAAGCACAGCTGACAGCTTTAGGAGGTCAGGCCACTGGTGCAGCTTAAACAGGATGCACTTCTGGGTCATCTGCCTCAGGCCACTGTACCGGTGGCTAAACGGATTTATCATTCCCAAACGGAGCGCAGCCCTCCCGCCGGCCCCGAGGAGCGGCCGCAGGCCGAGCGTCACACGAGCTGCTGCCCCCAGCCACGGCAGCACTGCCCGAGGCGCCGCTGCCCGCCGTGCATCCCGGCGGGACAGGGCGGCTTCGCTGCACGCGGGCGGCTGCAGAGCAGCCCCTGCCATCCCAACCCCAAAATCTACCTGTCTCTAAGGGGGGCAAAATCCCGCGGGAAGCGCCCGTCTGCGCCGGCAAGGCGGGAGCCGCCAGGCTCCCCTGCGCAGTGACCTCGGGCTTTTGCCATAAGAGGCTTAGCCCCGAACGCGAGCAGCTCGCGGGCCGCCCAGGGACGGTGAGGCAAGATCAGATACAGATAATCTGCCTGAAAGGGAACTTTCACACGCAGGGGTCGGCACGTGGCCGGACGCGCCGGCCCCGCTCCTGCGCGCGGAGCCGGAGGCGGCCGCGGGCTGTGCGGGACCTGGCAGCGCACACACCGCCCCCGAGCTTCACCCCACGGCATGAGGACTCGCAGCTTCCAGCCTCTTCCACAGGGCAGGGAAGGAGGCTGCCTCCCTGTGCCCAGTGCAGGGCAAGAGCTCGTCCCCACATGTGCACCTGGGCTAGGGGCCCGCGAGAGACGAGCTGCTCCGGCACCCGCGTTTCCTGTGGGAGCCGCGCCAAAGCGAGGGGAAACCCCTCTGCAACGGGCCCCTTCGGCAGCTTCTCCTGCTGCGCCGCCTGCCACAGAGAACGAGCCAGGTCACGGGGCTGTCAGCAAAGCCACAGCGTGCTCTGGAGCCACATGCAGAGGTGAGCTGCATGGGAAGGGACAGGAGGCGAACGGCGTTGGCAGGAGCCACGCAAGGGGCAAGCCCAGATCTCCTCTCCGCCGGTCCGGATGGGATTTTTAGGCTTCCATGGCGCTGTGAGTGGGAGTCCTAATGGCAAGGAGGAGAGAAAAAAACTCCTTTGCTCTGAATTCCCAGGAAGAGACTGCAGCTGCAGCCGTGCCTGCAAGTTTGAACAGAAACATAGGGAAAAGGGATGGTGTTTCCCTAACACTGCAGAGCAGGGCCTGGGGAAAGCTTCTCTGGACTCCGCATCAGCAAGCGGCACTTGCTTCTCCAGAGGCTGGTGCCAGCTCAAGAACCAGCAAGACGGGTTTCCTGTATTTCCACGCTCTGTGCATGACCCCAAGTACGTCTTGCAGAGGCCCTGCAAGAAGTCTCCTACAGAAGCACTTGTATCTCCTGCCAGTCCCCAATCTCTTCTCATAATTATGGTCAGAAGGTTTACGGTCCCAAGGAGAAAGGGGTCCAAGCATCAGTCTTAAGACCAAGCACTGGTTTTGAATTCAGCATCTCAAAATCAGCACCTGTTTACAGAAGCAAGCAAGCAAGCACGAGTGCGGTTGTGAGCTAACTCACAAGCTCCAGCTCAGAATCATCTGGGCATAGCAGCCAAAAAAAGAAAATATATATATATATATATATATAAAGAGAGAGAGACAGAGAGAGAGAGAGTTTCAAGAAGACTGGAGAGAGTTTCAAGAAGACTGGAGAGAGTTTCAAGAAGACTGGAGAGAGTTTCAAGAAGACTGGAGATGGAAGTTTATCTATTTAGAGGCTTTCCAAGTCTCCAGAGGACTGCCTACTCCCTGGGCACGACACCACAATGAGAGAAAAAGCACTGTATCCCTAACCCTCTGCCTGAGCTCAGGTCACCTTCCACCACTGCGTCTCCCCGCATCCCAGAGGGCTGCTCCTGACCGAAGAGCATCTGCTGCTCTTTGTTTCCAGCACCACTGACGCAACCAAACCACTCCCAAGCTCTCACATCACTCATTGCTCTGCCTCTTTGCTCCAAATGCTTTCTTCTTGCTAAGATCTGCATGCACTCCACTAGCACCATGCTTCTCCCTAACCCTTCACTTTGCTTCTCTCTTTCCCAGCATCTTTTCCCCAGGAAGAAGGAGGTCCATTGCCCTTCCTTTCATGCCATCCCTCATCCTCTTGATGGGATTACGTTGTTTCCTGGAAGGCCCTGTAACTCCTAATCAGCTTACAGGTCTCGTCACCTGCTCCAGTGCAAGCCCATCTCTGATCTCAGCAGCCAAACCAGCTGGAGGGTGATCTGGAGTCGGCACAGAGAGGAGCGGGGAGGCAGGAAGGCAGCAAATCAGAGGGTGCCCTGAGAGCCAACCTGCCGTCCCGTTGAACGCTCCGATCCTTGCCACAGGGCCCCTGCTCTGTCACACAGCCCCGCAGGGGGCTGGCGGCCGGCGTGGCCCGGCCTCGCTCCGCCGGCAGGCCCGGCTCGCTCCCAGCGCACGGCTGCTCGCCTCGCCTTTCCTTCCAGGCGAAGCAAAACTCCCCCGTGCAGCCCGCAGGCAGCCAGGCCTGTGGCAAAGAGGACAGGGCCAACGCAGCAGAGCGGACAGGTCTCCCGGCACACGAGACCTGCTGTGCAAACAGGCGCAGGTGCCCGCGCAGGCAGAGCAGCTGGGGACTCGGGCGGGCACGGCTGGCCGGGCCGGGCCCGAGGAGCAGCCCCTGCCTTCCTGCCACCGCCGCTCACCTGCAGGAGCAGGAGGGAACAGAGGCTGCGAGTTTTCAGCGACAGAGGCTTCCCAGTGAGACCAAAGTCTGCCTGGGTGCTGGAAGAGGGATCTGTTGCTCAAGAGCTAGCTGGCAGCAAAGGTGCTTTGGGAAAACCGTGTCCGGAGGTAAGCTCTGCTCTAACCCCACTAGCGTGCAGGTTTTCAACTTCAGGGTTCTTGTTACTGCCACAGCTGCCTGGTTTCCCCTCGGAGCACCTGGGGTTTACGTCACGGTGCAGCTCCCTTGCCGCGCTCACGCCAGGCAGGAGCAGATCTGCAGTCCTCGGCTCCGCGCTGCCCGCTGGGCCAGCTCCAGCTCTCAGGCTCAGCTCACGGGCAAAGTCACTAGTCAAAGAGCACCCTCCGTATGGCTGGCACCGCAAGCCTGGGTAAGCGAGAGGCCAGCACATGCTGTGTGACAGCCACAGAGGCGCTTCTCCCCCAGCTTTCACATGAGCACGAGCACCAAGCAGAAAGGCAGTGACAAGCAACATCCCAGAAAGATGTAGGCGGGTGCTCAGCTCAGTTTCCCCAGTGCCGTTTACCCACACGCTCTGCCACCCACAGACCTTCCCCAGGGTAGCGCGTGCACCCCCGAGCTCGCACGCAGGTTACGGTGCCGAGCCCGGCCACCAACTGCTGCTGGAAGCTGGGTCGGTGCCCGGCACCGCTGGGCCGGGCGCTGCTGCGCTGCCCCTCGAGCCGGGCGGCCTCACCACCCTGCAAACCAGCTCCACAGGAGGATGTGCGAAACTGAGGCCACACAGAGAGACTCACTGCAGCAGTTCCCTTCTCCAGCGAAGGAGAGCGCAGAAATGGGATTTCATCCCAAATGCTCTTATGGTACTGACTTCCCAGGTGCCCTTTGGAAAGGGCAAATTCTGATGTTCACTTATAGCATGAGAAGCAGGGCACCTAGGGAAGAAATTTAATCCTAACCGCTTATTAACTTATCAGCAACAATCTCTTTATCAGCCCAGTTAAAAGAATTACCCATCTGTGCCCCGGATGCATGTATTGTGCACTTGTCTCTGTCACTGCTGGAGCCAATTACTCCACCCTGCTTTAAGGCAATTACAAGGCACAGAAATAAGTCTTCTTGCAGAACACAAGAGACTAACTTATTGCAGCTTTGACTTGCAGGGAGAACTTGGGGTCTCATCCCTCCTCTTTCACAGTTCCCTCACGATTCATCCACAGGGCATGAGGCACCAACCCTAAGGACAGATGGGCCCTCGGAGCACCATGGGGGGCAGACAAGGCAAGAAGCATTCAGCACCAGTACCGTTTCTCTCGCATGCACCGTTTCTTGGGTCTGTCACTTGTGTGGCTGCACTCATGAAGGCTGTGGCTGTGCCTTCCCACCCGACACGTAAGGCCTGAGCAACACGAGGACCCTGAAGGGGAGCGCACAGGTAGATGTGAGCACCGGGTACCATCTCAGGAGACTTCTCTCCCTCAAGTCAGGGCTATCCAGAGACTCAGCAACCCCGCTGCTTGAGGGGATGTTTTTCCAGATACGACAAGCTCCTGCTCATTGTCAAGCACAAAGTTTCTTCTAGGTTCCTGGCCATTCTGGCTAAGCTCCAGAACCTACAGGCGATACCTCTTTCTCCACCAATCACTGTGTTTCAGGGATAGGCACTGGCTGTACTTCTCTCCAAAACAAAGAACACGCACCTTAGCCTGCAATTTCCTCCACTGGAGTGGAACTTCACGCTACCTTCCACTCCAACGTTCAGGTGGGCACAGATTCAATAGCACTCAGCAGCTTCAGACAATTATTCTCCACAGTCTTCCCCCAACTCTACCCACTCACAGGCACATGTAGCTCCTTCAGGGCTCATGGGAGTTTCTTCTTACTCCTCTACACCTTTTTATAGCTGAGTGGCATTTGTCATCCTGAGCCAGAGGGAGCTGAGTTGCAATCAGTGGAAGCAGAACGAGAGACAAGCACGGGCACCAAACCACGACGTGGGGAATTCCAGCCATGTTGGACAGTGGGCTGGGCTGGCATTTCCCGCTCATCACCCTGCGTCTGCCACATGTGTCTGCACAGAAGTCCATCCAGACACACTTTATTCACTCCTTTTCTGTGTAGGCTCTCAGCTACTTTCCAGCAACAACAGTCTACTTACTCAAGGACCCATGCACCCCTGGGAGCTGAATGGAGACACCACACTGAAGTGGGAAAAGGAATGAGACAGCAAGATGCTACTGATGCCAAAACTGCAAGCAGAGAAGTACCACCTCACACTTCCACTTTGCCCTGTGATGGTGTTAGCCTTGGAAACTCTTCATTCCCAGCTCCTGTTCATGAAGGCAAATGGAGAGAAAACAAGCAGAGAAAATACTGAAAAAAAAAGAGTTCTGGTCTAAGCCTCTCTGGGCTCCCTTCCTTTCAGCCCCTGTGACACTACACCAGGAGCACCGTGCCCTGCTCTGGATGACCCAGCACAAGAAAGGTGTATGCAAACTGGACAAAGTTCAGCAGAGGACTATCAGGGTGACCATGGCCAGGACAGCTAGCACCCAAGTCGATGCTAAAGGAACTAGGCTCGTCCAGCCTAGAAAAGAAAAAGTTATGGGACAGGCTGGGGGCTATCAGTGCAATGTTCTGTTACATACAGGGAGCTCATAATGAAGATGAGCCAAAGCAGGCCAAAAGGTGCACAGTGACAGGCTAAGAGGCAACAGATACGGGTTGCAACATGGAAAACACTGATTAGATATCATGATTAGTTTTTTTTCAGGGAATTTAAGCACTGGAACAGGTGCCCAGAAAGGCAATGCAAGCTCCACCTTGGAGATATTCAAAATTTAACCTGAGCAATGTTGGCCCTGCTTTCAAAGAAGGGGGCGGGGGTCGGGCTAGATAAGCTAGGGAGCCCCCTGCGGACCCCAGTTATTCTGGCTGCCTCCGGATCGCACGTGCTTCTGCGTGCTGAGAATCTCGGAGGCAGAGGGGCTCAGCCACAAGCCGGCAGCGCTCAGGAACCCGGCTGGCTCCACAGCACCCACACGGAGCACACTCCATCAGGGAGCAGCCTGCGGCTGAGCAGCACCTAAACGAGCAACCCAAGACATCCGCAGCCCTTCCTGGTGCTGCAGGCCGGGCTGATCCAGCAGCAAATGCAGGGCACCTGGGAACGAAGACAAGCTCTGAGAAGGTGGAAACCAATCCTCCAGACACAAGGCTCTGACTTCCCTGGCGAGGAGGCTGAAGTCATCAAGGGCACTGCTTCCCAGCCTCCCATTACTCACTCATGTCAATAGTTCAAAAGGACAGAAAACGCTCACTCATCCTCCCCATCCCCTCGCGGCCCCGCGCCCGCAGCAGGTCCAGGAGCTCGGCCTGTTGCCTGCGTCGCAGGCAGGGTCAGCCACCTTTGGGGCCCTGGCACCAAAACTCCCTGTGAAGGTGCCTGCGACACCCCCCTGGGCAAGGACAGGGAAGCCGGCGGTGACGCCCGGGCCTCTGGGCGAGGCAGGAGGTGCCAAGCAGGAGGAAGGCGGCAGCTCCACGATGCTGCAGCTCCAGGATGCTGCAGCTCCCACGCTCAGCCCCGAGCCGGCCTGGCCGAACACACGCAGCCCGGGCTGCCCTTAGCCGCATGCCACGGCTGCCGACCTCGGCTTTCCAGGCTGCCGTCCCACGAGCACGGGCAGCGCCGGGAGGGTCCCGCGCGGAGCGGCCGCGCTGCAGGGCGGCCCCGGCAGTGCCCGCCCGGCCGCGGCGCCC
>NW_020455656.1:33228-56769 GCF_003342845.1 Nothoprocta perdicaria
CGCACCGCCCGGCTGCCGCGCAGGAAGTGCCGCCGTCCGCGCCGCCCCACAGCGCCGCCTGCCGCCCCACAGCGCCGGGCCGGGACCGGAGCCGGCACCGGGCTGCCCCGTGCCCCGCGACACCGGGGACCGGGGCTGCCCGCACCGGCACCTGGGGCTGCCCGCACCACCACCCCAGGTGGTTGTCTGCCCGCTCTGTGGGGCTGCCCGCACCAGCACGCAGGGCTACCTGATCCACCATCCTGGGCTGCCCACACCGGCACCCGGGGCTGCCTGCACCGCTGCCACCGTGGGGCTGCCCACACTGCGGGGCTGCCTGCACCGCAACCCCAGGGCTGCCTGCACCATGCTGTTCCCGTGCCCAAAGTGCTCCTGTCGAGGCCACCCTGGTGCTCCATGCAGCACAGCAGGGCGGCAGGAGTGAGGGATGGAGCCTGGGCTGGCAGGAGCCGAGGATGGGGCCGTGTGTGTTCGGCCTCTCGGCCCAGGCAAGCTCCAAGCACGGAGAGCCGGCGCTGCTGCCCTGGCGGGAAGTGGGGAAGGAAAGGGCCGAGCCAGGCGTCACGCCGGCCCCGGTGTCCCAGCAAGGCGGCCTTGGGGCCTGGCCGTGCGGGTGAGATCCCACCCCGCCTGCCCGCTCAGGAAGTCGAGTGTCAGCCGCACACCCGCCCCCGCACCGGGGAAAAGCTCGAAAACAAAAGCAGAGCCTCCCTTGTCCTCCTATTGTTTGTTGCCGAGTGTCGGTGTGGGGAGGCCGAGCGCGCTGCGGTGGAGCCGCACGGAGGCACCGAGCAGCCCCAGCACCCACATGCCCCATGCCATAGAAAAGGCGCTCAGTGCCCCGGAGAGTGGGGCCTCGTGTGGAGCCCTCGCACACATAGGGGCACCTAAGAAGCCCATGCCTCCCAACAGCACCTCCCACCCCTCTCCATGGGCAGGCCTCACCTCGGGTCCGCTCTGGGGCCACCACCGTGTGCCAAGGTCAGAAGCAGCCCAGCAGGGCGGTGGTGCCCCATGGAGGGTGGGCCATGCTGGCATGTCCCCGCTTCGGTGGTGGCGGCGCAGCAAGACCCTGCCACAGCCACCCCGCACACCGTAGCCCTGCTCGTGCCGTGCTCAGGCGCGAGGCCCATGGCCTTCAACAAGGGCCTGATCAAGCACCCGTGCCTGCAGAAACAGCGAGGCTCCCAACAGGCACCTCCACAGTGTTCTTCGTTAAAAGAGTTGGGTTTCGGCCTATAAGCCCCTCAGCCTGCCCCAGTCTGCCCAGCAATAAGCCCCCCGACAGGACCTGATTCCTAGGTTCTTAAATACCCCTGCGGCACAAATTAAGCTTTCCCCCTACTTGCTGTTTTCAGCTTCCTCCTGCTCCCCTCTCCCCTGCCCAGTTTCTGTCTCTCCGCCCATTGCCCCAACAGCCCCACGAACGTGCCCCATGTTGCAGCCTGCCCTGACACACGCAGCTGCGGGGCCGGCGCAAAGCGCTCGGAGGCCCAGCCAGCGCCAGGGCTCTCCGGCCGTGTGGGAGGGCTTTACTCCGCTCTCAGCCTGCCGCGTGCCACGCTCTGCTCCCGCTCTCCTGAGGGCAGCTGGCAGGTGTGTGTGCTTGCCTGCCCGCAGCCGGCCGCACTGGGCAGGGCAGGCCTCGTGCTGTGCCTTGTGTCACCTCTCCCTGCTCCCGGAGGCACAGGCAGCCCAGTTTTGCATGGAAAATGAGTTTGATAGAGCGGTTGCTTCCCCCCACCGCCACCTTCCTGTAAGGCACAAAGCTGGAGGCTGTGCTTGTAAGGGCTGTAAGGGACAGGCTCCCCACTGCGAATGGAGCCATCTCAGAGCCTGGTGTGCTCGGCATGTGTTAACCCATAGCTGTTTTCTAGACCGCTCCAGTTGACCAGCCTGAACCAACAGTGTTTCCCAGGACAGCCTGAGGGGTAGGCTATGGGATATAAGAGGCGGTAGCCCCTCATACCATTTCCAGTCTGAGGAATGGCAGAGCCCCCCAGCCCCTGCTGCCTGTGTGCTCATGGGATCAGCACAAGGAGCAACCGCTGCTCCCCCACATCTGCGCTCCGGTGACTGTGCTGTGCAAGCCCAGCCCCGGCAGCGGCACAAGAGGAGGGGACTGCAAGCAAGGAGCCGGGAAAACACGGGGAAATCAGACAGGAACCTCTCCCCCACCCCCTGAAGGAGGGACTGACGGCACCAGCAGCACGACCGCAAGCCCCAAGAGCGAGAGGAAGGCAGCAGAGCCCCAGCTTGGCAGGTACCTTGTCTCAACAGCCCCTGCAGGGCTCTGGGGAACGTCCCACGACCGGTGCCGCCACATCTGCCGCAGCACAAGCCGATGCTCCTCAGCCGGCCCGGGGTTCACTCTCCCTCTTCCTTCCCCAGCAGCCGGGTTCCGGAGTCATCCCAAGGGCAGGTCCTTGGCAGCGCTCTGCTAACCCCGGTACATGGGGCCGGGAGCTTTGTTTGCACCCTCCACCTGGTTCCTCTTTCCGCACTTCCTGGAAGTGCGAGCGCGGCTGTCATTGCAGCCTGCCCCATAGCCCTCTCCCCCCAACACCCACATCACAAGGCCAACCCCCCGCAAGGCCCCGGCGCCAGGCCCCTTCCCAGGGCAGCTCCTCTCCCAGCTGCAGCAGGCAGGAACAAGCCCTGTTCCTGATCCACCAGACTGGGCAAGGAGGATCCGCAGCTCCCATGGCACAGCTCTTCCCAAGCGCCCAACACGCCGGCATCGCAGCCCTCCACAGCTCAGCGTGCACCGGGGCAGGCAGCGTGGGCCCCATGCACAGCCCCGCGGCCAGGCTCGAGGGGCACCGCTCGCCAGGCCCTTCACAAGGGGCCCCTGTGGTCGGTAACTTGCAGTATTGCGAGAGGCGCTTAGCCTTGCGAAAGGAGTGAAGTCCCAAAGGCTCCCGCAGCCCTGCGCCCTGCACACCCATGTGCCCAGCGAGGCCCTGCGCCCTGCACACCCGTGTCCCCACACACAGTGCAGGCAGGAGCGGCGGCGCCTGAAGGCAGCGCTCGCAGAAGCCACGCAGGACAGAGCCCTGGCTGCGCACACAGCAGCTGTGCCATCAGATCTGGTTCCTAATTGCGAGCCCAACCTCACGCCGGGAGCATCTGCTCACTCGGAGCCAGGCTCTGGCAGTGGTTCAGAAGGCAGCTAAGTAAACCCGATATAGGCACTAGGGAAGGTCCAAGCATCTAGGAAATGAGGGCTTAGCTTCCAAGGAGTGAAGAGAGTGCCTGAAATTCTTTATGCATCACCCAGTCTGCAGGGGAGAGAATGAGTATAAGAGCACGAGCACATCCCAAACACAGAAAAGGCAGCTCTTTGTAATCAGACACTCGGCACTTGGTCAGCTCTGGCTACAGGAAACCTTTTCATCACTGATAGGGGTCTATGGACAGCTTCTGTAGGGCTCTTGATAGGCAGCCAAGCAAAGCCAGGTCCTATATGCTGTACTGCATCCACATGGACGGTATTTCTAGAGGTGCACGTTCTTGCTTCAGAACCCCACGACTCAAGGAAAACGGCAAAGACTAGGCTCTTGCTAGGCCAGCTCTGAAAGAGAACACAGCCCACTTCAGTAATTAATATGTACAGGGTAGAAAAGGCGAGTCCTGAATGCCCAGCTCCCGCTCAGAAATTCGATGGGAGCGGTATTGTTGTTACTGAAAGGGATCATCATCTACCGCTTTGCATATGATGAAAGGTTGCTTGCTTTTGCATTCTGCTTGCAGATATTTCCCTTTCATGTTTCTAACTCTACCCTGTGGCATTAACGTTCGGTCTGCCTACCAGCAGGACTCATACTGCTCTTGGAAAGCAGCACCTCGTTATTGGTGAGCCTGGGACAGAAGGAACATACTGCACGATGCAAGTGTAGCCTACAGGTCGTGGCTGGAGTGCCCACTGGGAGACACTTCAGCTTCAGCGGAAAGCATGCCTTGCTTCCGTGTGGATTCATTACACACATGAATGCACTGACTCCCCATCTCCATGGGAAGGATGATCTAATCCCAGAGAGTGGCAGACTCAGAAATACAAGGCAGGAGGTCTGCCAGGAGGCCACAGTTGAGGACCCAGAGGACCCTCCAGTCCACAGAGACCCCCCTCACCATTCCCCTCTCCCTGCATGCCCAGGTGTCACGAGCACAAAACAGGCCTTACAAGGAGTCTTGTAGCATTTGCCAGTCTATCCACATACAGTCTATGCATGTCTCAATTCCCAGTCAATCTGCAACAAAAATACTGGACAGCAGGGTCTCTGGGCCTTCAAACACCCTGTCTCTGTTGTGTCAGTGTGTCCTTCTGCAGTCCTGTCCCTTGGCCTCTGGGGCATCCTGAAGAAAGTCTGATTCTGGTTGTTCCTGCTCAGAAAGCCTGAGGGGATGGACCCTGCCAGCACAGACTTCCTGCCCCCAGCCTCGGGCAGCATGGACAGGGAGGAGGAGGAGGAGGAGGAGGGAGCGATGTTCTGCTGCAAGGTGCTGTATTCCCTGGGGCCCTGTCTCTAGTAAAAGAAAGGGTTAAACTGGTAGCTTAGCCCAAACTTAGCCAAAGAGCACCTGCATTTAACATCCCATTGTTTTACTGGCATCTGATAAGGGAGGGGATGCTGGGGCTGGAGTGGATGGCAATTTCAGTTCAGTGATCCCAGCTGTCCCTACAGAGGCCTCCCGGGCCCGAGGGTGCAGTTCTGCTCTGCGTGCACGGCCTCGCTGTGGGCCCCTTCCTCCCGCAGCGCCGCTGCGTGCGCGGGGCCAGCAGCACTCACTCGAGGCAGCCGTCCTCTCCACATCATGGGCTGCCCTGGCCCATTTCATGGATAAATCCTGCGCTGAGAAAGGGGTAGAAAAGTGCCAGCAGGAGAAAGGACAGGAGCTTCCCTTCTGGTAGCAGCACTGTCTGTAATCAGCTTAAATCAGGGAGCACAGGAGAAGGGGGCACGAGTCTGTGTTACCCTGCTCTGCCATGGCATTGCTGTGTGCCCGTCTCTCTGTGGTCAAGATGAACCCACAGTCTCCCAGTTTTTCCACTACTGCCTCCCAGAATATTTGCCTTATCCTCTACATATGGCCCAAGCCTGATCTACGCCATCACTCAGGGCAGACATTGCAGCTGGAAAGCAGAACCCGCCCTGGAAGGGCTGCCCACTGCTTGACCTTATCTCCGTCCCCCACAGGGTGAACTTGCTGCATCCCAATTTCCTGCACCTCGCCGCCACCTGAGCCAGCAGCATCGAGGCCAAGAGCCAGGGAGCAAGTGCCTGCCAGTAACACAGGGCCCTGCTGGCTCCCGAACCAGATCCAAGCCACCCACTTGTGCTGCAGCCAGAGGACCACGTGCTGGAGCACGGTGCTAGCAGCCGCCATGGGACTGCCGCTGTGCCTGGGAGCTCTCACGGGTGCTGTGCCCAGGGCCAAACTTGTCTGGGGTGCTGGAGGGTCAGGAAATGTCCCACCAAACCCTTGGCTCGTGCCACACGTGGGAACTGCTCTGCCCGATGGTGAGGAGCCCACGTAGGGCCAGAGCAGGCAAGTGCGGCACAAGGGAAGCTTGGGGACACACTCTGGAACCCCCTACCCCTATTCTGCCGCTTTTCCTGCTTTGCAAGCTTCCTTCAAGCAGTGCTGGGGGTGGGGGGAGCCGTCCATGTCCTCTCCTGCTGCTGCCCAGAGGGATGCTGAGAGGTGTCTGACAAAGCAACACAGGCTTGGCTGCATGGGGATGAGTGGGAATTCGATTACACTGCTCTGACAGCCCAATTAACGCGATTAACAGGCCAGCAGGCAGGAGCAGAGGAAGGGCTGAGCTGGAGGAGGTTCTCAGTGCCCCTGCACTCCTTTTCTCCAGCACCCCTCTCCCATGCAGCCAGAGCCCCTCTGCCGTGCAGCCGGAGCCCCTCTCCCGTGCAGCCGGAGCTCTCCCCTCCTCGCAGCGCGGGCTGCCACCACAGCCTGCTGGGACAGAGGGGACACACACCCTTTGGCCCACGGCCACACAGAAATCTCCCTTTCCAGAGACGCAGCAGAGGGGCTAGGACTTACCTACCCTGTCCATATGCAAGCAAAAGCAGTGCTGGGATAAACCCCTGCTTCAGTGCAAAGCCCTCTATCCCCAAATCCTTTGCCATTGCAGGGGCTTACGTTCAGCTCCACATCCCCATGGGATGGGCTTGTGTCCTGCGTCCTCTGGAAAGCCCTAGTGACAGAGGCAGTTCCTTTGATCTAAGTCACAGCGAAAGCACCAGGGACAATGAGTTGTTTGGGATTGGCCACATGCACTCTCAGGTGAGCGCAGTGAGCGGTCTGTGACTTTGGAGGAGAGCAGGTTCATCTGCTGCCTGGGGGGCTTTTGAACTCCCAGGTCTTTGGGGTTGTCCCGGGGGTAGCAGAGCAGCTAATGAGGTGAGATGGAGCCAGCAAGCAGCACTGAGAGGAAGAGACCCGCCAGGGCCCAGCTGGATCTGAAGGCAGGAGGAAGAGGAGAGAGCAGAGGGGAGCTGCAAACACAGCAGCTCCAGCACCCGCTCTACCCCCAGCGCGGCCCTGCTGAGCGCCCGTGATGCAGCCCTGGCCTCGGCGCTATTTACATTACAAAGCAGCGCCCGCCTGCCCTCCTCCCTGCTCCAGCTCCCTGGGTTATATTTAGCTTCCCGGCATAGAGCCGCCTGTGAGATGCATTAGCTGCGTCCTACCTGCCATCCATGGCGAGGAGCTCAGGTGCCCCAGGTCTCGTCAGTGGTCTGCAAGCTCTGCAAACCGCCAAGGCCCTGTCCTCTGCATGCCAGACGTCGCATGCCCGTGGTGTCCCTCTGGGGTACACGTCCCTATGCGCTGGGTTGCTCACGGTGGAGGGTGGCCACTGCTGCAATGCCACTCTGAAAGCAGCTGAGAAAGTGCCGGAGACAACCCACACTGTTGAGCTCTACAAGTGGCAAGCTCAGACACAGAAGCTGCTAAGGCCACACAGAGATCTTGCCATTTGCTGTGGGTCCCCAGCACCCATTCATGGTAATGTCCTAAAAAGAAAAGCCTGTAATGCCAATAAAGCTCATAAGCGGCCCTTATTTCCACTGCTTGTACTTTCCCCTCTGGAAGACAGAGATGCTCTTGTCCCACTGCAAGAGCAGAATGACGACACCTAAGCACAGCAGCAGCCAGGCCGAGCTTCCAAACCCTCCACGGAGCACTTTGGCATGGATCATGCATGTGGAGAGCTGCGACTCTCCAGCAAGTGAACACTGGCCTGGCCCTTGCTCAGCTTTTCTGCAGTGACGGAGAGCACAGGGTCCTTTTGGCATTGCAGAAGCACCTCCCCACTGCAAAAAAGGTCCCAAAATCTGCAAATCTGGTGCACAAGCCAGCATCATTAACAACCTTGGCACGAAACTGCTACTCAAAGCCCTAAATATAACCTGAGTGCTGTGCTCTGTTCTATCCACCCAAGGCGCCTCCCCACACCACAGCAGCTATTTATGGAAGGAACTTTATTTCCATAGGCTTAATATAATTTCTGTTCATCTCAAAACCTTTATATAGCAGCTAACGCTGCCTGCCCCTCGTGACGACTAATGAGTCCCAGCAGGAAGAGGCAGGTTGGCAGCACAAGAACTGGGGCCTCCAACCTCCACTCGACATTGGGGAAGGACACCTGTGATGGCCATGGCCATGCAGGAGGTCCTCCAGCTCCTTACAGAGCTCGCTAAGAGTAGGGTGCCCGCAGCACCCGCAGGGATCTCTGCTGGATGCCCTCAGGACTTCTCCCGCTTGCAGGGCTGGCCGTGCTGCTGAAGGGGCTGCGGGGATCCTGGCCCTGGGCAACTCTATCCATGCTTCCTGTTCCCTTTGCTCAGCTGCACAGAGGCTAGAGGGAGCAGCTCATCCTGAATCCCACCCCTTCCCTTTGCCATAGGGGCTGCAGATACCTGTGGCAACCGCTTCCACCCTGCCTGCCTCCTGCAAAGCCAGTGTTGGACAGTGTCTCAGAGCAGAGCTTCTCACCAAGAAGGTGCATCACAAGGGCATCGCAGCACAGAACTCTCTTGTGGAGGGACAGCACAGACTAATGTGTACTAGCAGAGCTGCCATGTGTGGATATGCTGGGGTAGGAATAGCAGGCTGTAAACAATCCCCAGCAATATCAGACAATTCTGGACCAAATTCATGCTGATCAAATTAGGTTGCAATATGTTCCCTTCCTCCCTGTGGAGTCTGGATAATTGCAGCTGGCTAATCCGTTCATGAGATGCACCGTGCACATCTGGAGGAAGACAGCTAAGGGGAGGAAATCCTGCAAAACCACTTTGCACAATAATCTCCCATCCTTCCTGGCATTAGGGCAGAAACCCTCAGGGGCTGCTTGGCACTTTAGAGACAGCCCTGGGTACCAAATTAGGGTCACAAGCTCAGTGCACCTCACAACAAGGCACAGGGAGATAGGGCTGTGTGGCAAAGGACTCTGCCACCCCTGCCTCCTGCTCACCACCCACCGCAGCAATAACAATGCAGAGCTGCCCCTGAGCCACCTGGCTCCGGAGGAGGATGAGGAGGCAGCTCCCAGCTTCTCCTGCAGTCCCAGAGCCCAGACAGCCACCAGCAGCCCAGGGGCGATACCAAACACGCGCACTTCTGCTCTGCGAACGTGTCAGGTTAAACCTCTCACTTACACCAGAAAGACCTGACAGCCATTCTGCACAGTCTGGGGCTTCAATGGTGTAAGAAAGTGGGAAATGAGACACAAGATCTTATTTCCTTCAGAAGAAAAAGTAGTACTGCACTCCTGGAGGAGCTGACCCGAGCAGGGTTTTGGACAGCTTGGCTGCAGATGGGAATAGGAGCTCCTCTGAGCACAAGCAGGCAAGGGCTCCCACAAGCAACCAGGGAGCTATGAAAATCACTGTTTTTCTCCACCGCTTTTGCTCGGCTATGGCAGGGGTAGTGAGCTGCAAACAGTGCAGTCATGGCAGAGGAGATGCACCAAGACCAGGGACAGATGCTCTTCTTGCTGCAACATGTGCCCAGCCTCCCCAGGCGGGATCAAAGCTTCCGGCCTGCAGTCAAGCAAGGAGCCTTGGGGTGGAGGAGGAAGAGGAGAATGGATTTCATCCAAAGTTCCTTTTATGCAATGAAATTACCTGTAACAAGCTAGCATTGCAGAGAAACAAAATTTTCCAACTCAGAGCATTGGGGAGCAGGGCCGAGGAGACACCTCAGCACCGGGGCAGGAAAAGGGAGTTGGATAGAAAGATAATAAGGGGTCTGTAAGGGTGACAAGGGGGAAACAGGGACTGGGCTGTAGCATGCAAGAGGAAGGCACTCCCCTTGTCCCCATGGTCAGAGGGCAACATGCAGGGAAAGGATGCTGGAGATAAGGAGCATGTTGGTTCTGGTACAGATCTTAAGAGATAAGTGGAAAAATTTCAGCATGCACAGGGAGAGGCCAGTCCATCACTGACCCCAGTGTGACCAGCTGTGGCCCTTGGGCACACATGGGATTTGGCCCGGGCCCCTGCAGGGCTTGTTTGCTCAGAAGCAACTGCGACCCAGGACACTGCACGTGAGGAGGGCCCCAGAGCCGCCCCTGCTCCCCGTCCCTCCCTGCCAGGGCCCGCACCCTCCTCCACCCAGCCCAGGGCCCTGCTCTGGGGGCCCTACCTGTAGGAGACCTGCTTCCTGATGGCCACGTGCAGGAACGGCTCCTCCACCTCCGCCACAGCCGCCGTGGCCCCGCTGTCCTCTTCACGGGCCCGGCCGAGGCCCACACACAGCGCTCGCCCGGCGCCGCCCGCGGCCGCCGCTCTGGGCAGGCCCGACGGGGCCCCCCGGGCCCCCTCGCCCGTGCTCCCGGACGGGGCGACGTCTCTGCAGCTCCCGCGACCTTCAGCCATGCCCAGGCGAGATGTGTCTGCAGGCAGGGAAGCCTGTTCTGCTGCTTCAAGCGGCTCGGCAGCTCAGTCCAGCCCAGCACGGTCCCGCTGCGCTCCTTTGCCTTGCCTCCCCAGGGCCCTAGGATGATCCTGGCAAGGCTTAATTTCCTGAGGATGCAGAATCGCGGAGAAAAACAGAAGAGCAACAGTCTAACTTTTTGCAGTGATATTTATGGGCCTCTTGATAGCAGTTTGCACAGCTCGGGCTCCGCGGCTCAGCCTCCGTCTGTCTCCCCTGCCCTGCAACAGCAGAACGGGAGGAACCTGGAGGGAAAGAATAACTCACAGAAACCTAGAAACGTCAGTGCTGCTCCTCGGAGGTGTCGTCACTGCAAGGACAGGAGGGACACAAGGAGCGAGCAGGAAACACAGTCCTCATCAGAAAAGGGGGCTTAGGAGAGAGTAGGTCCAGGGAGGATGATGCTCCCCACAGGTAAAGAAGAGCCCAGGATGCCTTCTGTGGGCGTCAGGGCTGAGCCCCCCCCAGGGCCAGGCACGTTGCTCAGTGTCTCCTGCAGCAAAAGCCAAACTCAAGAGGCAGGGAGAGGACGGCAGCCAGGAAGGTGCCTGTGCACGGATGCTGCAGCAGCCCTTACAAGACAAAGCGGAATGAGAGCGTGAGCGTGTGCCTGCGTGCGTGTGGAGGGGGTGCTACACCGAGCGGGAGCGTGGTGTCACCTAAGAGACACTCAGAAACTGGCACTTAACCCTTTGGAGCCCAGGGAGACAGAGGGCTTTGGCAGCACGAGCCGCTCCTCACTGCTCGCAGCCGGGCCGGTGTGTGTTACTGCCCAAGGCATGCGCAGCGAGGTGGCTCTGAGCTGTTATCATTAGCCAGCTGCAAACGTTCGGGTAAAATCAGAGACCCCTGAAAAGCTGCACGACAGCAGCCCAGGCAGAACAAACTGCCTGCTGCTCTGCCCCGTCCCAAATGGAAGAAATCTGCCCAGGGCCAGGTTCCTGTAGCTTTGGGCAGCGGCACTCAACGAGAAGTGTCTCCAGAAAGACCTTCTCCCAGCAATCCTACTCTGCTCCTGGCCACTTGGGAAGACAAATTATCCTGGCTTCAGGCATTTCTTCTCAAGTTCTTGTGTTCAGCTGTAGAAAGGCCTTTTTGGCTTTTGCCCACAGCCATCAGGAGTGCTGTAGCATCTATGTGCTTTGTAGGCATTGGACTTCGTGACCCCAGTCCCATCTCTGCCTTGCGCTCACTTTGTCCATGTCAGTGCTGCAGGATGACAGCTGGGCTGAGAGATGCCTGTAAAGCCCCTGCATGTTTATGGTTTCTTGTTTTGGATTTGTTCTGACCATCCATATATTCATTCAGATTCATATACTGAGGCTTCATCTACTGAGCACTGGGATATTTATGCCTCAGGTCTGTAACAGCCACCCCGTGAACCTGTCACCCATAGCAAAGTCCTATAATTGTGTTTTACTGCAAGTCTATATCGCTATCACCTCTAATCCCAGCAATGCTGCCTGTCTTCCCATGGCAAAATGGGATCTAGGGAGAGTCATCAACCTCTTCTTACTATCTGCTAATCTGAGGAGCCCTCACTAGCCTCTCTTCCCTCTTACTAAGCTCCCTGACCCATCCACAGGTGTGTGTGGCACCTGTGCTCTGGCCAGGAAGGAAGGAGATGCTCCCATACCTCTCCTGTCCTAAATGCAGAAGGGAGCAGGACCTGCGAAAGGGCCCTGCTTTTCCTTAGGACCCCTGACAGGCAGCTCCAGCTCAAGGCTCCAAAGCTCTGCCCGGTCCTAGCTGCCTCAGTGACACTGCCCCTCTGCGCTGCCTGCACGGGTCCCCACAGCGCTGGCGCTGGCAGCCCCAGGCCCTTGGTGACGCCCCCGCGCAGTCGTGACTCGCTGGGGGCCTCGCTCCCCTCCTGCAGCGTGACTCAGCCCTGCAGCCCCCACAGAGCTTTTGTTCCCTCCCCCCTACGGCTGAGCCTTCCCCCAGGCACCCTCGCCATGGGGAAAGAGGTTGCTCCTGGGAAGTCGCTGCTCCCGGCGTCGCTGGCGAGGACCAAGGCCAGCCTGCAAGCTGTCCAACTCACTCCCTGCTCACTCGCTCACCCTGCACGGCCGCCCTGCCCCTGGTTAGGGAGTGGGCTGCCAGCAGAGCAAAGACCTGGATCGGAGTGGGCTTGGGCAGCTCCTTGCCCTCTCCTGCACCCCCTTATGGGGTCTGCCCTGGGGCCAAGGCTCAGCCCTGCAGTGGGACCAGCATGCAGGCTGGCAAGACTGCCAGGGCTTAGTTGGATCTTGCTGTTTCTCACTCCATTTTTTTTGGTCCCTGGGGGATATTTCTTTGCCATGCTGAGGAGGGGGATGGCCAGGCCACTGCCAGGTCACCCCATGCAAGCAGGAAGGTGTCTTCCCTGTAGGCTCTGAGACAGCCCATGGCTCATCCCACAGGCTGAGCCAGGATGGCCCCTCTGCTCCCAGACCACAGGCCTGGGGCAGTTAGCAGCCAGGGAAGGGAAAGGAAGCCCTCACAGTGTGGTGAGGGGCAGGTTTCTTTCCAACCCAAAGCTGTTTTATGAGCAGCAGTAAGGTACCCAGAGATATTGGCTGGCCATGGGTGATTTACAGAGCTGTGAATGGGCCTGGAGAGCCCTGCCAGGCACAGAACCCTGTGGGATGCACAGACCCTTGCTCTGCCATGGGCTCTTCCAGCCGGGCATGGGTGAGCTGCTGCCTCGAGCACTGGCCAGGGAGCAGGGCAGAGCACCTCCAGAAGGGAGGTGCTGCAGGAGGGGCTTGGGGAGCCAGGGTGCGAGCCCACAGCCCTGGCTCCTGCTGCCAGGATGCTGGGAAGGGGCTCTCTGCGTCACACCCCTGCGGCAGGTTTGCTAGTGCTCTCTGCACTGTGACATTTCCACTGCAGCCCAACTCTGACGCTGGGTGCAAATCCTAAGTGTGGCTGGTAGGTAACGCTTATGGGGGGACAGACAAACCAGGAGCAGGTACAGGAAGGAGGGAAAAGTCGGCTGGGATGCTTTTCTCTTGCTGATAGCTGCACTGAAAGCAGCCTGGGGAAGAAAGTGGATATATATACAGCAGGACACCTCCCAAGAGCACCAGTACAGCAGCTCCCTGGTGTCTCAGCACTTCTTGTCAAAGAGGAGAGAGGAAAGTCACTAGGTACGTTCTGTCCTCCCACAAGGGCTCTTTGTGTGCTGAAGAAAACCTCTTTAGCGGAGAAGATTGACGAGCAGAGGATTTTACCCATGCTATTTGTGTGACAAACCCTGCCGCTGCCATACAGGCAATATGTTCTAATTTTGCATGCAGGTGTCTGGCCTCTTAGGCACCAGAAAAATAAAGAAGCCATAATGGGGTATATCACCCTGTAAGAGGGGGAGATGAAGGATTGATGAGCTTTCTGCATCTCTTTCTGTCCCAGTGTCTCGGCAGGAGATTTCATGTTCCCAAAGAGAACACACTTACCTTGGCCTTCAGTTGGAAGCTATTAGAGCTGCCTGATTTTCTGGCTTCTACAACAGCAGGAAGATGCTAGCTGGGGACAGGGTGGCTCAGAGGTCTGTCCTGTCCTCCTTGTGCCTGGGATATACTGGGGATCCAGGTGGGCAAGGGCTTTTCCAGCTCCCTGAGCACATGGGACAGCACAATGACAGCTCAGGGCTGCAATATGGACCCCTTCCTAGTAACTGGTGTTTCTCGGTGAGTAAATATCTATGAGTGTATAGTCTTCCCCTCCAGGCACAAGAAGAGAGACTTGCTCACTTGTACGGCCCATGTCAGCATCCAGGTTCAAAATCCAAACTTTGTAGGCTTGTATGCTTGGTCACTGCCTGGCCAGGGATCTCATCATCATGAACAAGCCTTCAAAAGCACCCGTGAGCCAGGTGTTAGGAGCTGTCATCACTGCTTGACAACCTGCATTGCCATGACTGGCTGTAGCTCTGCGCTCTGGTGTCCCCAAAAGATGTTCAAAGGCAAAAAGCAGAACCAAACCATGCCTATTTGATGATGGACTTATGTGAAAACTGGTAGCACTACCAGGCGCAATCCCAAACGTTAACACCAAGATGGAATAGGCCGGACTTAGAGAGCAGAGAGGATCTACACAGAACTCCAACAGCACACATCCTTTTATAGATAATAGATGTACCAGTTATGCTCTTCCCATAGACCACCAGAGGCCCACTCTGCAGCACTGGGCTGCAAAGTTAATTCTGTTTTTTGTTTGTTTGTTTTTTGAGTTAGCTTGGTAACAGAAAGCAGTGTGGAATAATTTGTCTCTGAAGAATGAAGCCTGTGTTCCGTTAGCACCCTTTTTGTCTGGGACTTGTACGTATCGACAGTGCACAAGCTTGTTACATAAATGGGGAAAAAAACCCAGCTTGTAGTGGCAGAGTTTATGTCTATGGGCATTTGGAGCAGACTGAGCGTAACTGAGTGAAGCTGAAGGTGACTTGTCAAGAAGGTGCCCTCTTACTTTGCTAATTCACTTGTTCTGCTCTAATTAGCCGCTGTAGCCAAAGTGGGAGGTGTGATTGACTGGCCGCATTTTGGGAGGCCTTGCAGGGATTAAAGATCCTAATGTGACTGTTTGGAGCAGCACAGAGAATTATCCAGAAGGCTGCGGAGTCAGGATTTGTCAAGATGAAGGGAAGTTTGCTCCTGATGGGTGGGGGCTCTGGTTTCTAGAGCCACGGGAGTGTTAAAAGGGCAGAAGCCTGAGAACATGTCCTTTCGAGAACTCTCCCCTCACATTGATTTCCCTTGACATTTCCAAGTGCGCGCAAGGGAAGAAATTCCCTTGACATTTCCAAGCAAGTGCAAGGGAAGAAGGCTAAAATCTCCCGCAAGTGATGTCTGAAAGAGTTCACAGACCTGGGCGGAATGAAGGCAGGGGCCCTGCCCTCGGACAAAATCTGGCAAATGCACAGAAACCATGGCATACAGTGGGCAAAGGTGGCTCAGCTCTAACACAAGGCTAGGAGGCTGCTAAGATGGTACAGGAAAAACGTCAGATTCTCTACTTAGAACTAGCTCAGTCCTGCAGAAAAACCTGCCTCTCAGAGAGGATCCAAGTGGGACATGGAACTGCCTCCATGACCCGCCTCGGGTGCAGCACCTGCATACAGGTGTGCTGTGAACACAGCTCCAGCCCAGGGCACAAGCTGCAGGGAAAGGCAGGCAAGAAAGACTCCTTGTGTCTGCAGGGTTGGGGAAGGGAAGGGAGCTGTGCAGGAGCTCAGCAAACACTCTGTCAGATTAACCAGCCATGAAGCCTGCATCAAATCCAAGCCTGACAGTAAAAGGGAGCTCTTCCCTCTCCCAAGCCATTTTTCAGCCGTCCTGTCATACATGGGCGGCATCAGATTAATACTTCACTCATCCCTACTGAAAAAATCATAATCCCCAGAAAGAGATCGTTGCACTCATCCTCATATCCCCTCCTTTGGCAAAGCAGCCTCCCTGCTGAGGTTGCATAAGCAGAACTGCCACAGGCAGAGGCAGAAGACAGAGCCCCTTTTAGCTTCTCCAAGACCCCACTGCCTCTTGATTTGGCTCCCTTCCAACTGTGGAGGCGCTAACTGCAAGAGCAGTTGTTTCAGGCCCCAAATCTTAACGAATGCACTTGGAGCTTGCTTGAAAATGAAGGTACCAGCTCCCCATTGCCTGTGTGCCACACAAAATCAGGATGCAACCTATCATTTTTTTGCCAGTGTAATAGGTTATCAGATGTAGAGGTTAACAGACAGCCAAGCCTCAAGTCTTTACCAGAGTGCAGTTGTTCTGTTCTACATTTAAGTCAGATCTTTAAATAGTAATTCAAAGGAGATGGCACCAGAGTCTAGCACTACTAGCACTGCCTTTGCCACACGGACTCCACCACGGCACAGCACAGATGCCCATTGCATCTTATTGCAATAAGATGCTCATTGCATCTTATTGACTTGCTCAGAACTGCAATAGGAGTCACAGCACAAGTCTCCAATTGCTTCTATCCAAGAGCGCTGTGCATGAGGCCGCACTGCTGAAGCAATCCTGCACGTGACTAGAGGATGGGGTGGGCAGAGAGCACCACGTGGGGAACTGTGCAGGTGCACAGGACAACCATGCCCAAACAAACGGACCCGTCAACCCAAGGCTGATGCTGCATCTTTTTATTTTTGTTTTTTTTTTTTTTTGCTTCTCTAAAGCGAATGCAGAGCAAGTGATAGGAGGAGGGGGAAAAGTGTCTTGAAAACAAAACAAAAAAAAAAAATGGAGGAAAGAGGCAGCTGCTGGAGTATAGGGGGAAGCTGAGCTGCTAGAAAGTTCATAGATGCAAAGCCCGCACTAATTCTTAATAAAATACAATACTGAAAATAGGATCTGAGAGTCTCCAAAATACAATATCTTAAGGGATTGGCAATAATACAAAATAAGGTTCACTATGTACAAATGAGTTCTGCTCTTGGTCTCTGTACAACGGCGTGAGCGGGAGGCATGGGTCATGCTCCGTGGAAGTGCCGGGGTGGAGGAGGCTGCGCTTGGGCCCCACAGTGGTTCTTGGTGCTGGGAGGGAGGAAGAAGATAGGGAACGTAGTGCTATCTGGTGACCAGTGGATCTGTGGGAACCTTGAGAGAGCAGAGCTGTGCTGAAGGCCTCACTCGTTCCCACCCCACTGGCCATGGTTTTTCTGGTTTCGGTTTTATTTATTTATTTATTTATTTAGCCATTTATGGTTTCGGTTAGATGTGCCCAAATTTGTCCCAAACGGCTTCAGGGGGGCAAAAACATTTTTCGAAGAGAGAAAAGAGCTCTGAAGGCTCTTGTTGTGGCTGTCCCTGTGTGAGAGCCACCCCACGCTGCCTGCCCAGGGAGCCCTCCTCTCTCCAGGCCTGAGGGGAGAGCAGGCCTGGCGGAGCAGCTGTGGTGATGTGGGTGGAGCGCAGGGTGTTTCAGGAGAAACCAGGCAAAGGGGAGTCTGCTGTGAGACCTGCCACCTACAAACATGGGGCAAAAGGCACGTCCGTGATCTCAGGTGCTTGTGTCCCACCTTGTCCTTCCAGCATAAGGCAATCAAGGAAACAGGAGTCAAGGGACGCTTGAATCTTTCAGCAGGGAGAAGGGGTAGAAATGGGTGACCGGGTGCTGAAGGGGGATGCTATTGGCTTGAGATGAGTTTGTTTCAGCACTGCACTCAACAAGTCTGGCCTGAAGGGTGGTACAGCAAGAGGCTGGAACATTTGGTGCCAGCACTTAAAAGGCCTAAAACAGTATTTGGTGACTAGCCAACTGCACCTCTTTTCTGACAGAAGCACCTGTCACCCGAGCTGCCCGCATGTCCTCAGTGGCTTTCACAGAACTGCTACATGCACAGAGGGTGTGAGGTGGATGATGGCTCCCAGTGACAGCCCTCCAAGAGCTGCAGAGCTCTTCTTGGTGGTTCCTAAAGAGGCCCTGTTTGCTCTGATGTATAATTGAGAATACAGAGCTGGCAGGGGAGCTGGTTACAGAAGCAGGTTTCTCCCACACAGAGAGGCCAGGCTGCAGAATGGACAGTAGGAAGGCCACTGATTTGGTTAGCACTGCACTGTAGGGCCCAAGCTGGGGACAGAAAGGGAAATATCACCCTAGTGCAGCAAGGGTGCTGAGGAAGGGAAGAAGTGGGTTGTGGGAGGAAATTGTTCTCTATTTCAGAGAGCTCTGGTTGCCCAGAAGCTGCCTGTTAATTTTCATGGTGGTTTATCTGAGTCTGGGATCTGTCTCCCCCACTCCGTTTGTGTGCAGATCTTTTCAGATAGTTGGTGTGGATGTTATGTAGGCACATCCATCATGAGCAAACTAGAGCAATAGGATCTAGGTTTTCTCTCAATGGAGGCATGAGCATATTAACAGATGGAGGGGAAGGAATGAGTTCAAACTCTCCAGAGTCCTCTCTCCTACCCCTGGCATCACCCACGGTAGTAAACCCAGCACTCACTCTCTCTCCTTCAGGTGCATCTGATGTAACCAAGGGAACATGCCTGTGGACAGTCTCCTTGGTTTGGGGGCTTTGGGAATGTGCTGAATAGTCTGGGGGCTTCCCTCTCACCTCCTTCCACTCCAGGATGAGCCCACACCCATAGGGTAGCGCTCCTTCAAGCCAGAGACAAGGCCAGGAGGAAGGGGTGTCTCAGGACTTTGCCAGTCTTTTATTGCTAGTTCTGGCAATCCCACAACTCCTCTCAAGAGAGATTAGTACTAAGGAGGCCATGGGGAAGAGGAGGAGCTGAACCCAAGGCCAGTTTAGGAGGGTCTGAATGCAGCGTCCTCTCCTGCCAAGTTCCCTCGGTTGCTCGATGAGGAGGGAATCCTGCAGTCAGACAGATGAGGCCTTGAGGTCCAGCAGCTGCTACAAATATTCAGCTGTCTCACTGGAGCTTGTCTCCCTGGAAAAAAAAAAAAAAAAAGACGCGGCATCAGTAAAAGTTGACTAAACCCCCCCGAGCATATTCCCTGCCATTGTGCCCAGCTGGTGCCCATCGGATCAGGATGGAGCCCTTTTTCAGGGCAGTGAATGACCAGCAAACCTGAGACCACCTGAGTCACCTAGTTCTCAGCTCTGTACCAGAGAGACATCACTTTATGAAGTCCCAGACTTTTGCTCTGGGAAACAAACTTGCTCTTATACCCGCAGCCAGCAGTGGCCTCCTCCAGCTATTAACTAGCTGCCTGCCTCAAGCAGCTCAGCTGTCTCTAGTTTTGAGCACAAGGGACATGTCTGGTGGTCTCTCCCAGGTATCACGATGTGGTATGGGGTGCTGAGGGTGTCCCCCACCTGCTTACCTCTCATGGAATTGCTCTTTGAGGTGAGTGAGAATTGGGTCAGTTTGGTTCTGGTCAGGACCCTCCAGCTGGGATTTGCTTAGATATTTGCTTGTCTCGTGTGTTCTGGCCAGATGAGGCCTTCGCTCTTCAGACTGCCCTTTTTCAGCCTCCCACCCCTCAGGATGGTCTATGGTTAGGAAGGAGCTATAGCTCTCTTCTAAGGAGCCAGCACCCTCATCATAGAACAGGAGGCTCCGCGACTGAACTGGAAACAAGGAGAGTGTGGGTTAACAGCAAGGACAAGGGCTCATGCACAGGGTGTGGGTCATGGTGGTGGTTAGCACATGCTCACCCAGCTACAGCCTAGTCCACGTGTGACTGTGCAGCAAGTCTGCTCTACTGGATGGATACCCCACTTCCCCCCAGTTTTGTGAGGCAAACGCTCCCCTGGACACACATGCTCTCCAGAAGACAGTCTACTCTGGGAATTTTCCTTTATGGTCTATCTATTAGTATCTGTCATGTTTTGGGACAATGACTAGGAGAGAATGAAAATAAGTCCAGACAAGTTGCTGCTATCAGGACTCATACCAAGAGGCCAGGAACCTCCCCCTGCCAGGTCCCCAGCAGACAGGGCTGGTGCTGAGGGGAAGATGCTCCCCATGAACACTGTGTGTCAGGAGAAGAGTCGGAAATGCTTTCAGAGGATTAATGGGAGGTGCTATGTTAGACTCACTCTTACTAGTTGTGTAAATGTCTGGTGCTGGTGTTGCTTTCACTGTCTGTGATGCTGAGGAGAACTCAGGGAGACAGGGCATCATGGATCCCAGGATCAGAACGAAACAGAGCGCCAGCACCTAGCAAGGAGGTATCAGAACACAGTCAGTACAGCCAGCCACAAGGAATGCACCCCCCAGCACACAAACAGGAGGCTGTGAGAGGCCATGTGGTCAGCTGGCAACTGGGTCACCCTGGTCCTCCTGGAAAGGAAAGGGTTTGTGCTGCTAATCTCTTCTGAAGATTTAAGAGGGCGAACTCGGAAGCTTTCTCCTCTTGCTTTCTCTGAAGCATTTCTGGTTCAACAGCAAGAACTTGCCCATCAGCTTATGAGAGATGGCAGAAGGAATAGCTGGGTAATAATCTGTGGAGGAGGGAGAAGGAGGCTCAATAAAAGAGCAGGGCTCTGTCTTGGCCAGAAAGGACCTACCCACTGGTACAAGAGGAGCTGAAGTGAACTGCAAGAAAAAAAAAGCTCATTAGGAAAAATCTGTGTGGTACCATAGCATAGAGCAAAGTGAAACTATTGTGTATGCTAGAACAGAAGTGACAGCAAAATTGCAGCAGTCCAACACCTGACAGCACAAGTAGAATGTCAAAGGAAGAAGTTAAATGTATGCTTGACAGCTAGAGAGGTGAGCTACTGCTAGTGGCAACAATAGGACTCGCTGCTTCTCTTGAGCTGAGAATTTTCAATCCTGTGAGCCTAAGCAAAGCCAGTTGGTTTTGCTGGTGATGGACTTGTCAAATGAAGGCTGAATAGAAGTGTTAGATCACAAGTAATGATTCCAGTGATCTCCGTGCTTCATACAGAGCTGCGAGCAAAGCCAGGGGATTGTAAATTCCTGCCAGAAAAGAAAGACAGGAGTACCCAGATTTTCTGATTATGGGAACATAACAAAAATTGCCTGGTGGTATTCCCAGGGACTGGCACAGCTCTGATATGAAGGAAGAATGGACATAGGGCTATCACTTCAGCTCAGACACGTTTGTACACGTTTGTACATAGCTCCCCTCCATCTGCTGGGGCGATACCTGTACTGCAGTCCAGGCAGGCAGCACATGTGCAGCCTTGGAGATGTGGCAAGCCTCTGGTTTGGGCTGAGAACAGCTACAATGCACTTGCAGATTTCATCTGCATGCAAGCAAGGCCAAGCATCTGGGACTTTAGGCTGAAGGCAGATCAGCCAGAGCCCCTGGGCAGTGCTAAAAGGAGAATGGCAGAGGAAAGCTCCTTGGGAATCTCCCTCCACAAAGCCTCTGCCTGGGGCTCGCTGGCTTTAAATCCTGTCGTAATGGTCAAGGTTCAAAATGAGAAGCCTGTGGTGACCGTAAACAGCTCTGCAGAGTCTAGGGTGCTACCAGCAGAAAACAAGACGGGACACAAGAGAAATGATACAGAGCTAAGTCTTTAGCACCTGACCCGTGTGGCATGGGTGCCATAATGCTGGTGCCATAATGGGTGGCATAATGGTAGCTCACCAATGAGCCTGAGAAAAGGCCAAAGAAGCAATGTGTCTGCTGATGATTTCTACTGTTTATATATAAACATGTTCAATGTTTATCTCTGGGGACAAGCGGCATTTCTTGATTGTTTTTTGAAATCGTCAACTCTACTGCACCACTAAGGTGATTATTTTCAGCTCATGCCTAAGTAACACACAGAAGCTGGTACATCAAGATAAGATCAATCACTACTGGATTCCAGAAGATATGGAAGACTAAATAATAGCACAATGATATTATACTTATGCAAAGCAGGAGTTTAACTTTCCAGCTTCTTCATGGCTGGTTTTAAAGTCAATTGAACATGGACTGCATGGATGTTGTCTATGCACATCCCATTAGGCACGCAAGTCATTGAAAGCCCTCTATTTAAGAAAGAACTTTGGAAGACAAGAGGGGGAAAAAAAAGTCTAAATAGATATGGCTTTGAATAATCACAACCAAATACACAGCCTTCAGAAAGGGGAGCCAATCCCCTGAAGCTTTTCCTTTTCCTCTGCAACAAAACATCTTTATGGGCAGGGAAAGAGCAGTATACATAACATCTTGCTTTAGCAAAGTTTTCCACTGAGGCTTTGCAACTCTTTTCTTTTTGTTCTATTTCAGCTTAACTTTGAGTGATGTTCTGATTTGGTTCTGGTTCAAATTCTACAACATTTCGTATCAAAAATTCTTTTTTGAGCCTGAGCACAGTTCATCTCCCTGCTTTTGACCATTTCACATAGTGTCCTCTTAAAAATCTAAGGAAGCTAAATTTGAGCAAAGTACTGCAAACTCTCGGAAAGATGGATGAAAAATTCATCAAAAAATAAGTCCTGAGAAAATAGTTATCCAATGGTTCTCAGTCAAACTGGGAGGATGCTGCAGATGGAGTAGCAAAGAGATCTGCTGTGGCTCTTAAAAAAGTCAACGTTTTAAGCTTGACTTTGACAATGGCTTGTGTCAGACCTGCAGAGGAGAAAGACTTCAAGCAGCCTGGCTTTTGGTCAAGTTTAAAATTCAAATGATCTTGACCTGGGGAAGGAATGGCCCAAGAGAATAGTGGGCAGAACCACACAGACCAGTGCAGACAATGGAGAGGTGGCAAGACAGATGAACAGAAGAAATATGACAATGACTAACTGGTCATGGTCATGCAGCTATCCTGCAGACGAGGATCTGAGACTAAAGGGGAGCACAAGATGGACACAAATTTAAGTTTCATTCTGCGAAGGGCAAACCTCAGCCTTGGGTATATGAATAAACCTTCTGGATGACTGGCTGGCTCTGCACAGGCCTTTGGGTGGAATGACCTGTCCAGTTTTGGACCCTGCATTTCCAAAAATATGTGGGGCAATTGGAGAAAGCCTGAAAAAGACAACCAAGAAAGAGCAGTGATTTAGAAACTCTGCCTATAAGCAAAGAGTGAAGAAACTGTGATTTAGTACAGCAGACTAAAGACAGCTGTTTGAAAACAATAGTTTTCTAATATGTAAAATGCAACTGCAAAAAGGGAGGATAAACTGATCCTGTTCACAGAGAGTAGGAAAAGTTATAATAGACTTGAACAGCTGCTAGGAAGACTCAAATGAGATATCAGAAAGCTTTATCTGTGTAAGACAGCAAAGCACTGGAGACCTTCAAAAATTGGTTGGACAAACATCCACAAGGAATGACATACGGATAGAAGGGAAGGGTCGTCTGCTCTAATCCCATGCCACAGGGCACGATTATTGCACATATTTGCTGTGATAAGGAGTGCTCTATTTGGAGAGGACATGGACAATGGGAAGTGGGAGGCCTATGAGACGAACTGACCAAAGAGAAAAGCAAATTGCAAATTCCTGAAATGCTAAAAAACTCAGAGGCCTGTGAAAGAGTTGGTGTGGTGCTGGGATGCTGTGGAATGAAGGGAGCAGCAAGGAGAGATAAGACACTTCTGGGAAGTTAAATTGGGTATTTATCCACCCATAGCACATGAGATGTCTGGAAGGTCCTTCTCCTGGACAGACTTCTTATTCCAGGTAGTTGCAATGAAGAACTGCTGTAGTCCAGGGTGCTCTGATGAGCTGCTGCATTAAGGAGCAATGAGTCACTGGGCCTAGCTAAGTCACACCCCAAAACATGGAAAGAATTTGGGAATGAAGCAATCGAGTACTCAGCAGAAGACACAATCTCTCATTAAAAACTGTTCTGACATGGTAGCAGCAAAGAGTAGCAAAAGTTTTTGAGCAGATTTTGAAAACAGGAAGTACTGGGAATTACAGAGCCCTTCCTGGGGCTCTGGAACCAAGGAAACTGGCTAAACCAGGACTGAAGCAGCAAGCCCTGAGGACACTGGAGGTGCTGAGACCCTGCAGGAAGTATCTCACCAGCTGTCTGTATTTCATCACTGTTACCAGCACAGAAGTGATGACTAGATAACTAGATAGCTTTGGAAAAGTTGTCACTAACAGCCGCCACGACTATACTGTAAACACATCACAGGATTGGAGAGATTTTACTTTTTGTCATAGGTCAGAAAATGACCACCAAGCAAGAGGAAAAAAAAAA
>NW_020455656.1:56869-77103 GCF_003342845.1 Nothoprocta perdicaria
AAAAAAAAAAGAAAAAAAAAAAAAAGAGGAGGAGGAGTAAAATATCAACTTTTATGGATACAGACTGGTATGCCCTAAAGCTCCACAGTGAAGTCAAGATTGCTTAACTATAACCCTCCATGATAAGAAATGAGAGGCAAGCAGGGATTACCAAAACCAAGGAATGACCCCAAATCATTTTGGTTAGTCAAGAGAGTGAACAGGAAGAATTCCAGATGGATTTAACAAAACTTGATGTGCAGGCAGAGCATGAGCAGATGCCATTTCTTGCTGCTATACAGAAGGTAATGCCCACTGGGAGGAATACTCGAACAATTTGTCCACCCTGCTGAGTTAAACATTAAGCATTACCAACTCAATGAAAGAAAAATCTATCCATTATGATGGGAGCTCACTGAAGATTTTTTGCTGCATCTCCAGTTGCTAATGAAAAGCAAACCAAGTGATGTTTTGCCCAAATAATGAGATAGTAAAAATACAGGAATTGTTCTAATGCTGCTGTGTAAACAAGTGCCAGCACTTGCTGTGTAACATAGCGCCCAACTCTGGTCACTAACACAAAAGGGGAGAGCAGCTATAGCAGGCAGGGCAATGGAGGCTGGGCAGGGAAAGAGGGCAGAGACAGGCAGCTGGACAAAGCCTTCTAGGGATGCACGGCAGATACACAAGGAAGAGAATGAAGCCCATACCATTAGGCAGGTCCCAGTCTGTGTGGAAGCCATTTTGTAAGGTCTGGAGACCTTCCCAGCCACCAGAGCCTGCAGCTTCTGTAACTGCTGAAGCAGAGTCCTGGAAGAGGGAAAAAGAGAAGAGAAACTTGATGATGCACAACACACACTGAGAGATGCCTTTAACATGATTTTCCCTTCTTGTAACAATACCTCTCTCCCCATCAATCTATCTTGCCCAAATTATACCATCAAACACGCCTGGAAAGCAAAAAAATGAAACTTAAGATGAAATTGAACTTAAGATATGAATTTTGCAGGAACTGAGGGAGTAACTGGGAGGTGCCATGGTAAACTGCTGCAGCACCTTCTTTCATAGTCTCCTCACTGGTGCACCCAAGAGAAGCTTCATTGCAGCCACACATGGGAATGGGCATCCCATTCGCTTGGGATTCCTGGGTGGCTTGTCAATCATTTCCCAAAGCAGTGGAGGAATGGGCTACCATGAAAACCAAGCTCTGGGAAGGAGGCTGAACTTCACAGTCAGGATCAGATGAAGCAGAGAGGCCTGCCTGCTTGCACCACACTCAGAAGCACGGGCTGTGCAGTTTGTCTGTCCCGTGAACCATAGGGTGGAGAGAGAAGCAAAAACCAATTTTGATCCCTTCCAGCTTCTTCACTCTTTGCAAACTCTGCAGAGGGATGTGGGCAAAGCCAAATGCTGAGCACAGAAATTATTTCATCCTCTGACTGGCCTGGCTGGAATGCATGCAAAGGTCTCTCTGCCCCATTTAAATGAACACAGGCATCTGCACACATAAATACAGAACAGCGATAGGTAGATGTTACTATGAGCAGACAAACCTTTTGCCGGCTGGTGAAGAAATCTGGGACAAAGGAGACTTAACTACGGAGCACATAGGTCCCAAGGGCCCCAGATTACTGGAATACAGTCTATTGAGTATTTCCTCCTGGGAGCATTGGTGGTTTTGTACAAATACTTTGGAGTTTTTATGAAGCGCCAGGTCCCAGAGCCAGGACAGTACAGGAGAGTCCCAGCTTTTTCTCCTTCCAAATCCTCTCCAGCTCTCTGTGCATTTGGAGAAGAGCACAGAGAGTCTCCCTGGCAGCACTCGGAAACCAAACCCAACCAGAAAGAACACAGTGTGTATTTTGAGAAAAATAAAATTAAAAATGAAATCTCCTGGCTTTGAGGCGATTCTCCTGATTGTGCAGGGCGGGGCTGGTGCTCTTCCACTCGAGGGGCTGCGCGTTGCTGCGGGGAGCAGGCGGCCGCCGCGAGCCAGGCCGGGCGCTGCCTCCAGCAGATGGCGGGCTCCGGCCGGCCTCGCACCCGCGCCGGCCTCGCCTGCAGCGCCGGCCTCTCCTGCAGCGCCGGCCTCGCCTGCAGCGCCCGCCTCGCCTGCAGCGCCCGCCTCGCCTGCAGCGCCGGCCTCTCCTGCAGCACCCGCCTCGCCTGCAGCGCCCGCCTCGCCTGCTCCCTGATCAGAGCTGGCAAAGTGGCAGAAATGGCACCAGGGAAATGGGTTTTCCCCCCATCGGCCCTGCAGCTGATGCTGCCCTTGCTCAAACCTACCCTACCCTGCAAGAGCTGGGCCTTGCTCTATCTTCTGCAGCCATTCCTGCTGCAGGGATGTGAACCTTCCTTCCTCACTTCCATGGAGGCAAATTCGCCTGGCAGCCAGTCTCGGACGCTGTGCATGGGGAGCACAAACGCTCACCGCACTGTTGGGTGAGGGAGCCGAGCCTGCGCGGGGGCGGCCCTGCAGCTTGCTCCTCCTGGGTGAAGAAAGAGATCCATAGAAGCAAATGGGAGAAAGATCCTCCTGGCTTCCTGTGCATGGGGGAGAGACAGGCCAAGGGATGGGGCTCCCAATAGCTTCAAATGCACTGGGAGCTGCCTTGTATTGTTTAGGAACTGTTATCTCCACCTGGATTAGAGGGTTCTCCAAGGGAACCCAAAACAGCTACATTGTGCCCAGGGCTTGCTCTTCCATGAGCCTGAAGGCTGAAACAGCAAGTTTGAGAGGGTGGTGCTGGAGGTCTCCTCGGAGGGCTGTGGGGAGGGCAGCAGGAGCCCAAAGGGCTGCAAGGAGAAGGAGGAAGAGATGGTGAAAAACCTCTTCTCTCCCTCCTCTTGCTGCAGCATGGCCTGGCCGTCCCAACACAAACATTCCAGGCTTGCTAACCAAACCCAGCTGCCTCGCTGCTGCCATGGGCCAGAAACCAGCGCCTCGCCGAGCAGCGTCTGTCCTGCCAGAAGATGGGGGATAACTGCCTTGCTCTTCTCACCATCCTGCTCACACGCTCCCCTGGCCACCCTTCCTGCCCTGCAGGATATGGCCCCACTCACCTGTTTGCATTTTCTAAGGTCTCCACTTTTTTCCAGAGTTCATTGTTTTCTGATGTGTATGTCTCAACCCTGCAGGGATAAAACCCACAGCCAGTTAGTTCTGAAGGCCAGAAGGATAAAGCAAATGTAGCCCTTGCCTCTCTTGGGCTGTGAAAGCTCAGTGGCCTCATCCATCACCTGCAGATACGGTCCTGGAGCCCAGAGTTCATGACCAGTCTGTCCCCAACCAGGCAAACAGACAGGAGATGAGATTGCAGGTGGAATCTGTTAACGTACAACAGTGCACACGAGTTTTGGTTCGAGCTCTCACTAGGACTGGAATAGCTGCTAGCACTGAGTTATCCGCAGGGTAAGTCAGGATGGACCCAAGGCTACAAAGGTAAAACCTCCCCTGGCTGTGCACCTTGCACATGAAAACCAGGCAGTTCAGTGCAAATGCCTGGGCCAGCTTTGAGAGTGGGCACTTGAGGGCAGCAGAGAACTTGCAGGCTCCCTCCACTCTTTCCTGGGGAAAAGTGGTTACGCTGCACTTGGGAGAGTGGAAGGGGTTACCTCGAGCACTGGAAGAAGATGAACAGCTAAGGACATAACCGATGACGTGGGAGGCTGACCCATATGAGGAGTTCCACATAAAAACTGGTCATACAATGAAGGTTTCAAACTGACTGGTTGAGCCCTCCAATGCCAATTTTGTACAAACCAGCTTTTACAAAAAGTCAGTTGACCAAAGGCATTTCTGTGTACTTAGAAAACATAAACAAATACAGTCAGGGAAAAGAGTTAATTAAGGTTGGGTTTTTCTTTTGTTTGTTTATTTATTTGTTTTTCCCCGACTTTCCACCTTGCTGCTCTCAGGTGGTATTAAGCGTGAGCTTGCACCTGGATCCCTGAATGCTTTTTTGCTTGGAAAGCCTATGGAGAAGACTCTTGTGTTGGGAGGCTGCTGGTACAGACAGGATCATGGGATCAGGAGCATAGGGGTTATTTTCAACCCTGTTAGTGTCAGGTCTCCTGTTAGTGCCACTTTAGGCTTGCATCTGCCATACAGGCAGGAACTGAAGGTTGCAAGCAGAAAACCAAATATTGGGCAGGGCAGAGTGGAATGAATTTGATTGTGGGAAATAACTATAGGGGAAGATTTTTCTTGCCATCAAAGTTTTGTGTCCACTCTCACAGAGTGAGGGAAGAAATCTGTGTTAGTGCCCTGAGATGGCCTGATCTCTATGGCATATGCAAAATAGGAGCAACTTCCAGTGGGGAAACATGACTCTCATCCAAAATCCCACCTTGCCAGAAGCCAAAATGGCCTGTGTTCAGCAGGAAACCATCCAATCTAAGCAGTCAGCAACACAAGGTTTCTAGAGCAATCTTCATCCTGCAAGAGGATTTCTAGGAGGGAGGGGAGTCTGGGCAGGATCCCAAACCAAACTTCTGTGCAGCCAGACTTGCAAGGAATCACGCTCTTTGAGCTATTCGGTAGTGTAGTGTGTGGAAAAGAAGCTTCTTTCTCTGCAGTGCCCTTGCAAGTCCAGTGTCTGCTGAGCACTGCCCACTGGTTGTCCCAGGTTCCGGTACCGAGTCTCACAAGGAGATAACTGAGATCCCTGCTGTTCCATTGGCATTGTAAACTTCATAGCCTTGAAAAGGAATGATTCTCAAAGTCAACCCCAGTGCTGCTGCCAGTGGGAGCAGAGGGTTTGGGACCATCCTGGTACCATACCGGGAATGGCAGGGGGAAGCTTTGACTCTGACTAAGCCACTTTTGAGCTGACATGTAGTGGGGAATATTACAGATTAATGGAAACAAAAGTGATATCAGAGTCAAAAGCACTATGAAGTGGGGGCTGAGAAAGGACTGGGCCCCTTTTTCAAAATTAATTCTGAGAAGATGACACTTACTTTTTCTCTAGACACTCCACATATTCTTTCTTCTTCCTGCGACTCTCTTGAGCAGAAATCTGGGGGGGCATGAGAAAATTGGTATCATAAGTCTCAAGACACTTCCTTCTGTGTCCCTCATCTTGTTTGTTCCCTGTACACATAGTACCCTGAAGTAAATGGGTAAGTCACCTCCCAGTTTATGATTCCTACTGGTTTCCAGGCCAAAACTGGAAGGGATGGAAACTGTATCCATATAGTCCTCTGGCTAGAAGGTCACAACCATTTTTTAGAGTGTGCCTGAACTCCTCACTGCTGAGAGCATCCTTGAGGTTGTCCTGACCTCCTCTGACTCACATGGTACGTGCTGCGGCCATCTAGGCAGATTTTGCCCCAGATCACTTCTGAGTCACCAGTTGACTAATCCAGGGTGTCAAGAATTCTCCCCCAGGATGACTGCTAATCAGTCTTAAAATCTTAAAATCAGCCTTTGTCTGGCTGCTGACCTCCATGCATCGCTCATGTCCTCTATCATACAGTGGCTCTTGTCTCCCTCCACAGGGTCCGTGCAGGGGGCCTTGCCTGGCGCTCCTCAGATGCAGCAGTGTGCAGAGTTTCACCCCACAGCAATCATTCCTGAAGGCTGGGAGGTCTTGCCAGTGCACTAAAGGCAGGGTCCCATCTCCCTGAGCTGCACCACAGCTTAAGGAAACTATAGCAGTGGTTGGCTGAGGATGCTCTGAGATCATGGGAACTGCACAGTTAAGTATTCAGGCAACAGTTACCTTGTTCTTGATTTTCCTTCTGACCCTCTTCAGTGCTTTCTCCTCTGCTTTGGTGAGGGGCAGCTTGGTAGGAATGGGGTAGCCCTCGGCAATCAAGGTGCGTTTCTCCTCTTCGGTCAAGAGCAGAGGGCCAGAGGTCCCTTGTAACTTCTGAAATACACAGGGAGCAGTTATCAGTGTCAACAATAAGCCCCATCCCAGTGGTCCTCCTTAGAGTCTTGCAGAGCAGCTGTGGGCTCAGTACAAGTAGATCAGACACCAAATAAGCAGTGCTCTTCCCTGCTCTCAGCCTCCAACTCCTGCATAACTCATCAGCTGCCTCCTCCTTTACCTGGGAGGGTATCTGCTCCCTTGTGTGGCTGGCTGGACACTTGGGCTGCAGCACCCTGCCAAAGATCTCTCTTTTGGCAAAGGTTAAAAAAATTGTCGGGTTATAGGAATTCCTTTTTCTTCCATTATTTTACTGAAAGAGTCCCCTAGTGCACAGGCCACTTTCCAAAGTATGGGATAAAAGAGTACTTACTAAAACAATGCAGCCACTAGTAGGCATTGTGCAAGACTCACTGGCCTTCTCCTGGCCCTTGTGAAATCCACACTATCCCCAAACCGTCATTCTGGGATACCACATTTTTGTCAGAACATTTCAGCATGGAAACCTTAACAGGGACAGGATCCCCCACATGAACCTCCTGCCCCCTCTAAGCATGAAGGAGCCCTATTGCTCAATGATGTCCTCTTGCCTCCTTACATGTGGTGCTGTGAGGAGAGGTGAGGAGGAGATGGCAGTAGAAGAGCGAGCAGCAGGTCGGGCTGGGCTGGAAGGAGGCAGGGACCGGGGGCTCTGGGATCCATCACTGTCACTGCCGTGGCTGCTGGGGGGAGTTGGAGGCATCTGCACCAGGTCATCCACTGAGAAATAAGGAGATCGAGTCAATTGCTATCAAGTCAGCCTCTTGTGACAGGCATAGGGCTGGGAGTAGCAACAGGGAAAGGCACTGCCATAAAGCCGGACCAAAAGGAGAAGGCTGATGAGCCTCACGACATGGGTGGTCAGGAAACAACCCTGGGCTGAGCCTTGCACAGCACAGAGGTGATGCTGAACTAGGAACTGCAGGAGTCACAGCACACACAAGGGCTTTGCCAAGACACTAAAGGTATTTACAAAGCAGTGAGAAACCCCAATCAAAATAGAGTACAAAGCCTAATGTGTTTTGCTGTGTAGCCTGTTCACATGCTGAGGAAGCTAACTGGGAGAAGAGCTCTTCCAAAAGCACCACAGGATTCACACACTTGCCAGCACACTTAACTCAAGGCACTCTGGTCACTGTGCTGCCAAGCACTTGAAAACTGTCCCCACTTTGTATAGGAGAGACCCGGGAGCCTTAATGGAGGTGTGAATATGCCCAAGGAGTGTCTCTTGGGAGCAGAGTGGGAGTTCTTATAGTGCTTCTATTTGTGCATCAGCAGATGTTTGGGTTTCTTTCAAATTAAACTGGATATTGAATTTCCTGACTTCATTTTTTTTAGTATTTTTTACTTTTGATAATGATAAAGTCCCTGTGAGGACTTTAAAGGTACTTTTGACCATTTCTAGCTCCGAGGTAGCCTGTTTTGCCTGGGAGCCCCTGTCTGAACAAGCCTGTGCATGGCTGTTGATCCAGGCACTGATCGGAATCAGTGCTCCCTGCTCTGTTAGCCTGCACTCCAGTACCACCAGGTATTGTTTCTCCTCCCTTTGTAGGAATAATTTGGGTAATTTAGAGGGGGGCCTGACAACCAGCAAGTTCTGTCTTCTTACCTGCAGGTACATTTAGAAATTGGTTCACCTCTTTGGGCTCAGCTTTGATCACAGGTGCTGGAGTCATTTCTATGGGAGTCTGTGGAAGAGAAGCAGAAGGAGCTCTTGGGCACTGTCACATACCTCTTCTGCCCATAGGGCTCCCATCAGTTCTGCTCATAGCTGCTGCTCCCTACACTCCGTTCTGCCCCATTTCACGCCTATGTCACACAGCCCACCTCCCACTGCACCCAGCAGCAACCAGAGGTCCAAATATAACCCAACAAAGTCTCCATTGCTGGGCATGCAGAGTGCAAACACATGTTTGCTGAGACAGGCAATGGCAGGTAGATATGCAGCCAACCAATGCAAATGTTTCCCTTGGCAATCCTCCCCTTGCAAGACCCAGCACACAGTCTAAACCACCCTCTGCCGTACCCTGGGAAGCCCCTCTTTGATGTGCTTTTGTTAGATATGGGAGTATAAATAGAGCTTGCACAGAAAAAGAACAAAACCCCTCTCCTGCTCACATAATTTTTACCAGGGCCACCAGGCAGCTGTTTCCAATTGGAAGGGATTGAGAGTTAAATAAAGAGCACTTTTCTCCCCAGCCAAGCTGTGCTGCCCCTCAGCTCCCAGGTCCCCAACCCACCACAAGCTGGGGGAGTTTTTACACTAACCAGATACCCTGCAAAGTGCCCCAGACAGTAAACAGAGCTGAGGGAACACCAGGGTGCAGCTGCCGAGCGCACGCAGCGGCACATCGAGGGCCCGGCACGTTCGAGCCATGTAAATAACAGGGGAAGGTTCTGCAGTTCGGTAGGGAAGTGCCCATTTGTTTTGGATGGTTGTTTAAAAGGGAAGAAGCTCAGGGTGAGTGAAAAAAAAGGAAGTGGACCCCAGAGATGCTCTGCTGTTATCTCCAGAACTGCTATGTGATAGCCCAGGTCTGGATGACACTGGCCAGAGCTTCCTTTCTAACACAGCTGAGCTCAAGGCCAGCCACACTGAGCCCGAGCTTCCTCCCACATACCAATGGCATAAATGAGTCTGCTTCACGTAAACAAACTTTTTTTAAGAGTGCAGATATTAATAAGATCCTCAGCCTGCTGCACATCTTAGAAACAAAGCAAGCTGGAGCTGGAGGGCAACCACCACTTCCAATGATGAGTTCAGGAAGGTGTGGTAAGCCCAAGATCATGAAAAAAAATGACAGTGGCAGAAAAGGGGTCTGTACTCAGGAGGAGCAGGGTCATTGGCACCACATTAATTGACACTGTCCTCTCAGGTAAAATGTAATCCCTAGTCAAGGAAAATAAGCTAAGAGTAGCTGCAGAAATTTTGGCAGATTGGAGGGGACAGGCCTCCAGCACGTGCAAGCTTAGAGGCTTTTGGGTTCTGTGCCAAGGAAATAGGCTTGTATTTAACCCAAATTGTAAAGCTGGAGAAAATCCTCCTTCCATCATTTTCTCCAGAAGGATAAGCTGTCTTGTACCTTCACTCACGGGATCAAAAGCACATTTCTAACTAGCATCAGGTTTGGTACTATTCTAACTGACATTTCAAGAGGAGAAAGACAAATAGTGCAGTATCTGGGCTTTGGCTTTGCAACACCTTCCTTTTTCTGCCCAGAGCACTTAACGACCCAGCAGGGCCCTGCGGTGACACGGCAGGGTCCACATCACCTGGGTGCAACTCTCTCAGAGCACTGGCTGCCAACGTGTCTCGGATGGGCTCACCTCCTCAGGGGCTGGCAGTCTCTGCAGAGGGTTGAGGTTCAGCATGGGTATGGAGCTGGCAGCTAGCTGGGACTCGGGCAGGTCTAGAGCCACGTTCTGTTCCTGTTTCACCAGGATGGAGCAGAGCTTGGGCCCCAGAGACCACACTCCATTCTCCAGCTCTGAAACACGCACAATGGGAGAGTCAAACTCTGGCAAGGACAGGACAGAAAAAAAATGAGAGACCCGTGCAGACAGCTTCCCCCCGTCTGGGGAAGCTGCCTTTCCAAGCCTAGCACTGTCACCACACAAGCATGCGCAGGCCCACAACACAGAGCACAGGAAGGAACGAAGCCCTGGCATGCGAGGAGCAGACAGGCTGGGACGGCAGGGATTGTGCTCTGCTCTCCCCGCACAGCCAGGGGCTGGAGGACGTCTGTGGGGCTTCTTCCTGCGCTGCTCTCTGGGCCTGGCCCTCTGCAGCTTAGCTATATTTAGAGCTCAGCGAGAGGAGGATGCTGGGCTGTTGTTCTTTAGGAATTACGTCCAGCAGCTCAGAGGTGCAGATGTGTTACCAAGAATGGCACCATCTCTGTGCTAGAGAGCTGGCAAGAGGGCAAACGTGATGAGAGCAGAAGGCTGACAGCTCTCCAGCCTCGTGCCGAGAACATGGTGGTGAGGAGCAGCCTTGTCCCCTGACAGGAGGAACATTCCTGCGGAAGGAGGTCCAGCGTGGCACCTCCTGCACGGCCATTCCCAGCAGCAGCACCTCCTCCTGCCCGCGCTGGGGGGGACCTGCTGGGCACAACCAGGCCTGGCAGCAGTTGCCAGCACAGCAAGGAGCACGCGGAGGGGAAGGAGGTGTCTGAAGAGAACTGAGCAACTAGGGGAGGCTCTGCTGTGCCCTGCCTGCTCTGTCCCCACACACGCTAGTGCCACGGGCCTGCCTGGCCAGCAGCAGCAGAGCTCCCTGAGCTACCATGCAGGCAGGAGGAGGTAAGCTGCAGCTTGAATCAGGGAAAAACAACAAAGGAAAAACAGCTAGGCAGGAGAGCTGCCTGGGCTCTGCTTTTAAATTTTGGTCCCCTCATTGCTCCTCAAACACTTCAGCCTGCCAAAAAGCTACTCCTAGCTGGCCTGGAGCCTACATCCTCTTCCTTAATCCTCATCCCTTCCTCCTCTCTTTTATCTGACAACCAGAAATGCATTTGCCTTGACACATGTGTGTCACCAGATACTGTCCCAGTTGGCTCAAGGCATAGGACCACATTTGGCCTCACTTTCCAGCCCCTCTGCACTGTTCTTTCTGCTTGCAACCCCCATGGGCTCAGAGGAGCTTCCTAGATGTTGGATGTGCAGCTGCCTGTCTAGAAGATGCCCTGGCCAGAGGAGGGTGCAGGGGAAGGCTCCTCCTCAGCTCTAGAACAGCCAGCACGAGCAGGGGTACAAGGCAGCAGCCGTCCATGCAGGAGATGTCATCCCAACAAAGCTTAAAGGCAGCTTGATCTTATCTTTGCCCATCTGAGGCTGTGTGGCCCATCAGGAGGAACAGTGCAGAATCCTGCCTCTGGCTTTTGCATGCACATAGTGGGCTTAAAACTCAGGCAGGAATCTTATCAGTTAATACAGTGTTGTCCTTGCCGGTGGTCTGTGTTGTCTTCTTATCATTGGTTTGGCACATTTCATTTTACTGTCTGGATAGGTCTCTCTGGCTGAGGGTCCTTCCTTCCAGCTCCCAGTGTGGCAGGACATCTTCAAGGGGAGCCGTAAGCTGCTGTGCCCTGCTCTGAGCTCTGAGCTCTGTGCCCAGGCTTCCGCACTCCAGGGAAGCTTCCCAGGGCATCTCATGATGCACAGGGCTAGCAATGCCAGGGAGCATCTCAGACACAGCTGCATGGGTGCACCACATGGCCATGACAACAGAGGGGCTGTGGAGCACACACAGACTGAACTGTTTTTTGCTCTGTCCTGCTAAGGATCCCAAACCCATAACTAATAAAGCCCCAGTTGCCCCAGTAACAGCCCTATCCTATGGAGGGAGGCAAAGTGTTGCACAGCCGCAGGTGTTTGCAACCAGAAAACCTAGACCTCTTCTGCCTGACAGCAGCCTGTCATTGAGATGAAGGTTTGCGGATCTTGAGAGGGATTCCAGTCCCTTCCCCTGTCTCCAAACAAGTTCAGTTATACTTGTGTCAGTCCTGACACATGGTTGTCCTCTCTGTCTTAGCTCACAGCGATGGAGTCTTCACAATTTCCCCATCAAATCTTTTCTAAGGCATCACTGTACCCACTGCAGAACAGTTTTGCCTACTGGTTAATTTGAAGTTCTCTTACTGTGATTTAAGCCCATTATTTCTCATGCTCCTTTTCTGTCTCAGAGCTTCTCTTTCTCTCAGGGTGTGGGGCATCCTTGGCCTGTGGGAACGGCTGCTGAAGCAAGTTAACCAGACAGAGGCGAGCAGACCACCAAGGAGTCTCCCTGCCCAGACTTGACTAGGCAAGAGAGCAGCCCCCGGTCAGTGCAGACAGGCCGAGGAGCAGACACCCAAATAAGTACATGCTGTCCTCCCATTTCCTGCCTGCATCCTGACCCCGATCTCTTTCCCACCCTCTGAGTTTCATCTGGGGAGCGATTGGATTACAGGCTCAGAAATCCACAAGCCATCAGGGGGTCACTGAGGAGGAGGCATGTATGGACACATCTACGGTCTGCTGTATGAGAGGAGGTTTTGCAGGTACGGCCAGTCTGTAATCACTGAATATACCACTGTGTCCTGCTGGCCGAGGGGTGCCAGCAAACTCCTTCTCTGCTCCAGATTCTCTGGACATAACAGGAACAAGCAAGGCTGAGAGATATCCATAGCTTCCCTGGGGTGGGGAGGAAGGTAAAGAGCAGGGAAGACACAGGGCCCACACAGATGCACGGTGACTGGCCGGGGGCTGGCCCAGCACATGCTGTTCTGCCCAGCCCCTGCTCCCGGCATGGAATCACACCCTGCACAGCTGAGGGCTGGTGCTGAGAACTGGACCATGCAGTCTGTTCGTGCAAACCATCTGGCAAGCAAGCTCCACTGATAAGCAGCATCAAAATGCACCCAGCAGCTTCCCCTGGGTGACCATATTAGTGGGTGCCATGTGGGAAAGGGCAGGATTTGGAAATGCTGGAGAGCACAGAGAAGCTGGAAGAAGGCTGATATGTGAAGCTTCTGCCAGCTCCAAGTCTGGAGAGAGCCCGGGCATTCCTGGGAAGCTCTGCAGACCAAGCAGGCAGGCTACACCACAGCTAACATTTAAGGAAAGCCATTCCTGGGTAATTAATTTGAAGTGAATGTCTAAAAAGGACAGAGACTGGATGGAGCTGTGCCAAAACAACTGCACAGTGTTACAAATACTGGACCTGACTCAGGGCTGCACTAGAATATGACTCATCCAATTATGAGCCAAGATAGCCCTGGAACGACGGGCTGAATTATCCCACCGCAGCCCTGGGTGCACGGATATCCTTGTATCTGACACATTAATGTTCATGCCCGTGTTGAGAACTAACTTGCATCCTCAGAAAGCAAGTGCCAGGTCCATCTCAATCTCCTGGGTCTTAATACGCACAGGCTGCACTGGCCTCTGCCCAGGGATGAATGTCACCCTCCATGCAAGAGCATCATAGCCTTGCCTTGGAGAGACTGCAACTGAAGCAGAGGCATTTCAGAAACATCTGGGAGGAGCAGAAGTGGTGACAAATGTCCCCAAGACAGTTCCTTGAGGTAGCTTTTTGCAGCCTGACTCCAAGGGCCATTTCAGTGTTCCCCACAACCTTGTGTTTGCTTTTCTCATCCTCTCATTGTCAGAGCAACATCAGTGTGTATCTGTGAGTGCTGATGCTCATTTGCTTTCTGTTAGCTGTCCAGGTGCCTGTTTAAGCCAAGCACCCTCCACGCTGCTGGAGTTAAAGCCTGTGAGCAAGATGGGTGCAGCTGGGCAGCTTTTTGAATGTAGAGCAGAGCTTGCTCAGCTGGCCATGAACCTCTCCCACGGCATCTCTCCGAGCGGTCCCTAGGGAATGTGCTACTGATGGCTGTGCCCTTTGCAGGGCACAAACAGGCAGTGGAGGGCAAGGCAGCTCCTCTCCTCCTGCTCTGGCGTTGCTGCTACAGAGCTGGGATCATTCCTGGCAATGGTGGGAAGACTCAGCACCAGGCCTCATTCTCACACAAAGGAATGGCTTTCTTCTGTATGTGCTGAGCCAGTGCCACTGCTTTTTTCAGGCAGCCTGGTGTCCATCAGCTGCTGGGACACCCACACAATCCCACAAATTGCAGGACTCTCTGCAAGGACAGCTCTAAAAATATCCAGCCATCATAAATTATCCAGAAATGAATTGTTTTAAAAATAGGTTTCGAAATGACTGTTCCTCTCTGTCTCCTGCTAACGGATCTGCTGGTAAGGAAGCCACTTAGCTTTCCACAAGCACCAGCACTGGCTGCAGCCAGAGACTCATGCTTCCAATATTCAAGCCAAAGCCCTGCTGGCGGGTGCCAAAAGAGACCTGGATCTAGGGCACCCACACCCAGCCTCGCAGGGTCCTAAAGAGAACTTGCCTGTTGCTTGCCAAAGCTGGCAGAGCACAGAACCACAACCAGTTACCATTCCCATAAATAACAGCCCGGCAGAGGAGCAATGTGCCTGCCCGAGAGCGAACTGAAGGAAAAAATGTGGGCTGTATTCAGACAGCAGCAGATCAAATTCTTCCCTGGATTAGCCATGCGCAAGTCCAAGGAATAGCCAGTTTGTCCTTATATACGGACGACAGCCAGAGCCTCTGCGAGCAGCTGTGCCTGCAGCTGAGCAGCGTGCATGCCTCGTGCTCACCGTTAGCGTTATCTTCAGTCTTGACAGGCATGAGGGGGCTCTGGGGAGCAGAGTCTCCGCTCAGCGAGTAGCTGTGCTCGGCCTGGATGCCTGGAGTAGGTGGATCCAGGTCCATATCGAGCAGCGGGTTCTTTTCGGCCAGTACTGGGTCATCAAAGAAGCTGCTGAAGAGCTCGTTGGAGAAATCCTCCATGCTGTCGGAGAAGTGATCCAGGTTCTCTGAGAAGTGCTGAGGAGGGAACAGGGAGAGAGAGTGTTAGTGTGAACTCCAAGGGGGATCTGAGAGCTTTCCCCGGCCCTAAGGGCCAAACCCCAGCAAACATCTGTGTGGATGGGAAAAAGTAGTTCCTAACACCTGCTCCCATCAGTTTTATTAAAAACACTTTCAATTAAGATGGAAATGGCCTAGGTACCATGCAAATTTTCCATCTATTTATTCACACTACAAGTGCCCATGAAACTCTTCTGTGCTTCCTAGCATCCTCTCAGTGTGGCATCCAGCATAAGAAGGCACAAAGGCAAGAAATCCCTGTGATAGCAAAGTGCAAAGGTAGCAGAAAGACGTGCTCTTCAGCACCTGTCCTCAGTGAAAGGCCCTTTTTCATGTTATCTGCCAGCAGCAGTAGGCACTTGGATGCCCCAAAGAGCACTGATTTCTATCAGAGGAAAAAAAATCAGTTGGATGAACATAACAGGAAGCCCCCCTGTTGTATTTAATTTCCTCTGGGATTTCACAGTCCCTCTGTGGACCATATGAGGCTGTCCTCTAGCCAGATAATGCCTGTGAAATCCTGCTCCCCAATGAAGTTTAAACACTACAGATGGGCTGTTAACAACAAACAATCGTCCCACTAATCATTCCAGTAACAGTCATTAAATCTGGCCAGTGCTGCTGCAGAGCTGAGTTCCTGATGCTACAGGGAACCTGCTTCCTTTGAGGCATATTCTCCTATTCCGAAGTCAGATCACTAACTTTTCCATTTGCAACAACAAAGCATTGGTTGGGCAGGGAGAAAAATGATGGCTGCCAACCACCAGCTGAAAAATTATCCCATTTATTGGCAGATTGAGGCTTCTGGCTCAGGGAGAGGAAAGAAAAGACAGATACATTCAAGTGACTATATTACAGAGACGGAACTGTGTAACCTAAATGAACTGGAGAGAGCTGAGCAAAGTCAGAGCGGGTGTCCCCCCCGCCGGCCTGGAAAAGCATCTGGGTGGGCAGAAAGGCATTGAAAGAAGCATATTGCAATGCCAAGAGCGAGGGGGTATGGATGAGAGGAAGATGGGGAGGGAGCCCGCAGCTCCTAGAGCAGAGACATGAGCACCAGGGCATCCCGGTGCGAGCGCCCAGCCAGCAGGGACCCAGAGGAGCCCTGGGGGGCACGGGGGTGATCAGGCCATTCTCCCCAGCAGCAGGGCAGAGGCAGGAGTCGGCCAGAGGACCCCGGATGCCGGGGCTTGCAAGTTCCTGTTCCTACAGGAAAGTCTGTTTGTTTTACCTGAGCGCAATCTTGCTCTGTCAACACAACCCAGGCTGTCAAATGTCAGGGAGAGGCCGGGGAGTGAGGCACGCTGCAGCCGGACAGATGCAGTGCTGCAAACTGCAGCCAGCTGCAGCATGGCAGCGCCCTTTCCCTCCCCACATCATCCCCCAGCCACGTGGTGAAAATGCAGGTGCCCCTGGAGCATGCTGCAAGCAGGGAGAATCCCTGCGCCCTGGAACCAGCTGGACACGGGTGTCTCTCCCTCTGCATCCTTCCCACTTGCCGGGTCCTCCTGCTGTCTTGAGTCACAGCCTGACACACCACACAGGCCTCTCCCGGGAAGGCCAACACTGCTTGTGAAGATAAGGTGGAAAAGGCAAATTCATGCTAAATCCCAGTGTTGAGGCCTTCCCTGGAATTTCTGTGCTGAAGTTTTCTCCACTCATTCCCACACCAGCAGTGGATTTGGTGAGATAGCTTGGTAAAATCTACCCAGCCATTTCCAAGTTGCCTAGAAGCACTTCTGCAGTGGGGTCAGTGACAGAAAACACCTCCCATCTGTGCTGAGCACAGGCATTTTTATAGAAGGCAGCTGAGTCAGCAGAGGGAATAGATATTTATCAAAAAGCGCTATAAAATCTTTTTTTTTTCCATCCTATAGGAGAGAGGAGAGCTCTGAGTGTGAGTGTGCAGTTCTGAGCGTTAACCCCAGACAGTGCCTGCTCATAACAGCTGTTCCCCGTCTTGCTCTCTCTAAACAAAGCAAGCAAACACAGGATACGGGATACAGACAGGATAGCCTTATGGGAAGGATGAGAATAAAACTGCAGAAAAGTGATGGGATTGAGGGTTCCGTCTGCCAACAGACACCGTAGAGCTGGGTCCACCATGAGGCATCCAAGTCTCATACTATCATTTCTTTCACAACTTTGTATTAACAAAGGCACATGTGGGAGGGAAGACACTTAGGGAAAAGTTGCACTTTCTCGAAAGTAAAGGAGTTATTTTCTAGTAACTCCTAGCAGGAGTTACTACCTCTTAGCAGCACCCAAAACAGTTAGTTATCTTGGTCAATCAGTTGTATTCCCGTTGCAGGAAAGACCTGCCCACAGGGACGAAGAGGAGATGTATCTCTCAGTTTACTCTAAAACCAAAGAGTCATCTCAGTGGCAGCAAAGGGGTGCTGAATATCAGACCCTTGAAACAGGCAACATCATTGGCAGAAGTGACTGCAGATTTCTGGTACTTCTTTTAGACACCACAAAGCAGGCTTTCTGGAGAACCTCCCTGCCCGGAAGTGAGGAAGCACTGTTGTTCTCCCCGTGTTTAAGAGGTCAGCTCCTCAAAAGCCCATTCTCTTCCAAGGGACAGAGGCCTCCTGCACACTGAGGAGAAATCCCGGGTGATGCACAGAGGTTAGCTATCCTCTTTAATGGAAAAGAGGTCAGGAGAAAGGAAGGACAAAGTAAAAGATGACAACCCAGCTTTATAACCCACTATATCCACAATGGAGACTCAAGGACAAGCAGGAAGCTAACTCAGGTCCCTGGCAGACTGCTGTGCATATTGCCTTGGCTTTGTTTTCTGCAAGAAGAGGGACGCCAACAGATATTAACCTTAGAAGAGACTTATAAGTAGTAAAGGTATCCAAAGATCTAATCACCTGGTAACAGGAAAAAGTGTCCTCTTGCCCAGATGTAACTGAGTTGGGCAGTGTGACAGGCCATCCACACCTTGTTTCAGATAGATGCCATCCAAACGCTTGCTATTAAGCTTAGATTCATCCACCTAGCCCAAGCTGTGTCAACTCCTCCTCACCCAGTCTCCATGAATATGGTGAGGGAGCTGCACTTATGTGGCAAAACACAGAGAAGGCCACAGCTGCCTTCTTCCTTAAATCGGGAGAGAAGGCTCCAAGGGAGCCAAGGGAGTGTCTCATGGCTATGTGGATCATTGACAGAACACAGGGGTTGGTGCTTAGCTTTTCCATGGTACTTCTGCACAATAAACACAACACTTCTGTGTAATACAGGAGCAGGTTTCTGTCACCCTGGACTGTAGTGGACTGTAGTAGTCCTTCCAAGAAGGTCACTTTCCATGGGAGATACTGGGCAGTCAATAACCCTTCCCATTCAGACTGAAACTAGCACAGCTGCGGACCCGCACATGCCTTTGCTAAAACTGTTGCAGTGAAAATCTCAGCATTTAGCAGGAGGAGGTGCATGTCTAAGTGGAAGGTCCACAAGGGTCCACAGGAATTGGCCCCAAAGGAAGGTGGGGCATATGGGCATGCATGAGCAGAGGAGGCTCATCTTGCAGCCTCTTCAAGGTGTAGACTCTCTCCCTGGGAGATCTTCCAGCTCCTGCTCATCTGGGAATTGGCCAAATATTTCTAACGGTGACAGTGAAGGATTCTGCAACTCTGCTGAGGTTCTTCTTTAAGTTCTCTCCTGTAGCTTTCAACCAGATGGGCCTGGCTTGAGCAAAGGGGACCAGACAACTGGGAAATGTGATCCTCACCATCCTGGCCCAGAGGGAGCGGGTGTGAAGTGTACTGGGGGAAAACGGCTTCCAGATGGGATACAAAGCTCACAGTACAGTCTCATTTTGCATTATTCCCCCTTGCTATCTCCCCCTCCCTTTCACACCCTCCTTCCATCTCCTAGCTGTGCTTCAAAGCCAAGAAATAGCACGAGATGTGTTTCCAAAGCTGTATTACCAGTGAGCGGTCAGGGAGGGGGCAGCCAAGGGACAGAAACACGATGGCGAGGATGTGCTGGGCTGCCTGATCCAAGTCTGACTCTGGCCGACCATCCCCCCGCGACAATTTTAGGAGGATGGAGAGACAACCCCAGAAGGGGACATTCCAGGGCCTGGCAGGTACAGGGGAGGCAAAAATCACCTCCTCTCCAAGCCCAGGAGAGAGCCTTAAAGTGCTCTGATGCCACAAGAGGATCTGCTTGGGCTGAGGCCGCCTCGGCCACAGAGAGAGAAGGCGAATCTGTCAGCCGCTGGCTCCTGCTCCCTCCCACTCCTGGTGACTGACACAGGCACTGACTCTTCCAAACATGTTTCCACCACATGTTTTCACCCTGACCTCATGCGCAGGGTTGTCTAAATAGCAAACTGTGTGTGCGTGCATGCATTTCTCGTTCGAACACCCCTTCCTGTTGTACAACAGTTATCTTGAGAGCTCATGTAAAGCATCCAGACATCCAAATGCAAACTCTCTATTTCCCCCTGCTCAGAGCCTGCATTAGACTTCTGGGAGCCTTCTGGGGAGGTGAGAGCCTTTTCCCTTGCCCAGCTGTAAATGGGATGACTTGATGTGCCATGAACACAGCCCAGCGGCATCAATATGGCTGAGGAGAGGACTGCTTCAATCTACTTCTTTTTCCCTGTGGACACCTGGTAAGGTCTGGGTCTTCCACTCCCATCAGCACCCCCATCTTTTGACCGTTAACTTTCCCCTTCTCACCTCCAGCTGAGTTATTTGGAGGCAACCTCCCTTCAGGACTAGTTTAGTTCTCACAGCCTCCTCGCTCCTACTGCAGTCGTCTCTCTCCAAAGAGAAACCAGCAAGGGGCTAATTCAGCTGGGCGGCAGCCCGGGCCCAGGAGACTAAAGGTCTTTGCAGGTTGGAGGTTCTGCTCAAGCTGGCAGGCAGCGCAGATGGGGAGGGGATTCTTATGAGTTTTCTCTTTTCTTTTTGAAAGTATTTTTCCTCTTTGCTTGCCAAGATAAATCTCCTGTCCCAGCTGTGACATCTGCATTTCCCTTCTCTGCTTTCACTAAGGAATGAAGCCCCCTGCACTCCAGCTTCACAGCCGAGGTTTCCTTTGCATTCCAGGAAAGAAGAGCCCATATACTTCTGCTCTCTTTAAAATGCAGTGAGTTTTAGTGCTCATGAAAGTGAAGGTCTTGACAGCATTAACAAGATCCAGGCAGGACGGACAGATGCTCCGCACACTTCCCTAGCAGTCCAGCCAGTGCATCTGCACCCTGATGGGCACCAGGGATCATCCCACCACCCCTTGGCTCGCAACCCCCCTGGCGCCCTTCTGCCTTGACCTGTATTGCTCTTGGCCTCCTCCCTCACCCCTCAGGTATGCAGCTGCCTGCTGCTCCATCCTGCCTATGTGCCTTGATCCTAGCCTCCTGCCTGCCCTTGCTCTTTCTGGATTTCTGCAGGACACAGGCAAAGCTCTCCTGACCTGTCCATCCACAAAATCCATCACTGCTCCATGGCACCCTCGCCAGCAGCACTCCCCAGTCTTTCCCAGATAATGCCCAGCTAACCCAGGACTACTTCCAGTGCCACAGCTTTGGGCTGGATGGTGCCTCCCTGCACCGTCTCCAAGCCTGCCTGTCCCTATCTGGAACCAGCCCCGGATGCATCGGCTTCTGTGAAAATGAATGTGGGAGGACGCAGAGCGGGGAGCTCAGGGCTGCCCCAGGCAGCGCACAGCAGCCGCTTCCCTGCACAGGAGTGGGGCCATCAGCCCCTCACACCACGGCTGCTACACTGCCTCGGCAGCCCTGTCCCGGTGCCTCTCGCAGCCCCGGCAGGACTCAGGCTGGCTCGCTGTGGACGCCTCGCTCCGCTCCTTGCAGCACGCGTGCCAAGCACCTGGATTTGCAATTCCCAGCGCTGGCGCCCCCAGGCCTGGCAGGGGCGCCG
>NW_020455656.1:77498-96254 GCF_003342845.1 Nothoprocta perdicaria
GCGGGCCGGGCTGCCGCCGGGGCTCCGCATAGCTCCGCGGGGCGAGCAGGGCCGCGGGGGTGCAGAGGCCGCGGGGCAGCGCGCCGGGAAGCGGCTGCTCGCCGCCAGGCTGCCGCACCGGAGCGCGGTGCAGACCCGGCCCGCCGGGCCCGCGGCTCTGTGAGGCGTTTGTGCCGAGCAGCAGCCGAGCGAGTGGGGCCTCCCTGTCCCACCCCGAGCCCTTGGCCTCCCCGGGGCCCAGGAGAGCGAGGCTTTGACTAACTTGTGCTTGCGCCCGCGTGGGCGCTGCGAGCTGCCCTGCGAGCAGCACTCGCGCAGCGCCCGCGCTCACCCCTGCCAGCGGCCGGAGCGGCCGCTGGACAAACTCGGCTCTGCCCGAGGAGCGAGCGGCCTCCCGGGCCCCGGCAGCACCTCCTGGCCACAGCTGGGCCTAAACAAGTGTCCCCAGCACTTGGTGTCTCCAAAGCACCACGCTGCCATCGCTACAGACCATCAGGGCATGTTAAAACCTGGAGCTTTTGGGAATGTTCCTACAGTGGAGAGACCAGGGAGAACAGGGCCCTGTATTTATTACACTGGGCACCCGCTGAGGCTCCAGCCACCTTGCCCGAGTAAATGGCTAGGGAAAGCCTAGCCCTTGTGTAACCCCCTCCAGGCCCTTGGCCTCCTCCGACAGCTAAAAGATGTTAGTGCAAATTATATACAGCAGGAGCCACTCCCCGCTCCGTCCGCTGGGGAATACAAACATGGAACAATTAATCTCTGTAGGGGGGAGGGAGGTCATAGGAATCCAGCTCAGACTCTACCCCCCCCGGGACTCCAACCAGGGCACATTTCTCCCAGGCTTTGCTCTTTGTTTTGGAAGTGCGTGGCTCTGCTGTTGTGAGCCTGAAGTTCACTGGGTCGGTGCTGTGCGCCCGCTTGCCCTCAGGCAGCCGCCTGGGCTCTGTTGCTGCTGGGCCTGCTTGCTGAGTCCCACCATCCGCTTTTTATAATGGACTTGGAGTCCACTCCAGGTCCAAAGTACACAAAATATTAAAAATATCACTCTGTGCCTACCACCTGGTACTCTTTTCCCCTAAATGAGCTGAACTGTAATGTAGCTTCATTTATCCCTGTGACTATGAGGTCTGTGACCTCAGTTCTTTGCTCCTTCATGTTCTTGTCTCTTTCCCACCCTGGTGCATAATGAGTCTCTGGAAGGAGATAGTCCCCGTCTCTCCTGGAGCTCCACTGCCTTGCCACTTTTGGCACATACCACTCCCACGGTTCCCAGTGACTTCTATATCAAACACAAAGGTTTTCTATTTTTTTCTCCTCATCCCCCACAACCCCAGTGGAAAGAAAAGCAGCTGACAGAATGTATGATACTGTTGAAAGCACACACACAATACAGACCACATCAAAATTTTGTAGCTGCCATCAGTCATGTAATACTGAGCTTGGGCTTTTCTAGTCTGCCACTCATTGGGGAAGAATTTGGTAGACACCCAGACATATGGGGAGTGATAGGCAGAGATAGCTTCGTTTTTAACTTAAATATTTTTATCCCTGAAGCATAAGAAATGAAAAAAAAAAGGTATATGGAAGGCTACGATCTCCTAGTCCATGAGTGGGTTTTCCCATGTCCCTGAAAGAGGCACTAAAGGCACCTGCCATTACAGGTATTAATTAATAATAATTATTATTAATTAATAAATAATAATTAATACAGCTATTAATAAAAAGTACTATATTAATACCTGGCGTTGGTTTCTTAGCAAAAATGAGACTAGCAACTGGCTGTGAGTAGCAGTGCTGTGGGAGGGACTGGAAGTCCCTGCTAAGGGAATGGCCGTGGGGCAGCGTAAAGCTCTGCGCGAGAGGAGTCACAAGGCAAATGGCACCGCGGTGTGGCCAGCCGTGTGCCCCAGAGCCACAGTGTGCCGAGCAGGGAGGAGGGTCAACATGTCACATTCCACCAGTCAAACAAGGCCCGATGGGCCCGAGGTGGAGGAGAGCTGGAATATGTAGTTTTGCATGGGACCAGCTGAGTGTGCAGAGACAGGAGCATCTCTCCTCCCAGCAGCAGCACCCTGGAGGATAAGAGGAATGCCTCTGCTTTCCAGCTAGTTTTTGCTGTGTGTACTCTACACATGCAATGAACATCCCAAATTTCCTTTGGCTTACGACTTGCTTGCAGCTGACTTGGGCAAAATTAAAAAATAAGAGCAGGATTTAAGCCATATTCAGAACTGGACACAATCCTCTCAAAATGAAACATTTAGGTCAGATATCCTTAACCCATGCTTGGCAGAGGATTTGGGGGCTATGTCTAGGAGTCCATGAAAGGTAAATAAAATGATTGGGCTTCAAGGCTTTTCTTGAGCTCTGAGAGCTGGAGATACCTGCCTTTTGCCAGACTATGCAGTCTTTTTTTTTTGAATTTTTTTGTGGCAGATGGGCTGTGTTTGAACAGAGGCATTCAAGACGGGAGTACAGATACCTTGAGGGCAAACTTCTCCTCTTTGCTGCCCTCCATCAAGCCTCCAGGATAACACAGTCCCCCGACAGGGACTATGTATGAGTAGGAGCTCAGAGAGAATGAAGTTGCATGACCATTAGTGCCTTCAGGTGAAGGAAAGTTCTCTGATCTCTTGTCAAATTGGTGCCTTCATGGCAGCTTCAGCTGAGTTTGCAACAGGTCTCCAGATATATCCTAACTCTATGCAGTGAAGAAGGCCCATGCATCTCTCAGCTGCAGTAGCAAGAAAGGGGAACTTCATGGTGTGAGGTGTGTGGTGGCACAATCCACCAGCCTGGAGGAAGCCGTGCACTGGGTGTCACTCCAATGCCATGCAAAGCTCAAACACATCCTCAGTCCCCACAAAGGCGAGATAGCCAGAAGGCACTTGGATTTCAGCAGCCGTACACATTTGCATGCAGCACTTTGCACAACCTAAAGATGCAGCTGAGGCCCAACCATGTAAATCTAAAGGCAAAATCTGCCTAGAGAAAGTCCACATGGATTTAATTGCTTGTGGCAGGTGTGCCTGGACAATTTAGGGAAAACTTCTGCTTGATGCACAGTGAAAGTCCACAGGGTGAACAAAAGGCTAGAATGCAGACAACGCGGGTTAGGGAGGTAATCTGAGTGAGCTTGTGCCATGCTATAGGAGGGCTTCGTCTGATTTCCTTTCTGGTAACAGGGTCTCCATAAGGACAGTGGTAACAGAAAGAGTGCAGAGAACATCAGCTCCAGTGATTAGGGATCTGAGAGAGCTAAGGGCACAAGGAAGAAGAGCTCCTGTCAGAGGCCTGGGAGCACCCGTTTGTGTCTCAATAAAGTCTCGGAGGAAAGGGATACATGGCATAAGAAAAGGCAGCAGGCAGAGCCCATAAAAGAAAATACTGCTTTGCTCTGCATGACTCTGTGTGAATTATATTGCCATGCTGCTATGAAGCTGAACTCACAGGATCCTGAAAAGACACAAAATACAACACAAGCATTCATTACAATTAAAAATAAATTAGAGAGGTGCAATCACACAAGGCAGTTACTAGTCAGTGGGACAGGGAATTTATTCCATAATGGAAATGTACTGCAGTAAACTCCACTATTTCTTCCACCTTTCTTGGAAGCTTCTGGCCCTGTCCAGTATTGGGTTGGAGCCATCAGAGTAGGCAGATTTCTCTTCCTAAGCAGCCTGTCCTGCCCTTTTGTCCTGCATGTTGCTTGAAAGGCAGCCTACGTGACAATAAGAAAGGTGCCCTGGGAAATAGATGAAATCTACTTTGAGAGATAACCAGAGCAGGAGAAAAGACTGTAATATCTTTATGATCAAATCCATTTGCCTTATTTGAACTATTTCTCTTTAATACTCAGAGAAAAAAAATTAGAGATAATTCACATTTTGTCCCCAGCAGGTCCCAAGAGAGCCATAAAGAAGGCAGGCCTTGGTTCAAGTTCAAAAGTGAAGGCAAGCAAACATTCCGGGTGGCTATCACTCCTTGGGACTTTGCTAAGGGCAATTACAGAGCAAGGAAGCCCAGACTAGGGTGCAGACAAACTGCAATACCCTAGATTTTGTGAGAAGTGAGAACAGGGACTGTTCTTCAGTGGCCAGGCTGAGCGGGAGCTGCTCTCAGCTGGATGATGCAACCAGCAGGTTGAGCGGGGTCCTGCTAGTTGCTGAACTGTCCAAAGGCCCGTGACGTGATACTTGGAGGCGTCACGGCATGGAGGGAGCCCTGCTTGAACCTGGATGGAGCGGGAGACAACTGTGTGTATGTGTGTGTGAGAGGGAGTGGGAGTGAGAAACGTTGCTGCTTCTGGGCACCAGCACTGTTTTCAAAGCAATTCAGCTAGGAATGCAGATTTCTGACCTCCTGCCAGTATCCCAGTGGAAAATCTGTGCCCTGAGCAGCAGATAGGAAATTAGACTTCAGCTCCAACTCTGAAGCTATCATTTTCACCTCAGTGGTGGAGCTGAAGAAGCAAGAGTCTCTGGAGAAAGGGGAAATCCTTCCTAGTCCTGGAAAGGTGGTAACACCCGTCAGACTCTTTGCCACTCTTGAGGCAGCCTAGAGTAATAGGAGAACAAAGGCCTGATGTGAATGAGTGAGATGTCAAAGCCAAAACTTTTCCAATAATAGAGATGCAGATTAGGTGGTTGGAGATAGCTCAGTCACATCAGACATGGGATGAAAATTGGTATCAAAGAAGAAAGGCAGTCAAGGCCTTCCCAACAGTTTTCTTCTTCAGCTGTACCCCGGAGCAGGACTTCTCCATCACAAGGTCCTCCAATTGCAACCAGAGTTTGCTCTTACTCCTGTTTCTAACCGGTGAAAAGAAGTAGAAATCTGAAGTCACTTGGAATCGTTTTGTTCAAGGAAAGTTAGAAGCTTCTCCTGGGAAGAAGAGATCCCATATTTCTATGAAGATACTAAACTTACTACATCCTCCCTGGAAAGCTGCTGTGTCCTAGCTTGGGCCAAGCCCCTGCGTTGCAGCATTGCAAGGGTTTCTGCGGAATGTGGATTTCAGACTGCGTTCTGCTGATGGCTTTGGGGCAGCAGAAGGAGCTGATTGCTTCCTTCATGAGCTGGAGGGCCAAGGAGAACTGTTCTGAAAAATGCAAATATAATTCCTTACATAGCTATGCGCAGGGGCTTTATTCATGGCTCCTGCAGGTCTTCATTTGCAACAGAGTCACACAGAAACATCCAGTCTCAGTTTAAAGACTTCAAATAAATCCACCTCTTTCTAAAAAAAAATTGTTGTAGAAGCTAAATACAGTCACCAAACGTATGAGTCATTTCAAACAGTGAGTGTCTAACTTAAGCTTCCAGACAAGGCATTTTCTCAGGCTTTTTTTTTTTTTTTTGCTATTAGATGAACAGCCGTTATTAGGAGTAATCTTCCTCAGAAGAAAAACAAGTCACCTTTTTAATCTGTGCACTGGAGTATGGTATACCCATGCTAACAGGTTGTTCTGCAAACAGTAAAAATAGTGCTGGCCATTTTGCAAGCAAGGAGAATTTGGATATCTATTTAGTGATTGCAGGTTATAGTCATACAAGTCAATGTTAGCAGCAGATCGAAAGATTAAATTGTCTTTGTGAATAATTAATTGTGGGATTTTAACACAATCAAGGCAGAGAAACTGAGTGATTCCTGTGGGAAAAGAAGTTACAACCCTGCCATGGCAGCTAGCACTGCAAAAGAGAAAAAAAAAACAAAAAAAAAAAAACAAAGGCTGACAGAAAATTAACACCAAATCTGTAGTGGTTTGGCTTTGGTCTTCCTTTCAGATACAGCAGGTATATATAACAGGTATATCATCCAAGACCAGAAGCAAGGTTAGTCTCTTGGGATTAATGGATGCTTTATGTTCAACAAAAGAGAAAAATGATCAATGAAATCTGCCCCGCTGCCCCGTTCTTACAATGCCAAAGGGCTTTTCCTGATTTTGGAGCTCTGCTTCTGCATACCATTCCTCACCAGTGCCCCTTTTTGGGCCCTTGCACACAAGCAGCCAACCCGCGGTCCGGCAGCAGACCCTTCTCATGCAGCCCTCTTCACTCACGCCTCTGCAGCCTGATTCTCCCTTGCTTTGCTTCCTCCCTTCTCTAAAAGGGTGCACACATCTGGCTTGCTGTTATTGTGTGATAAATCTCACCCTGCATCTTGGGTTCATTTTCTGAAAGTTTTGAATGGTGTCTTGGAATTGCTCTTGGACAATAGGAGCTCTTTGAACCAAGGCCAGCTGGACAGGGCTCCCCACATTGCAGCTGACGTGCAGGCTTTGACAGTCTTTCTCAGCTCTTTTCTTCTCCTCTTTTCTTCACAGCACTTGAATTGTCCTCAAGTTTTATTTTTGGAGTGGGCAGCACATTTCTGAATCTTTTCATCATTATATTATTATTAATTATGGTTACCATTGCTTCTCTTTCTGTTGGCACTCCTGGGTGGATCTCTCCTTCTTTCTCTTAATGTCTTGGGTAAAATTACCTTGGCTGCAACCAACTTAAGCAATGACTCAGAATCCCTGGCCCGCTCCCAGGGGAGATGCAAGAGTTTTGCCAGTCAGTTTATAAAGAGGCCATCGTTTTCAGCTACTCTCTCGCTCAGCCGAGCTGAGTCGGGTGGAAAAGCTCAGCAATGTGGTTCCAGTAAGTCCATCCCAGCCGCTGTGGACAGGCCAGCCCTGGGGTATTACTGCAAGCAGAGCCCTGCTCCCTCTGGATGCAACCGGGACAGCTTCTGAATCAGGCAGTGGAATTCTCCACTGAAGGGAATTTTGCTCCCTGGAGGTCACTGCTCCACTTCCCCGTCCCTAAGCTCCTGGGGGAAACAAAGCTAAGCAAGGCATGTGGGCAGGATGAGGCACCCCGGGAGAATACTGTGTGTTATTGTCACACTATTGCCCAATGGCTCCTCGTCCAGCTGCCCACATTTCCTGAGTCAGAGCAGCACGCAGCATTCTCTGAAGCAGTCCTCTGGTGTAGCTGACTAACGGTGTTTGAGGGTTACTGGCAGCTGGGGTACACGAGAGAAATCCCACCTTCCTCCCCTGGGCATCGCAGACCTTCCCGGCCAACGGGGCTGTTGGGAGTTGCTCCAGGACTGGAGTCAGAAGGGGACCTTGGCCGTTGCCCCTCCACACCTTGAATCCGTGTGGTGGATGAGAACACTTTGCTCCTGTGTGGCCTTAAGGATGTTAAAACAGCGTGTAGCTGTGGGGGTGGAATTGCAAACCCTCTCCGTTCTGTGGACTGGGAAGGCCTGAGGGGGAGGAAGTGACTTACCTTGGTGGGGAATTGCCAGTCCCTGGAGACCCTGGAGGAAAGCCAGGCCTAGCTCCCACCCGTAAGACTGTCCTGCCTGCAGTGCAGGACTATGCCCTGCCGGCACTGAGGGGAGAAGTTGCAGGGACCCCAGGCCTCAGCCCAGGTTAGCGGCTGCTGCACAGGGCAGCTCCAGACCGCATCCTCATCTAAGTCCCCTTCTGTGTTCCTGGGATGCCCACCTGATTCTCAGAGCAGCCAGGAGCTCTGGGCTCTCTTGTGCTGTGGTGAGCGAGAGAGGAGGTCTGAGATCCTCTGTTGCTTTTTGCTCACATCTACAAGATAGAGGAATGGATCTGGGGCTGAATAAAATCCTCCTGTACTCTTGCAAGAATGAGCAGACAAGGGGAGCCCACAGAGGCAGGAAAGGGATGGCCCTGCAGGCCCTCTGCCCAGCGCCGCTCTTGCTGGTGCTGCAGGCTGCCCTACTCCAGTGCTCCGCAGCAGCGGCCCAGAGGCCATGTCACCCTCCGTGTCACCCTCCGTGTCCCCAGCCCACGGCAGAGGGCAAAGCACAGCTGGCGCCCGCGCAGGCTGCCGCTCGCCAGCGGCCAGGCTGCCTCGGGCTGGCCCGCGCTCCGGCGGGATGGCACGCGCCCCTTCGGCTGCAGGAATGCAGGCCGCTGGAGCGGAGCTTGAGGCCCAGCCAGGAAAAGTCCACAAATAGCAACAGGAAATCAAAATGCCCGCTCCAGACATGCACCAGATACGAAGCCATCCAGAGCAAGAAGAAAAATCAAAAGCTGGACGATGGAGATTACATCATGCTATGGATAAACCGGTGAGCCTGTCCAGCTGGGGCCGTGCCAACAGGTCCAGATGGCTCAGGAATGCTCACTGCATAGCTACCTCTCTCTTGTCTTTACTTTTTCTTCTCTCTCCCTTTCCCCTTTCTCCATCCCTCTTTGGCCTCTTTCCCTCTTCCCTTTCCCTCAGAATAAATAAATAAATCCCCTGGCAAGTCTACATAATACAATTTCTTCAAATATCAGAAAGGCAACTGAGACCAATGGACAGGGCACCAGTCAGGACACAGAAATCTGACTCTTATCCACCGGCATCTAGGCTAGTGGGTGACTTCACTGTGTTGCTGCGGGGGTTGATACAGCCCTGGAAGCCTTCATGTCACCTGGGATTTCAGCCTTGGCCGCAATGGAGGAGGCTGCCAGGGCAGATCCCCTGGCGTCTGGAGCACAGAGGAAAATTAAGAAATGAGCATTGTGCTCCTGCTGGGCTGCAGCTCACCCCAGCTGCTCACAGCTGCCACGGGCTGCTCAGCCCTGACTCCAGGCACGGGGCAGCGAGAAAAGGGGGTTGCTCCCGCCGCTTGCAGCCTCTAGCTATCACCCACACAGGAATTACTTACAAAACCAGTGTAGCACTGCCTTTTCTGTCACCAAAGCTGGCCAGAGCAGCATGCAGTACTCAGCTCTTCCACTGTGATAAAAACAGGGCAAGAAAACGTATAGGAAGAGAACTAAAGGTGTGCGCTTTGCTGGATCTGCAAAAGAGCTACAGGCCATTTGCTCATTATTTAATGCTAATCCAGCTGTTGTACTGCTGCCAACTACATTTTACAAGTTCTAAAGAGGTGAAGAGGAATCAGAGAAGGAGAAAACAATTTTTGCATCACTCTTCCAAGTGGACGACAGCAATCCTAACTTCACAGGCCAGACACACTTACTGTTGGGAAAATACCTCTTGAAAGAGAGGGAGAAAGTGCTAAATTATGCATTGAGCAGCAGGAAGGCCTGAGAGGGGTGGACCTGACACTGCTAATGGACTGGTAAAGCCACGGAATTCTGATATTTTCAGCTTGTAACCTCATTTTAAAGCAGATTAGATATTTTGGGGCTCCAGGAAACTCAGCACAGCCCTGACTGCACAGCAGTTTGGGGCAGAAATGTAATGGAGTGCTCTCAAAACCCAAGAAGGAGATAGGTTCTGCAAATGAGTCAGGATCCGGTTGGTCAATGGAGAATAAGATATGAGTGCAACCCATTCACTGAGTTTCTAAAGAACAATTTGTTTGGTTTTCAGTATGACCAAAGAGGCCTGTCCAGCAACAGTGCGGGCCAAGTACTTTGGTTTAAATCTTGATGCTGACCAACTTAGTCATTCAGACTAATACAGCAGGATTGCTCTGTTTAGCTTTCAGGATCTGAGGCCAGACTCAGACGTGTCCAGGAGGGTGCTGCACCAGAGAGGGGTGAAGCATAGGGGTGACATCAGTTGAGGAGGAAGCTGTCAAACTGAAAATGCTGCAAGTGTCATCCATAGCTGCAAACTTTGACTCAGGAAGCAAAGTAATAGTTTCTACAAACATCTCCTGACAGATATCTACCAGCAAAACCCATCACCATCTAATATTTCATTAGTTTGTTTCACCTTCTGATTGCACTGCATGAACCAAGTGAGAATACGAATGTGTGTTATTCTATAGCCAGCAAAAGCTGCAGTGCAGCAAGTGACATCTTGAAGATCACATGCTAAGGAACTGGCAGAGCTGGGACTAAAATACAGTTCTCGTCTCTTGACAGTCTCACATCCCAGTCCCTGCTTGACTGGCCATAAGAAAATAAAATAAAATCGTTCAAATGGCAATTCAATATTTGTGGCTAAGCAGCACCTCATCAACTCCCAGCCTGCCACATTTGCTTGGAAAGAAGAGACAGATTTCCAGCACTCCCTGGGCAAAGAGCTCTCAGACTGAGAGACTGAAAAGGCTTTGAAAGAAATCTTCCATCGACAGTCTTTCCAAATGTCATAGCTAGCTCCCCTTCCCTGAACTGCTTACAGCCCCTCCCCTGGGGCAGCAGTTCGCTTAGCACTAAGCACCTGCCCAGCTCTTTTCTTCAGTTGTCATGAATTTATGGTGCTCATTTATAATTCAGATGTTCTGACATTCACCTATTAACTATGAAGACTCTGGACTTTGGTCCTTCTTCCTTCCACTTGCATCCTGCCCCAGTGTATCCCTATGAGTGGGAAAAGCTGTCCCAGGAGGGGGGGCTGTAAATATTGCAAAAGGCAGGAGAAGGCTCACAGGGTAGAGTCCCAGGCTTCCCCGAGCTGAAATGCTCCCACCTAGGCTTGCAGTGGCAGAAAAGCTAGTTGTTCCAGTGACTCTGTGGTGGGCGAGCTCCTCATGAGGGAATTTCTTTGAATGTCAGTCTAAAAACACTCACCTGCAGGGCAAAGGAATCCTAACAATCTAAGTGCTAGTGACCGAAATTAGTGCTATAGCTTGTTCCCTCCTGTGTAACATGCTTGGTAACTGGCCCAAACTGTATTTATCCTCCAGCCTCAGCTGCCAGGTTCCTCCCAAGGGAAACCTGACATTCCTGTTGCACAGAAGCTCCTGACAGATTGCTGAGCTGAACATGTTACTTTGCATCTATTCTAGGAAAACTGATAACTGATTTCTGAACAGGCTTTCCTTACTCAGGTCAGCCAGGCTCAACCTAAACAAACAATCATCCTAGTCAGGACAAAGTCACAGTGTAAAGAAGCCAAAAGCAACTTTGCTGAGGTAGTCAAGGGTGAGTTTCCTGTGTAGCAGGCTGGAGAGTGAGCACAATGAATGACCTCAAACAAGATATTTCACTAGAGCCCTACAGATGGTAGTAACTACCCCAGCTATCCCAGTACTGGTTTCAGTGATGCATTCATGTCAAACAGAATAGCCATCCACATCGTTTCCATCCTGTACAGGGAATTTCTGCAATCTTATAAGCTAAAAAGATAACATAGGATGTGTTTCTACAAGTAAGAGAAGGAAAGGAGTGAGACAGCTTGTGGATTTACAGACTTTATGAGAATGAACAACACATCAAGATCAGTGTCAAGCATCAATCACTTGAACACTGACAAGACTAGAGCTTCTTCAGATGACTTTGAAGACAAACAGCCTTTAACAGATTTAAGAAAAAAGAATAAAAGCAGAGATGCCAAAGAAAAAGAAGAGATTGTGTATAAAAATATCAGAAAGGGATGGGTGAGAGGAGAATGTGAGGAGGAGAGTTCAAGTAAGCTCAGGAGACTGTAGGAAAGGAAAATCTTAAATGATACGTCCCTACAGGAGAGGCAAAGCAAAAGTTTGTTTTCTTGAGCAGCTGGGAATAGGCTAGACAGATGTAAACATTGCACAGTGGACATGTGGGGAGCAACTGGGTTGAAAGACACAGCCTGCCTTTCAGCATACTACCTGCAGCTCCTGATGCTCTGGCCTTGCCCTTAGGTTCCTCACATGCTTTCATTTATTTCTGCTCTGAAGGCTGATGCAAAACATGCAGACAACAGCCTAAGAAAACATCTAACAATTCACAACGCAAGTTGAGCTCCAAAGACAGGAAAGTGAGAAAAGCACACCTGCAAGCACCCTCCTGTCATACTGCCAGGCTGAAAACACAATTGTGTGCAATTTCAGGATGATTTGGGGCAGAGGATTCCCAACTGTATTGACACACCATGTGCAGAAGTCGTCTCCTGCAGCAAGAAAGCCACCATGCCAGCATGGGGGGCAGCCAAGAAGTACTACTCTGGATCCACTGTCACTCTCACCTCTTGTCTCCAAGGCAGGCAGGAAGCCTCAGCAGTTCAAATGAGCAAAGAGGGGAAAATAAAGACCCCATCAGAAAGCTCAAGAGAAGCAAGGGTGTGTGGGATGTGATTAGGCCAGAACTGAGAGACTGGCCTGGAGCTGAGGACTACCACACTTGGCCCCACCAACAGATCTCTCTCCTGCAGCGGCATGATGTGTACACAGGGAACAAGGGACTGGTGACTCTGACCCCTTAGCACAAAAGTTTCTATGGGCAGTCTCCAAGACATATCAGGCTGAAAGATGGCTCTTGTTGTTTCTTAGTTGAGTTATAACAACCTCCTTTCTCATTTAATGCTCTGCTTGCCCCCCAGTATCTCTGCAGCAAGGAGAGTCACCACTAGGTTTTTGCACCTCATCTTTTCTTGTTATGATGGACCCTCTACAGCAGGACAAACTAATGAAGGATGCATGTGCTTTAGCATATTTCGTATTTCCTTACTAAAATGCAATGTGTAAACCAGTCTTGAGAATCAAATCACCTTCATATCAAGTGTAATCCTGAACATGTGCCTATGAGAAGAGAATTTGCCCTGTGGCCGCCAGGGAGACTCTATCAGACACTACCAGCGAGTGATGTATTTTCATTCACTTCCTTTATAGTACAAGAATTCTTAAATGTTGAATAAATAATATGCTAAATGCTAACTAAATACTACCATCTTCAAACTTACAGGGATATGCTAAAAACAAATGGAGGGAGCAAAACTCTTTTCAGTGGTGCACAGTGATAGGAAGAAGGGCAATGGGCACAAACCAAAACATAGGAAGCTCCATCTGAACACAAGGTAGAAATTCTTTACTGTGAAGGTAGCAGTATTGGAACAGATTGCTCAGAGAAGCTGTGGAGTCTCCATCCTTGGACATATTCAAAAGCTGTCTGGAAACAGCTCTCGTCAACATGGTCTAGGTTGGACCCAGCTGGAGGGTTGAACTAGATGATGTGCAGAGGTCGCTTCCAGTTCCAACCATTCTGGGATTCTGTGAGCCCTGGATCAGAAGTTTCTCAGAGGAAACAGAGAAGTATGAGGTATTTTCAATAGTGAAACTCTATCCGTAGCTATGAAATCACTCTTTCTAGAATTTCCCTTAAGGACTCTGCTTTAGAACAATCTCTTCTTTCTTTATTTGCTACTACATGCAACTTAACCCTCTCTTCCAGAGCCAGGTCCATTGCAGCCTTTGGCAGAACCTGTGCAGTGCCAGAGGGGCAGCACCCTGCACTCTGCATTTCTGAACCCAACACTCATGGGATGGTGATTGAGAATCCACCAGGCACCACGGCATTTCCCCATGTCCTCGTGGTCCTCAATGACCAAATGACATGATACTTTCTAACAAGCACCTAACAGGAGCACTGCTAAGATTTCCTAGGATATTCAGGTTACCAGATAAGAACCCCGGGTTTCCTTCTCTCTGAGAGCAGTGGTGGCAACGAACGACTGCCACATGGCAGAGGGGCTTGTGGCTGCCTGGCAGGCATGGCTGGAGCCAAATGCATCTGCAGCATCTCCCAGCTGGTGCTGCTGACACCCTTGCGGGGAGGGACTGTGTACACAGATGTGCTTCCCCCTGCCAAATGTTGCCTCTGTTTACTCTGCAAGCTTTTCACCGAAGTCCTTCCTGCTTCTCCCCATCAAGATGATTGTTTAACTCTTTTTTGGACACATGCCTTTCTGTGCTCCTGCTCTGAATTATAAACTCTCTCTTAGCTTGGGCCTATCAGCATAGCTGAAGGGTTATTCAACTTTGGCTGAGATGAGTGTTTTGAGCAGCAGATTCCCAGCATGTCCTGGCAGTTTTCCAACAGGTGAACATTTTTATTCAGGTAGAGTATTCCAAATGTTTCTCAGTTTCTTTCTGGATAGAGAGATACACACATGATCCCTAGTTGCTTTAAAAGGAGTATTTGCCTGGAGACTTCCAAAAGAAGTTCACATTTCTCTCTCTCTTCATTTCCAATTGAAATGGAAAGACATTTCCTGGTGAAGACTCTGTGGTGATGATGATGTAGGCTCAGAGCTCCATGAACTACTGTGTTCAACTATGTTGGTTTTCATCCTGCAGGTCTAAGTCCAACTACAAGATGTCAAGCAGCAACTTGGAGATGAGGTGAAAGAACTATAGGATAGATCCAGAGAGACTTGTGAAATAAGAAAAATCTGTAAACTATTAAGATTTATTTTCTTCAGGCAAGATCTGATATCTGCCCCAGTTCTCGATGTAGCTGTAGTTCAGATCCCACAGGAAGCTCTGGCAAGTTCTAAACAAAATTTAAAGAAAAAAGCCTTGCCTTGCACAGTACTTGGCTGAGTAGCCAGGGATGTCTCACTGACCAAACTTCACTATGTATGTAGAACAAAAAATGATGATATTTTCTGCATGTATCCCCACACAAGACTACAGTCAATCCCAGAAACAGGTGTCTGCCTCCCATTACAACTGAGCTTTCTTCTGTAGCAGCTGGAAGGAACGAGAAATGGATGAGAAAATGTGCCTGAGATCTTCATCTTCACTATGTGGAGAGGTGCTGGGAAGAAACTTACTCAGCATGAAACTCAAAGGGCAGCAAAAGACCTAAGCACCACTTGAGCGTTCTTTATGTCTGATTAGTAGGCATAAGAGGAATAGAAGTGTGCACAGGCCTTTTGCAAGAGTGACAGTCAGCCGTAGGAAATACCTTCTATTTACCTTCGGGGGGGCTCCCTCTGCGAGTTCTGCCAGCACTGCTTTTAGCACAACTACATACAACCCAGATGCCTTCCTGATGTCAGTGGCCCATGACAATATTAGTGGAAAGCGCAGGCAATAGGCACTAAACTCAATATACGCCCAAGGAATGACAAGCAATGCAATGACAAGCAAGTTCTTTTGCCATTCTGCTGTAGGAATCTGCCATTCTGAAGGCGAGTAGGCTTCAGGAAACACCACTGGTCACGTTGCCTCGGCTTACGATAACACGGTGAAAGAGAGCACATTGCAGCGCGTTCTTAGACTCGAATCCAAAGCTGTGTTTACGTGAACATGCAACCTCCAAAGCCACTTTTAAAGATATTTTTCATACTTTGGAATACAGAAACATAGAAAAACCTCAACCCAGTGGGGTACAGTGTTAAAAAGAAACACATGCATCCTGTTGTACTGGTTTATCCTGGTTTCATTCTGACACTGGAGTGTCATAAACCAAATGGAGCATTGTAGTAAATCTGACTCAAAACACAAGCATTTTGAAGAGTTTTGCAATGCTGATAAGAGCTGAGGGAGAATGAAAGAGCTCTCTGATTGCATCTATAAAAGACTGTAAATGAAGTGATGGGTCCTAGCAATATGTAAGCAAAACTAGAAATATGGAAGGGTTGTTTGGACTGAACAGGAGATAGACAGGTGGAATTGATAAGTAAACATTTCATGAAGGGTTAGCCTTATTTAGGATAAGCTCTTTCTGGCAAGAGAAAGGCAGAAAGATAAGCAAAATTGTCTAGATTTGATAGCAGGCAGTAGCTTCCTGAGTAAAAGGAGACTGTTACAGGTACTAGCAGTCACTGTATGCAAGTTTTGTTAGAAGAAGCGAAGTGAACTAAGAAGTATTTTGCATCCCTTGAAGAACTCCTCCAAATACCAAGTAGACATTGGTCTTGTTAAGTTTTTCAAAACAAAACATCATATAACCATAGACTCAGGCGGTGTGGGTGGGGCCTTGGGAGGTCTCTCGTCCAAACTCCTGCTCCAAGCAGAGCCAACACTAAATGCAGACCAGGTTGCCCAAAGCTTTATCCAGTCAAGTCTTGGAAACCTCGAGGGAGGGAGTTCCTACAGCCTCTCTGGGTAGCCTGCTTCATTCTTACTTGCTTGCACAGGGAAAATTGTTTCCTTGCACCCAGTCTAAGCCTTCCCTCTTCTAGTCTCACTCTCCTACCATGTGCTTACACAAAGAGAGTGTCTCTATTGTCTCAATAACTTTTTTTGCAAGTGCTGGCAGCCTCTTAGGTCACACTAAACCTTGGCCCAGGCCCATGAGCCTCTCACAAGCATCACAAAGTCCGTATACTCTCCCTGACTCACTCTCCCTTAATGATTCTCCCTTGGACTCACTCTAATTTATCAACATCTCTAGCCTGAATGGCAGGCCCCAGACTTATTCAAACCACTATCAAAAAAAAAAAAATCAACCACACAGACCTCTTCAAGGATATATCTACAGATGTGCTGCCATTGTTTCACTTTGTCCCATCATCAAATGAATATAGAGAATCATTTTTAAAGGACGTGATGATTAGATAAGAGTGCTGGCATTCAAGGAAAGAGAGCAATTCAGAATAATATAATTCTCATCCCAAATGAGCATGGCCTCATCAGGAGGCCTTGGGAATGAACCTTCAGGAATATGAAGGTTCTTACATCCTTTCTTTCTTTCTGTTTCAATTCTGAACAGAAGAAATCTCCCTAAGAAAAAGTTTCATAGTGGCCAAAATTCCTGTTCTAAAAAACAAAAGTTGCTGAACAATGTCTGGAAAAGTTTGCCCATCTTTGAAGCAAAGGCACTGGCAACTCTAAGCACTATTGTACATCATGATGCTCTGCACAGTTCTGTGTGTCTGTGAAGATCTTCTTAAAAGATTTCAAGATCCCATTAGAATTGCTGAATTCAGTAATAAAGTGTAACATATTCCTTTCCACCATTTTATCATGCAGAACTAGAACAAGGAAAGTGATAATATATTATGTTCTGTCTCATATAATCAACAGATTTGATAGTTAAGCAATAACTACAGATTCTCCTCTGTTTATCAAAACAGGAAGAAAGGGTATTAGCTTGAGTCTCATTTTCCAGGGAAGTTTATGGTGCTGGAAGTTGGGGAGGAGGGAAAAAAAAAAGCTTTTTTTTTTCTTCTGGTAAGATAAGCAGAGCCAGAGTCAGTGCAACCTAATGAAAGTGGACGAGGCGACTTCATTAAGCAGTACTGCAAGCAGAAAGGCCATTTAAATGAGGTAGGAAAGAGCCAGTGTCTTCATGGTCAGCGCGTACTTTAAACACACTGTCCTGGCAGGTGGCACCAGATGGCACTCTTACACAAAAGCTTCTTTTTTACATAGTCTGCTCACACAGAGGATGTATTCAAACTATAAGCAGGTAGCTGGTATGTTTTTAAGGAGTTCCTTGCCTCCTTATTGCAGCCTACATTGCACCTATACTAACGGACCGATGTCCTTCTGTATTGTTTTCTTTAAGGTAAGGGGATAAATGGTCCTGGCAAAAAGCAGAGCTTCATTCACGTTCGATGTAGATGGCATTAAGGAAAGCACAAGGCTCGTAACAGCAGACGTGAGCAAACAAGCCCTCGCGGCGCAAGCAAGCACGGTCCCAGGGTGACTTGCCACTGACTGCTCCGAGAGCGAGGCCAGAGTCGGCTGCTCCCATGGTCCCCAGCTGGCGTCAATCCCTGAGGCACAGCAGCCGCTTGGAAACTAGGAGTCACTGAGATTTCTGAGAGGCACCGTTGGCTGCTGATAATCTCTCTTCCAGACCCAGTGGGTCTCCATGCACCAAGTGAGGTGTACGTAACATATATGCAAATCTTGCTTCTCTACTCTCTCCTCCACAAGTCAGGCAGCATAAAAGGCTTCAGGCTTCTGCTTAGGAAAGCAGAAGTGGATTTATACAGGTACTTAATGGTTAGAGCTCCCTTCTCCCTGCCTCCCGCTCCTGTGTCTTGGTGGTGGCATCACCCCTGCTCCCACTGCATGGTTGGTGCTCAGAAAGGCTTCTGGTGCTGCAGTGGGAGCCCAGCAGGTGCCAATACTCTGGCAAGGGAATGCCAAGTCCGGGCTACAATCCCTCTGCCTGGAAGCATGGGCTGTGGAAGGCACGTCCTGTGGCTGAAGCTGCTCAGAGGCTGGGGAAGCCCTGAGTGCAGGCAGTGCCTCCTTGCCGAGTATGGAAGGATCCCCCCACCCTCATCCCAACCCACCCATGACGTGCAGCCCTTCCCTTTCTTCAAGGCAGCACCCTCCCTGGCAGAGGGGCAGCGGGGTTGGCAGCGCAAGCTTCCACCAAAAGCACAGCCCCTGTTGCTCAGCGGGACAGCAAGGAGCCTAAGGGCAGGGTTCCCGACAGCAAGGAGCCTAAGGGCAGGGTTCTGGAGCGGCGGGGCTCAGGGCTCGCGTGACTCCACAAGGAGGCTGGGCAGTTTCCCTAATGCCAATGTCCCTTTGGTTTCTTGGGGCAATACATTTTTCTCTCAAGTCACTTTCCCCCCTCACCCTTCTCTCCAAAGTAAAGCATCCCAGCGCTACCAGGTGGGAGATGCTTCATCTCCCAAATTCCACGCTGCAAAGCAGTTTCAAGCACATGGGAAGCAGCGCGGAGCGGAAAGGTGTCCCGCCACGGCCCGCCCGCGCCTGCCGCGCTGCGCGAGCGGAGCCGCGGCGCCCTGTGCACTCCCCCGGCACCGCGCGCCTCTCCCCGAGGCACGAGGCTCAAAAAAACGGGCATTTTAGGAGAAACAGAAGGAATCCTGAGCAGGCGCCTCCGGCGCGCGCCGCGGGGCGCTGCGCGATGCCCGGTGCCGTGGGGTGCGCGGGGCTGGCACCGCGCTCAGGCCCCCGCGGGTGCCGCCGCCGCAGCCGGGACGCGCCGAGTGCCCCCCGCGCGGCCCGTCCCTCCGCGGGCGCCGCGTACCACATTGCTGAGGAAATCCGCCTCGCTGAAGTCGCCGAGGTCGAGGAAGCCGGCGCCGGCGGCGGGGAAGAGCCGCTCGGCGGGGAAGGGCTCCAGGATACTGTCCATGGTGCCCGCGGCGGCTCGGGGGGCTCCGCGGGCGGGC
>NW_020455656.1:96560-126935 GCF_003342845.1 Nothoprocta perdicaria
GGCTGCGGCTCCGGCTGCGGCTCCGCGGCCGGCACGGCAGCCCCCGCAGAGCCCCGGCGTGGCCCGGCGCATCCCCGCAGCGTCCCCTTCAGCCCCCCGCGGGGCCGCGGGCCCCCTCCGGGACGCCCTCCCGCAGCTCCCTGCCGCTGGGCTGCGCACAGGGGCCCCCGGGCCTCCTGCCGAGGCTCCCCCAGCTGCCCGGGACACCGGGGTCTGGGGGACCCGCCATGGTGCCCAGGAGGGCCCCAGGATCGCAGGGAGAAGGACTCCTGCTGCTGCCCGGGGCTGGCAGTGCCCCTGAGGCCTCGGGCTGCCCCCCGGGCTGCTGAGGAGGAGGCTGCCTGAGGGCAAAGCGGCCGGCTTGATGCACTGAGCAAACCCTTCCTTTAGCAGCACCTTTAGCGATAACACTGCGAGCAGATAGGCAGTGGCAGTCTGTGGTGGCTCTTGCCTTTCCCTCGGGGAGCAGAGCCAGAGAAGATGCGTCTCCAGAGAGCCCCAAGGCTGCAGGGAGATCTCCGTGCCCGGCTCTCAATAACGCCTTGCAGGTGGGCCTGGCTGCTGCGGCCCATCCGGCTGCGCGGTAATTAAAGAGCTTCAGGAAGATTATATGGGTTCAGATAAATAGGATTATGGAACCTTGTCCTCTCTGATCCTTATTCCAACCAACACTCCAGAAAACCACTTATAATAATCCTGTTGGAGGAACTCTGATGTTTTATTAATCTTCATGGCTCCACAGTGAATGGACAAGAGTTCCAGCTCACATCAGTGGCTTTCCTGATCACAAGCATATCCATTAAGGAAAGAAAAGAAAGAAAAAGGCAACAGTGCATCTCTCCTGGGAGAACCGTAGCTGGAAGTTGCCATCGGTGAGGGTCACCATGGGGAAATGCAGTTTTGGGGCTGGCTGGGGCCCGTGTCTGCATCAGTCACTGGATTCTGTGGTGTGGCCATCATCACAGGTTCTTGACATATTCCATGCAAACTGTAGGATTAACAGCACTACCCCAGGCACTCCTTGGCTGCTCATAACGCCAGCCTCCACACGCTGCCTTCCCCACACAAAAGCCTTTCTGCTGCTGCACACAAAGGGCTCTTTCAGTTGCGTTTGCCTTTACCTTATGCTCCTGTCATGTGTAAAGAGCCTTCAGGTAAAACGGTCAAAGACATAAATTCAGCCAGGATGGAATCGTGCTGCTGTTTTCACAAAGTCAGTTAATTTCTCACTTACAGGAGGGAGGAACGGTATTTGGAAATTGTCTTCTAAAGAGATAAAACACTTGCAGTTTCCACGAAGCAGCACTAGGATCCAACTGCATTAAAATGCTGAGAATTAAACAGAATGTGTCTTCTCTGTGAACAGGACCACCTCGGCCCCGCTCTCCCATCACTTTCACGGGGTAGCATGAGAGTTGCCACTTTTGGAATGGCACAGCCATCACATCCTGATCCCTCATGGTCAGTTGCACTGCAATAACTGTCTTATCACTGCCACTAAACAGAGAAAATAATGCTGTTTCAGCAGGTCTGTTTGTCTTACCTAAGTAGTAAAGAAATAGCTATGTCAGTGAGGATGACAGTGGATGTAAAGCTGGAAACAAAGAAACCTTTACCACCACAAGATGGGGAGAAGAAATACATCCTGAGTCTTCAGGAGTGGATCCAATCAAGGGGACAAACATATCTCCTTCAACTTAACAGTTAGAGGAATTCTCAGTTCTGGTGGATCTGGTGGAGTAGAAGGATCAAGACCTGTGAAAGTAATGGTGTTCCCGATGGCATTCAAAGTGCTACAGCACCTTTTTGTGGAGCAACAGCAGGGGAAGCTTCCATCACCTGTCTAGTGACAAACACGGATATCACCAAACACGGATATCACTTCCGTAACTGCTAGGATTTACCAATGAAATTACAGGTTTCTGGTTCAGGGCCTCACCCAAGTTAACACAAGGAAATATGAAAAGTCAAGGCACACACTGTGTTTATCCCCAGTGCTGGCAGAGGAATCTGAGACAGTGCGAGCCAGTGTTGGCACTGAATGGGGGGCAGTGACATCAGGAAAAGTCAAGCAAAGTAAACGTGACTTGCTTGTGTGTAAAGGGAAATTGCTTTAGCAGAGTCAAACAGGAGTTTTGTGAAGCCCACCTCAAAGATTCAAACCCCTCAAAAATATGAAAATGTCTTTTCTGAGACCCTGTTTGTACTTAATACATTTAGTATTGAACATAAACACCTGGACTCAAACTCCGTATTTTACTGAAACTGTTGCTGTACCTCAGCAGGCAAGAAAAGTTTGCAACAAATCTTCCTTTTGGATATCTGCGCTGCAGAGCTACTCCTACTATGCAGGAACCCTCCTACAAACCTTTAGGCCATGTAAAAGTTCCCCTTCTGCCCTGCAGAGCAGTGCTGCATAGTGTTAGCCAGAATACCCTATCTCTCTGGGCTTCCACACCTCCAGAGAGGTGGGATTAACTTAGCAGAGTTAGAGAAGGGCTCTGAAAACAACTGGAGGTCTAGAAAAAGGGGACACAAAAAAGAATGAGAGAATTGGTCTTCTTTTGTCTGAAGAAAAGACTTCATGCCAACAGTCTTTAGGCATTCAAACAATTGTGGGAAAGAAGAAGGCAATAATTTCTCTCCATTGCCACAGTGGAGGGAACATGCAGTATGGACTCACACCGTAGTTAAAAAAATTAAGAAACAAATCTCTTAATAGCAAAAATAGTGGCTAGGTGTCTGGGAGGTGGCAATGTCTCTATCATTGGAGCTTTCCTAAAAGCAAGTTCTTCAGACATCCCTTGAGACATAGATATTGCTCATCGGCATCCACTCCTGGGGCAGGGGCTAAATCACATGATGGCTCAAATTCCTTTTCAGTCCTATTCTCCCTGGCTTTATATTTATATTTATTTGCAATCTAATCACAGAAAGATTCTGGAATAGCAGCCAAGCATGCTCAGATTGAACAAGCCTCAGACCAACCACAGATAACCCCTCCAGTCTTTGCAACATTTGATGCTGTAAATGCACATATATCACCAAGATCATTGTGGAAAATGATCTTATGAATTTTCATAACAAAAGGATCTACTCGTTTGTGCTCCATTCTGCCTTGTCTTGCTGCCACTGCATTCCCTTATACCTGTGGAGAGAGAGAAATGCAAGTCCCTCATTACACCACTTTGCCTCTCTCTGCCTTCTGCATTACTCTGCCTTCTCTCTGTGCTGTGGCAAGCAATGGACACAAGGCAAGGGAACCAGGCTCTGAACTTGAACCTAGGGACAGTAATCCAGCCCATTCTGCAGCCTGCAAAGCCCAAGTTTTTGTTTCCCTCCAGACCAAGCCAGGAGGTTTGACAAATTCATAGAGAATGAGTGTTTCTTGAGGAATGTGGGCAAATTGCACACATCAGTGATTTTTGTTTTGCTGCATATGCACTACTTTGTTACAGGAGGGATCATCTGGCTGATGTTTGCCTTCATTTTCAGGCTAGATAGCCAGCATTGGACTAGTTCACATTATCAGAACTGTTTGATTGGGGATTCACGATGTTCAGACTGGCTTTTGGGGACTGCCACCACAGCACAAAGGTTTTACTTCCAGTATGGTTCTGGATGCCATTTGGCTTGTTTGTTCTTCCAGCTTCGGTGTTCATACGAATGGAACTTCTGCCTTCCACCACAAGTCATCTCCCTAGCCAGTAAGGCTTTCTGGAGCCCATGGCTTCCATATTTGGGTCTATCAGTTGCTCTATCTGTCTTGTCTTTATTTTTTGGCAGTTCTCTGGATTTGACACCTCAGTGTTCTCCTCGATGGCGGGTTGGCTCACTGCTCTGTGCACCACAGATCAAGGGAGCAGCTGCTGTGTTGAGGTCCCTTCTGCTCCTCAAATCCCACAGAAAACAAGGTGAGGATGGAAACAGGACTTTCAGTGGTAGTTCAGAGAAGAGCTGTTGTAGTCTCCAGTCTCTTAAAAGAGCAGTCACACGAGTACATGAGTAGTTACAGATCCAACATTCAGGCTGCAATTTCTACATTTAATTTTTGTGGGAATGATTTAAAAGCTGTGGGGGAAAAAAAAGGCAAGACAGGAGACAAGGAATCTACTGAAACATCTTCTAGTAGAAGGTCACTTTCGAGGAGGGATTTTGCCAATGCTAGAGTCTTTCTCTGCCCTGCATCCCGCAGCCCCGCCTCATCCTGGAAATGGCCTAAGTTTTGATTTCCTTCCAGCGGCTGGTTTAAACTCTCTCACACACATATTTTTTCCCCCCAGCCAGATTCAGCTGCTTTCTATTTCCTGCTTCCTTGTCTATGCTGTCTCCCTGCCAGGTACCCAACACACCTGCTAGCACCACCAGCGAGCATCAGAGAGAGAGGGAGGTGAGCCAGCAAGGAAATCACACTTATCTGAGCTCTGCTAAAGCCAGAGAAAGGAGGGAGAGCTGTGAAATGAGATTGGTCATGAATCTGCTGCAGCAGCTCAAAGAAGGAACAAGTTGTTTCGTGCATACTGCTTTGCGTGCAGCTCCACAGAACTGGTGCTGCATCAAATTGAATTTCTGCCTGCAAGCAGACACATTTTGTTAGGATCTACTCAGTCCACATAGGGGCAAGACATGCTGGATTATTCAAGTGAGTCAGAGACTCGCATGTGTCTAGGAGACATATACTTCAGGAGACATATACTACAACTTGTGCTTTTTTTCCCCTCTTGCCTGGGAAGTGCAGGGGAAAGTGAGGAGTGTATTAATTGCATGCTTGCATATGGCAGAGCTCCATGAATGCTGCGGTTTCAGTGAGCACCCTAATGCTATGTGGGGAATGAAAGGGAAGCCACAGAGCTCAGTGCTGCAATTATTATTCTTTATGGGGTGAACTTAGGGCCCTTGGATAGAGCTAAATGGGCTTTCCAAGCATGCAGTGAGTGACAGGCAGGGAAATAGGGAATTAAAGACTTAGGGAAAGAAAACTCATTAATACAAGGCATCACATCCCAGGAGTGTTCTTACATGGCAACCCTGCAACCCCTTGTGAATGCTACTGAGCTACCTGTGACAGGATGAAGCAAGCTGGGGACTGATGTCCCCAAATAGTTAATGGGTGAGGACCAAAAGATGAGAACCGAAAACTGACCACTTTGAAGGTAACTGATAAAGAGGAAAAATCACATTGTATCTTTCACTTCATGGTGGATGGAGAACACTTTTTTTGCCTTATACACAATCTGCCTTGTCTAGTCTTTACCTGACAGAAAGCAGAGACATTCCCGCTTTCATTGATGGCAGCCTCCCTGGAGAAGCAGGCAATGCTCAGGTGGCTAACGGAATGCAGAGAAACTGTCGTATGAGGGCAGATCTTTCCAGTATTTTTTAGCATTTGAAACTACTGCTCATTAATAAAAAAAACAAAGCTTAAAGCACTCAAAATCACCTGCCTTCAGGACACTTACGTCACGAAGAAGCCGCAGGACGGGCAAAGAGCGCGTCTAGGCAGAGCTCCCCAGGCAGAGGCTCTTGCCGGCTCCTGTGGGCCTGTGGCATTGTGAAACATCCCTTCTGAGGGGGCTGCGTTGCCTCATTTCTCTTAATAGAGTCCCACATCTAAAATCCTTCCTTTTTTTCCAGAAATGGTGAGGGTGGACACAGGTGTAGTATAGCTGCACACCCTGTTTGACTGAATTTTACCCCAAGAAGATACCCTGTGTCAAGAAGCTGGAAATAGAAGGCTTCAGTGTGGGAGAGAGCTGAACAACCCACTCGAACAGAACTAGTTGAGTGTGGGCAAGGAGACTGTGCCATGTAGAGTCAGCGCTGAAACCTGAGTTACCCCCACGGCCACCAAGGGGAGGTCCTTGCTGCCTAGAGGCCTTCAGTGCCTCAAGCAGAGAGGCTCGACACTTACCTCTTGACCACACGGTGCAGGATTCCCCTGTTCAGAGCCAGGCAGATCTGGCACATGCAGGTTTTGGGGGGTGTAAGGAGGGAAAGGATAACCCTGCAAACAGTTAAAAGCAAGCTCCACAAGCTTGCTCCACAGGCAGCACTGCAGAGGAGAAAAGTACAACCCAGCAATTCAGGCCTGTCTCACCCCAGTTCAAATGACATTGTTTGAGCTCTGGCTGCCTCGCCCCTCCGTGGGTAATTACAGACTTTCACTACGGGGAAAAAGAGACACGGCGGAGGAAACCTTCATTAGAGACTCATCTCCCAGAGCAAAAGAAACCCCAGTGTAATGTCTGGGGCACTTTGCCAGGATCATCCACCACGGCAAAAAGCTTACATTTAGCACAAAAATAAAAGGGGGAGAAGTGTTAAGGGATTTGAGAAGATCCGAAGCCCACCATGCTGGCTGCTGTACAGGGGTGGATGTGGGGAGCTTTTAGGAGGAACTGGCAAGGTGCCCTGTTCTTAAGCAGTGTGGCTTGCATCTTGTATTCTTCCTTCCTTCCTCCTTCACCGCATGCTTATATCCTCTGTGTCTGTGTGTGTCCCTTTGTCACCCTGGCAAATGCCAGAAGGCAGGAAGGGAAAGTTTCCTAAGGCATCCAGCCTGACTTTCCTCATAGGAGGCCTAGCCTCCTTTCCTTTCATAAATCTGCAGGTGTGGGTGTCCTGCGCTGAACCCCTTCCCTTTTGCACATCTATCCTGCAATTAAGACATGCACTAAAGTGTGAGCTCCTTGTATCCAAAGCAAGGTACTCATTTTCACTATGTGGTTTGTCTTTCCTCTTTCACCAGAGCCCAAGCTTCAGCTGTTGTATGTAAAAAGGATGAAGGAGATTTTTTCTTCTGAGCAGGTCACCCCTCTGTTGCAGGCAAGAGCACCTCCCCATTGCCCTGGTGTAACTCTCCAAGGTAGCATCGATGTTTATCTGCTGGCAGGTGGCTGGCGCCTTCTATAGCAAATACAGTCTCATTCCCATTTCTTTCTTCCTCATCCCAGGTCTTGTAGTTTATGTCAGTAAATGACATAGATCCAAGAATAAGTTACTCTTCTTACCCCTGGGCGTTCGCACATGTGAGGCTTGCAAGTGCTCCTTATGGCACAGTTACATTAGTGTTTATAGGAGAGCTCATTTCAGTAATAGTTTATCCACAGAGCCCATTTTCTGTTGCTGGTGATAACACCATGTTCTTGAAGGATCTGGTATTTGATGCTGTATTAGAAAGATACTTTAAACCAAGAGGCCTTGTCACTACACAGCTAAAGGCAGGCATGAGGGAGGAAGAGGAGAGGAAAAGCATTCAATCGGATTGCTATAAAGATGTGTCTGAGGTACCGGCTGAATTTTAATTGTTCTTTCCTACTTAGTGAGTGAGCACAGGAAAAGATTTACCTTCTGGCCTTTCCATTTGGGCATGTTGACATTTCCAGGCGGCACTTTCCTCTGATGGAGAGGTTTGACGTCAGGTGCGCTGATTAAAGCCTGCAGTGCTTCTGACTCATTTGGCTACAGCCTGCGCGAGGGGATTTGTAACGTGCCTCTTCTCCTGCTACCGCTCGTTATGGCTGTTTTTAAATAAATAAAGCTGAGCTCAATTCACAACTTCGCGGAAGACGCGGTTCCGCTCAGGCTCCAATAGGCATCGCCATGGCAACGGATGCTGTCAGGCCTGTGCAGGAACTGTCCCTGGGAGCAGCAGGGCGCCGTGCGCGGCCGTCGCTGGGCCCGGGGCGGTGCTGGCCGCGGGAAGGCAGCAGGCGCTGCCCCTGTGGGCCGCACGCGTAGCTGTGCCCGCAGCCCGGAGCTGGTGGCCCGGCCGCAATCAGAAGAGCTCGCCCGAGCCGGCCGGCTACCCTCTTGCTTGGCGAGAGCCTCTGCCGCATGAGGTGCTGGTAAGCAAGGCCTGCAGAGCCGGATCTGCATGTCCGAGTAGAAGGCCGTAGTGTGGCTTTCTTGGACTGCAAGCAAGAAGGGCGTTGGGAGGGACTTCCCGGGCCAGCGAGTCTCTACCAAAGCAGCCAAGTACGGACCACCCGCCATACACTGATCAAGCTGTAAAATAAAGAGATAACAACTATCAACCGCCTTGCAGAAGCCCCACGCAGGAAAGTCTTCAGCCCTGCTAGACTGATGCCCATCAAGGAAGCAGATACGCAGTGAGATGTGGTTTCTCAGGCTCACTGAGCAGGTAGGCAAGGCAAGGCAAGGAAGAGCAGTTTCTGGCTCCTCTGTCCTGCATGTGCTCATGCCCTCAGCTTGCTGAGCACATCCCCTTCAGCATGTGCTGCTCATCAGGAGTTTCATGACATTCAATGTATTTCTTAAAGCTCCAGCTCCTGGCATTCTGGGAACAGGGAAACTTCACAACCTTCTTGCTCTTTTCTTTTTAGGAAGGGAACTTCCTAGAAACTTCCCTGACAGTTGCAGGGAGCAACTGAAAATGTAGACGAGCCAGATGTGATGCAGGCTGGCAAATATAGGAAGCTACCACTTAGTGCTTTTTAATCCTGTTTTAGACAACCCCACTGTCTGAATCCTGAATCACAGTTTTCACGAGGAACATGGGAGAAGGCAGTACGTGCAGGGGGGCATTGAGCGAAAGGCTGCTCTGCCCAGGCAGTGTCATGATCCCAATGCTGATCGCCACGGTGATGGGAGAGAGCCAAATGGGAGCGTGAGCAGTGCCCGGACAGAGTCTGCTCTTCAAGGGGACAGCTTTGTCGAACTCTGGATGCCTCCTTCCCAAGGGAAGAGGGAGGCAGCTCTTGACCCTGCCATGCTCAGGATGGGGGAGGACATTGGAGGACGTTAGTTTCTGTAGCTGGACCCCACTGAGACTAGAAGGATCTCTCCAAAAATGAGAACAGAGATGGGAGCAGCCTCCCACCATGGAAACAGCTCAGTCCATCCTTGTAAAGGGGCCACAGCTGGCTGATGAGTTTTTATCCAGCACTCAGTTTTTATCCAGCGGAGATGTTTTAGCTCTGAAGCAGTAGCAAGGAAAGGGAGAGTAAATGGAAACAAATTGAAAAACAGAGGTATATACCCTATTGGAGACTTTGGAAAAGGCAGAAAATACCTTGAGCAAACTAAATTTATAATATAAATCATTAGGACTAGGGCATGTTTTCTCGGCTCGTCCTCATTTTGTAGGTTTAATGTTTCCCCACTTGGGGTGCTGAGTCTTTTTGCTACCACTACAGTTTTAAAATTAACCTTACCTCCCACAGCCACTGTTCCATGTCACATCGGGGAATTTTGTACCATGAGAAGCACTTGAACATGTGAAACGTTTTAATGACTGCATAGATTGAGCCACATTTCCATGACAAATCACTGAAATCTGAGAAATCTAATTTACAACACAAATCCTTTTCTTTTGTGTGTCTTTCCCAACTCAAATTCAAGCCAGAAACTCCCTGGGCTTTGCAGTAACTCCAATCTAGTAAAACTGTGGGTGTAAGAAAGATGAAAAACAATTCCATGAGGTCTCTGGGGTTGGTCCACGATGACTCCAAACCTAAATTGCTCATCCCTTGAGCGTGGTTTACAACTGCAATGAGTCCTGGCGGAGCAATGTAACCAGCACTTAAATAAAGGGGAGGCAGAAAGCCCTCCTGAATCAGTGGCATTTGTTCTGGGAAGGGCTAACCCAGAGACGGCCACAGCAAAAAGGTACTGAAACCCACTGTCTCCTCCTAGAAACAGAATTGAAGGTCACAAAGTAAAGACCCCTGCAACCAGTGCTGACCTCTGATTAAAAATAAATCCCTTTCATGCTCCAACCGTGTTTTGTGAAGTGGGAATACCAAACTACGGAGAAAGTCGGGAGAGCTGGTGGCTGAGCATCCTGGAATGAAAAAACAAGTGACATTAATTCAGGCAGAGCTCTGTATCCCTGGCCTTTGGTATCAATGTACAAACATGATTCCTCCTATTTATTTGTCTCCTCCTCTGATTTATTTTCACAGTAAAGCAAGTCTTTTTTTTTTTTTTTTTTTTTTTTTTTTTTTTTTTTTTTTTTTTTTGGTGCCTTCATCTAGGAGAAGAGGTGAGAGAAATCTAGCCTTAGGCTGAGATAAACAGAGAATCTTGACCAAGAACCTCCTGACACAGAATGACCTGGGAAATCCTATCCATGCCACCTTTGGAGCCAGGAAAACCCTGGTCCTCAGTGAGCATTAGTTACTTTGCCCTAGCCTAATGATTATCAAGGGTATTTCTAAGTGATGGGGCTGCCACCATCTCCCATCAGTGCGATATACAAAACGTGGCCCTGTTGTGCAGTCCTCCTACCCCCTTTTTATTGTACTTTCAGGACAAGTGGACAGCTGACACATTCAGAGACTTACAAGGGTTATTTCCTCATTACTTTATTCAAAATGCATTAGAATAAATACTGTTAAAAACTCTATTATTGGTTCCACATAATATATTGCCATAAACTAGACCTTGTGTTAAAATTGTGGTGAGATTAGAGAAAAGAACCTGGCATTTGTAAGGGTGAAAGCATTCTCCATCATGCTTCTTGGAGAAGAGTGCATCTGGCAACCCTTTGCAAATGCTTTGAAGAAGGCAGGATTTCAGGAAGCTCTGAAGCAGGGGAGCAGAACACGAAGCATGGTTGGAAAGCCCGGCCCCTTGCACTGCAGAACAGCCCGGCTGGCAGTTCTGGCTGGCAGCTCGCAGGAGGGCTCCTCGCGAGCAGGTGAATGTACAAATATGCCCCACACCATATCTGGATTTCTGTGGAACACTGTTAAGTTCTTGAGAAGCACCCAATGCCAGCCCCTGGCAGAGGCAGGGCTATCAGCCAAGGGAGGCTGTAACACAGTATGGCAGCTCTTTAAGGTACTGTCACGTGCAGAAAATCTTACAATACCCTGCACAAATACTAGCCAGGGAACAGCATTCCGTAGTCTTTTGCTCTGTCTGATCAATCTCATGAGTGCTCTTCTGCCCTCGCTGCAGGCAGCCATCATCTCCTCCTTGACCATATACCCACTGGATTATTTTTGTCTTGGATCACATAGTCCCAATGTTACAATTACACGCTGACCTCAAAGACTTACTTTTAAAATTACCCTTCTTTAGCAAACCCTCTGTCTAGTGGGTTGGGTGTTTTTTTATTTTTTATTTTTATATCTAAATGGTTAAATAGTGGGTGTGGTTGAGGAGAGAGGGAAAGAAGAAAGTCAAAGAGGCAGACAGAGCAGGCAGAAGGGGGAAGGGTTGTGAGGGTCACAAATGTTCTCTGGCTGCTGGGAAGTCAGCGTGCTTGAGAGGGGACACTTGCGTGCTTGAGAGGGGACACTTGGCTCCATCTCCTTCCTCAAGAGCAACGACTTCTGTTCTCCTCATCGGCAAATTCCATCCTACCTGAGAGACAATGAGAGTGCCCATTCCTCATGGATACAGCTGCAGCCTTATTCTTCCCACCACTAGATAAACCCAGAGGTCCAACAAACTGCTTCCCTTCAAGCACAATCTGAAAATTGGTACTTTCCTGTAAAGTGTTGGAGATTTCCTAGACTGGTGTTGGACATTTCCTAAACAATATATACAGAAGAGCAAGAAGTGCTCAGGTCCTAAAGACAAATAGGTTGAGGACAGGCAGTCATGACTGCACAGCTGTGTTCGCTATGAAAGCCATATAGGAAAGGTGCCATTTATCTACGTTACTTCTAGGCATGACAGTTCCACCAAATCCTCTCAACACTTTGCAGAATGCATAGAAACTGCTTCAGAAGAGGTTTGAACATCTTGTTCCGGAATGGATAATAGGAGTGAATGGAACAACAGTCCTTCCCAGCAAGGAAAAGAAGGGAAACAAGGCACATACTGACAGGAGAAAATTCAAAAGTCCCAGCATCTTATCACTCCCAGGATGCTCACATAACTTTTCGATCTTGCTGCTACGACTCTTCCTTCCATGCTCTAAATAGCTTGAAAGTCCATTGGAAATGGCTTTAAGGTTCACTGGAGCCACAGTCCCAAATGATATGAAGAGCTTTACCAGCCTTCTGTCACTTGGCCACAAGCTGCTCTTACAGTCACCCTGGTCCCCTTGTGCTCATGTTGTTCTTCTTCAAGCATGTGTGCCACTCCCATACTGTTCTGCACACTTTATCTTCCTTTAGCCTCCTCCATACACTGGCCATGTGTCAGTCCTGAGGGGAGAAGCTTTGATCATTCAAACCTCAGCAACAAAAAGTCAATGTCAGTACTTGCAGAGAAGACCTGCAAAGAAAGTCCCAAGCTGCAGAAGGCTTCACCTATCACTCTGCATGAGCCTGGACTCCTGTTCAGGTGGAAGACAGACTGCCCTATGTGGTGGATGGCTCTGTGGGGCCTCTATTTTATAAGATGGATCCGAACATCACCCAACTGTACATGACCTTTCAGGCTTTTTGGTGATGTCAATGTCCCAGCCATTGGTGAAGTGGCAAATGTCCTCTTCATTCCTTCTACAGTTGCCCTTGCACATAGCATTTTTTCCCCTTCTTCACTCCCTAAACAGGTATGTTGTAGTGCTGTCCCACGCTGCTGCAGAACTTGTCTCTCCCCTGTCTGCAGTGGCTGCATTTTATCATGGGGGAATTGATTTTTGTTTTGTTTTGCTTTGCTTTTTTGTTGGTTTTGTGAAATGCTCGGGAAGCCTATGACACTGAAATGGATTTGACATGAACTTACATGGACTGCAGGCTGGCTTTCACAGCCCAGCCTGGGACAAATTTCAGAGCCACAATTGACTGATATCTGATAAACGGTGGCAGAGGACATGGTGATGATGAACTGGCCTGCAATGACTCACTGCTGCTCTCATTTGGATTAAAGAAGCCAAATTCACCTAAAAGCATTTGCTGAGTAGTGTTTGTTTCCCTGGGTATCAGTAAGAGAGACACCAGTCAATGGTGAAAGAAAAAGTGCAAATTCCAAATTCTGCTCTCGTAATGAGCTCTAGCAAATTTGCTCCCTTTTGCAGTCCTGAGGTCAATCCATTAGTCATTGCCCAGGGAAAAGCTTAATGAAGCTCAGATATACAACGGAGATTCCACCCACCTTGCCCTGCCTCTAGACAAATCCTCCTTTGCACATCTGGATAAAAGCTTCACTATAAAGCCTAGAGAGATGAATGTCAGCAACAGCTTCAAGCAGAGAGTCCCTGAGAGCACATCTGAGCTCCCCAAAAGCATTGCAAACTCTTGCATCATGCAAAGGCAGGAGAAGCCAGAGCAGCTAGGAAGTGAGAAGATCCACTCTGGCAGCTCCTGCCATAGGGGATAGGGTGTCACTCGGAACAACAAAAGGTGTTTTTGCTGGGGAAACGTGGTGCCATGATTTATTAACCTTGTAGCAGAGGCAGTATTCCTCCTCGCCCGCCTTGCGCTGCTGTCATGCTGCTGCTCTCGCGAGCAGCGTCGAGCCAGCCATTCAGAACTAGTCTGACAAATCTGGCTCCAGCTGCTCTGCTTTATTAATGACAGAAGCCCTCGAGGGGTGGGATCCAGAGGCATCACAGAGATTTTTTTTTCCTCTTTCCTAAGCACAAAAGACAGAACTGGAATGTAGCTGAGGAATTCTTTGCCCTTGGAAGGGATGTAATAAATCTCCTTGGATGTGATATTTGGTTTATTTTGTGGGAGTCATTCAAAAGGAAAACGCAGATTGTGGGGCTTAGCACTCAGCCTATGCTGGCAAAGGATCCCTGACAAAGAATGTTCATTGGCAGGGAATTTCCTGACTTTGCAAGTGAGCGAACGCCTCTTTCTCAGCTACTCTAAAAGCTGTCTTGTTTTTATATAAAAGGTTGCTATAAAGCAGACAGTGATCAATTGTTCTCCAGATCCACCAGGAGAAGGACAAGTAATAATTGGCCTAATTTGCAGGAGAAAAGATTTGTGCTGCATTCAGGAAAGTGGTTTCTTCCCAGGAAGGTCTCCTGGGCCACAGCGGGCTGCTGGGGAAGCCGTGGAGTGCCCATCATTAGAAGCTTTTCTCACACATGTCAGGGACCATTCCTGGGTGAGGCTACCTCAGAGCGGGGAGTGATGGATCTGATGTCTTTCTAAAGTCCCTGCCAGCCCTGTGGTGATTATTACTGGATGATTATTACTTAATAGTGTGAGTGCCCCCGTTGGGATAGACACTTAAGGAGGATTCTTCCTGTGCTGGAGGTCAATGGATCTATGAATAGGTTAGCAAGCAGGGGTAGTGAAAGGAGATAACTGAAGAGAATGGAGATACAGATGGACTTGATTTACTATAGAAGCATGGCAAAGAAAAACTCCAGGGTGACTGTGAACCTGCCAAAGAGCAAGATGAGGTTCGGCTTACTGACAGGAGTAGGCAGGGAAGTGGGGAGAGACTCCTTCTGGGCTCACCTCGCCTCTGCCACGAGAACTAACTCTTTGTGAGAGGTCACAACCAAGGCCAGTTGAGCCTAGAAGGGAAATGTCCATAAACCATCTGGGAACCCAAAACTAGTATTAAAGGGAACCTGGTCAAAAAGCACCAGACTGCATGAAGCCAACTTGAGCTGCCTGAGGCAGTTTCACCTCTAAGGGATTCTTCTATGGGAGGGGGTTAGAGACAGACTGTTAAGACACCCATGATTAGAAGTACACAAGTTATTCTAAGGTACAGACTTAGTTATTGACAGTAGTAGTCAAAATCCAATTTTAAAAAGTCCTAAAGCTCCCAAGCGAAGGCCCTTCTGCCTGCCTGTTTGGGTATGACTGAGGTAGCCTGAGGTGCCAGAGCTGCCATCAGAAGTGTGGGACATGCAGTCGCATCCTCCCACTGAGCAACTCCTGCTGGGCATGCTGCAAATGGCCCTGCTAAAGCCAGTCCTGTGGGGGCGTCACTGCACAGAGCAGGGCCCAGAGGGGCCAGCAACATGAGGAGTTTGCTGGTCTCAATGCCCACCAGAAACCCCATTTAGCTTCAGCCCATCAGGTTCCTGGGGATTCCCCCTGCTTGTGTGTGAGAAGAGATGAAAAAGCGATACCACAAACAAAGAGATGGCTGTTAAGATTTTAATTTTACAGAACAGGAAGCCTGTGTTGCAGCTCTCTGTGGAGAGGCTGAGGGCTGCCTGGCAGAATTTAAGAGAGTCCCTTGGGTTCTTGCTGCCATTGCCACTTGCTGCAGGAAACACGTTTTGTTTCCGTGTCTCCTTTCTTGTCAGGGAACACAAGTATTTTCTGTTCTGCGCCTCATGTTTTGCTTTCACACAGAGAGGAGGTGCCTTTGTAAAGCAAGTGATCTTATCAAGAAGTTAGCAGTCCCCAGTTTTTAATAGAGCTGGCCTAAGCACTGTTACTGTTATCATTGTTATTGATTATACATTTATAGAGAGCTGCAAATTTACACAGTGCTTTATAAACACAAAGTTTCCTGGACTGCACCTACCGACAGAAGAATTGAGAAGCTTTTTTTTTTTTTCTAAAAAAAATAACAACTACACAATATTTCTGTTATTTTTTCCACTACAGCAATGGGCTCCAGATCAAGGAAGCTGCAGCTTTTTTTTCCTGTGGCCACCCACATCAGGACACTGTAAGAGCAAGAGCAAGGCGGATGTAGCATCTTACCAGACAAAACGGCAATTTTATACTACTTTTTTTCCCACTGACCTAATTCAAAATTTTGGACAGACAGGTTCAAAATGCACTGGGTAACCATGAGCAAGGCACAAGCTCTTGGACGCTATTTTTGATCATGCCACTTCATCATATTACATCTCTGTTTTCCAAAGTTCCATATTTTCCTCCTGCATGAGCGGGACTGTGAGTCTAAGACCCAGTCAATGTAGTTGCATGGACTACATGTCCCATGCAACATGGGAAATGTAGTCTGGACCAAGGTATCCGCCAGTCTGAAAGTCCAGTAGTATAAAATACACAAATTGGATTTCACTTGAGGCACATCACAAACCTCAGCACAAGTATTTTGGCACAAAATATCTGTTCATTACCTTAAAAGTTAAAATCTTTTGGCCAAGACCTTTGTGTTTTAAGAGGGTTTTCAAGTTTCTAAATGGACCCCTAAGGGCAGGATTAATTCCCACAGTGACACTTCACTGTACGTCCACAAGTGTCATTCTGTGCAACATCTAGTGAAGGAGAGAGAACAGCAAACAATACTGGGGAAGAGAAAGGTTGGAAGTGCAAAGAAACAGTGGAAACCACATGGTCTCAGAGAACGGGAGAGAAGCACAATCTCAATCTAATCTGATTAATTAGAAGCAGGTTGATCGTTTCCTGAGGGAAAGTACTGGGTTAAGCCTCAGGAGGTCCTAGACACCAAGTCTTAGTGCCCACTGAGGACTGCAGAGAATAAGGAGGTTAAAGCCAGTCTTTGGAGGCACTCCGTGAAGTAGGAACAAATACCTGAAGGTGACTGCTGCAAAAAAATGCAGCATTTCTGCATTCTAAATGCATTTCTAAATGCAGGAATGTCACATGCTGAGGCTGTGTTATAGCAGAAACTCTGACAGGATGTCCTGTAATACAAGCTCCATGTGGATGTAGGAATCCCTCCAGGAGTTTCAGTTCTCCGCTTCAAACTCTGCTTTTAGCCCCTCCGAAAGGGTTAACGTTCTGCCTGTCTTCCTCCACCGCCCCTGCACTAGAGGCCTGGCTGTGAATGCTGGGCGCACCACGCAGTTTACATTGGCAAGCTACGAACATCCTACTGCTAGACACAGGGTGTGCCCAGGCCTTGCTGCACTGCTTCTTGATACCCTCTACAGGCTGGCGTGGAAGAGTCCCATGCCCTTTTCCAAGCCCAGTCTTGGAAAACATCACCATCTCACACTGGGTCTGAAGTGTATCCAAAGGAGGCCACACTGCCTACACGGAAAACTGGGAAGCTTAGTGAAGAGCTAGGTGAAACTCTGGAGGTGCTGTCCTCCAGAGACGCTGGCTTTGGAGAAGTTCACCTGAGAGTTATCCTTTGTACCTCAGCCCCAAGACTCTGCTTTCAGCACATAGGTACCTGTCTATGTGTCATAAATGGAAGAGGATCTCCCTGTGCGTATTTTTGGAGGAACAAGCGTGTGTGGGTGTAGCATACTTGGCTGCCTGTCCCTTCCACCAGATTACCCTGAAGTACCTGAGAAGCCATTAATAATTTCAGCCTGCAAGGCCACAGTGTGTTATTTTCCAGCTGAGCACTATTTCTAGTGAGAAGGGATCAGGGAGAGGGCTCAAAGCCCTTGGCCGCACTTCAGGCACACCCAAGCACAGCTCTGCGTTGCCATCTGTTCAGTGGTTCGGCGGCTCGCAGAACCTTTCACTGTAGGGACCAAAGGCATTTTGTCCAGCTGTCAGCCATGATCACACAGGGAATTTCAGATTTTTCTAAGGAAGAGTTTTTCCTCCATATGCTTACTGTAGATCTTAGCAAAACAGTCATTACAGCTAAGCTAGGGTGGTTTTGTGTGTGCAGTGTTCTTGCAGAGTACTTGCCAGCACTCTCCACGTAACATTTCAACTTCACTTTAACCCCCATTGCTCCATTTGTACATCCCAGTGCACTTGCCAGGCACATATAATGTGATTCTATTTGATCTCGGAGTATTTCTACATGGGCTAGTAGGTATCACAGTCTGAGTATACGAGTTATTTTCAGCTTGTCTGTGACATCCCATTCCACCCACCAGGCTTGCAGAGATATATAAATCATGGAGGTGTCTAAAATAACAGGCCCTGAGGAAACATCTGTCACCTCCAGAAGCTTGTGAAGGAGGTAGGAGGATGAAGCATTCAACTCAGCAGCTTACTGAGTTTTCTTTTAGCTCTGAGAAGGCAGAGCACAGGAAGAGTCCTCCCAACACAGTCCAGATGCCTTGGCAGCCTGGTTTTCACATTGCCTTCGCAACTTATTTGACCTCAGAAAGTAACACAGGCACCAAGCAGATGCCCAGCAACTCAGATAATGTTTATGCTGCCTCACCTTTATCCAATGGATTGGTTCCCTTTTGTTTCTTTCTTTTTTTTTTTTCCTTGGAAATTGGCTCCTTGGTCAGACCTTCACACCCAATCCCTTCATCAAAGGAATGTGCCTCTTGCCATGCTGGAACCAACCCATGATACAGAAACCTACTTCTTCCTGCGCTGGCAAAGGTCTGGGCCAGAGCCTTGCGTATTGAACTGCTACTGGCCCCTTACTGGGGAAAACTGGGGAAGAGATGAGAAGTTATATTCTTGCTCCCTCCCTCCTACCCTCTGAAACGGGGCTGGTTTTCTCTCTCGGACCCCAACTCCACCCATTTTCTGTTGCTATTCATGTTGGAGAAAAGCACGAAAGAAAATAAAACAAGCAAAAAGAGGCAGATCTCCTTGTGAGGCTGTGCGCAGCGTGAAGCTGTCCCGGGAGCTGGAGAGCTGCAGCGCAGGGAGCGCAGCCGGGGCCCCGCTCCGCGGCTCCCTCCAGCTCCCGGGAGAGCCGGCCACTCGCCTCCATCCCTCCCTGCCTCCCTCCGTCCCTCCACGGCCGCCGCCATGGCCGTGACGCGCCGCGGCCGCTGGCGGCGAGGCGGGGCGGCGGCGCTGCCCCCTGGCGGCGGGCGGCCTCGGTTTTAGCGGTTTGTGCTGCTCGCTAAACAGCGCTGCGCTTCGACGCCCTTTTCCCTTGGGCGGGCGGGCTTGTCGCTCTGTTCCTCTAGTATTGGTAAAGGGATCACGAACTTGCAAGAAGCTACAGGACCTGTTTCAAGGTTTCTCTACAAAAATGCCCTGCTGTACGTCACTCAGGGATTTTTTTTGCCTTTTGGCCACACTTTCTTTTTTAACCCTAAATTGCACTAATTTCTGCTGTTTGTATTCAAGCACTTTTGTCTTCCTGCTGGAGCAGAGCGAGGTTCAAAGCAGACACGCGCCTTCATAACGCCCGCCACGGGTGATTCAGATCACGACACAAGCGACGTGTTGGAGGTGACGCTACACCTGCTGCCCTGCGACGCGCCTCCAGCTGCCAGGGACTTCCAGCGTGCTGCAGCCTGCTCTCATCCCCACCTCGCTCGCTGCCCACATGCAGAAAGTCCGTCGTCGCTGTACCAAGGAGGGCCAAGGGCTGAGCGCCCGCGCCCCCCGCGCCGCCCCCAAGATGGCTCGGCCGTCGCGCGCCGCTGCCGCCAGGGGGCGCCGCCGCCGCGGCCATGGCGGTGCCGGGCGGCCCGGGGCTCCGGCCGCCATGAGCCGCCGCCGCCCGTCCCGCGCTCCGAGGCTGCGCCCTGCCCGGCTCCCCCGGCCCCAGGGGCTCCCCTGGCCCCTCGGTGCTTGCTCGGGTGCTGGTGGGCCCACGGAGGAAGCACGAAGAGGCTCTCTGCGTTGGCCAATGCCTGAGCCTAGATGATGTCTGGTCAGAAATCCTAGAAAAAATAAGAGATTTACTAAGAAAAAAAAAAAGACTTTTTTTTTTTTTTTCTACAGAGCCGAGATAGGAAAAAAAAATAAAAAAAAAATAGCCACCCAAAGATGTGCCAGATATAAGGCTGGGAAGGCCATGTTAGAAACAGGCCAGCCGAGCAGGCTGTATTGTTTTGTCCTGCCTAAGGACCGGCGCCTAAAAGCTTGGGCTGCACTGCCGGGGTTAAACCTACCACAGCCCACTCAGGAGTTGGTCAAACGCCATCAGAAGTTGGCCATGCCTACAGCTCAGCGTTCCCAGTGTCCCAAAGCAAGGCAATGGTGGGGAAGTCCTCAAACACTCAAGTGCTGCCTCATGTTGAGTGATAGCTCCTCTGTGGTACCTCAGAGTTCACTGGTTTTACTGAGTTGTGTGAAAAGTAAATTTTATGTGGAAGACCGACCTAGGGCAGGGGTGATCCTGAAGTTGCCTTACGTGGTGAAAGCTGCTGGCACTGGACACTCTGCCCTCCCAGGGACAGTCAAGCATCCCTATCACCTCACACGTGTAGCTACATCCTCAGGAGATGCCTCGTGCTGGAGCACCTGTCCTTGCACTTACACAAAGCTAATGCTCACGGACTACGTTCATCATGGCCACGTGGGCTGCCAGCTAGGTAGTATGCTGTTGTTTGAAATGCAACACACACAAGTGCCAAGGTGAAGGGCTCTGAGATGAGATGTAGCAAGGGACTTGAAGATATGGGGGAAGAATTTCAAAAAGATCACATCATTTAGTGGCACATCAAAAAAAAAAAAAAAAAAAAAAAAAAAAGAAGGAAAAAACCTTCCTTTTTTTTCTTTTTTTTTTCTTTCTTTTTTTTTTTTTTAAGAATCTGCTAGTTAAGTAAAACCACCCCAATCTGTACTCAAACACTCCTGGTTATCTGTTGGTGGCCGGTGTCTTGTAGGTGCAGTAACACAGAGAAGCAGGGAAGAAGGTCTTGAAGGAAAATGTGGTGAAGTAGAAGGGTTGTCTAGGCTGGCTGTGAGTTTTGCTTTCCTGCTGAGGAGAGCTGACTCTGTAAGTCAGGTGTATCAGTGGTTCGTGTAGCAGAGCTTGTTTTAACTGACTAGCTCGAGTAGTAAAGGTACAGTGAAAGCAGCATGCGGTTTCTCACAAGCTCCAAACTTGCCTGAGAAACTGGGCAGACACCCAGGCACTGAACCCCACATAACCAAGGCTGTACCAGTAGGAGCTCCCAGCTGGCAGCTGGCTCCGGTTTGTCTCCAGCGCTCTGGTGGCAATGTGGCCATGCAGGGAGAAGCGCTCCTGCTCACTGCGCGCCGTTATGTTGATGGTGTCAAGTCATCTGTTCCTTGCAGGCGCCTAGGGTTGCTGTGCAGAGGGATGGGATAAGCAAGGAATTCGTTGCTTCTGGTTTTGCAACCTTTTGATTCATGCTGTGAATTATAACTTTTTTTTTTTTTTGCAAAGCCAGACCATCTTTTAAATCAAAATCCAAATAAAGCTGAGAAACAAAAGATAAGTGCAGAACTATCCCATTTTTCACAGGTTAGCTCCTCATTCTTACGAAAATCTAGAAACCTACAAGGGGTTTCTAGCACATGACTAAAAGGAAATACTATATTCAGAAAGTGACCAACCTTGTAATAAGTAATAGATAAATTTAAGAACATGGAAACTTGTAATAGATAAATTTAAGAACATGAAAACTTACATGTAATGTTATAGGTGACAGTAGACTAAATTGGCAAGTCAGATTCGGTTGACAAAGCCATGTAACCAGTAGTGAATCATTTTAATACAATAAATGGAAGAAGGAGGAACATAGGTTTTCTCTCATACATGCGAGAGCTGATTGCCAGTGCGATTGCTGTGTCAGTACCTTTAGTATTTTAACTTTGATATTGGTTCATGACAATGAGCCTGCATTTTCTGCTTGTTATAACCCCTGGTAGAAGATACACTTCAGACTGACTTGGGTCATCAGGTTGTATCTAGTTTACCCTGAAGAAATAACTTCCACATAAACAGGAGCACAGAGAGTATCAATGGAAAATCTCTAAACCAGTGCTAACTTACGGAAGATTTGCAAGAAAAGGGAGTTCAAAATGTGCCAGAGAAACTGTTGTGAGAGTAAAGCTGTGTTTGTATATTTGGTAGGAGACTATATAGAAGGTAGTCTCTTAACTGAAATAAAAACGATTATAGCAGATACCCTAGGGTCTGAGGTGTCCAATTCATGGGATCTATGTACACGGAATGCTTCCAAGCCCTAAGGCACAGCCACGATGCCTACTTTCAGCAAACATGGGATCAATGCAGAAGAGTTCCTAAAGCAAAATCTGAAGTCCAAATCATGGATACATGAGTTGACCATGTGAAACAGTGAATAAGGAAGCTTTTAAAGAGCAGGTCATCCTGAAACAGTCCACCAAGTGTGTTATCCCTTCTAATGGATATTCCATGGGCACTTTTTCCCTCACACAGATCACGTGCTTGTCTAAAGAATAACTGGACAAGCTAGCTATTTAATAAATGTCAACTAAGCTCAAACAAACTATATGTTGAACAAATACCCGATTCCACTGAAAGCTTTAGAACCAAAGGATTTTGATTCAGTCAAAAAATACCACAGTCTGGAGATACTTAGTCCTATAGAGATTTTTCTAATGTCCACCAGATAGTACATTATTTTTTAATATTATCATCTCTTTTAATAAACAAATTCCCTCAAACAACATCAGTCTCTAATATTTCTCCCCTGTTCCATCTCCTGGGCCACATACTGCTTCCTGTGCTAAGTGATAAATGGCTCTTCGAAGGTGCTAAGAGTGTGTTGTGAAAGGGCTAAGCTGAGTTTCACAAACAACTGTGTGTACAGAGAAATACTATTTTCATTATTGTAGTGCCAGCAGGCCCAGTAGTGGCCAGGCTTAGGACATTTATTTTGATGAGGTTGAAGGACTGAGTTCATGGTTCTGTTCTTAAGAGAATTTAAATGAGACATACTCACCTTATGGAAATGAAGTTTTAAGACCCCAAATGAAATGAAACAACTGGATACTTCTTCAAAATTATTCAGCAAGATCAGTATGTTCCTGCTCGTCAGGTCAAGCTCATCCGTTCAGCCTTCTCCACCAGCACAGCTGGCAATCTCAAGACTGAAAAATTCTGAGAACATTCTTGGAACATTATGGAACCACTGACCCAAGCCCCTGAATTAGATCACAAACATTTACTTCTTAAGTCCCAATCGAAGGCAGGGAAAAAAAAAAAAAAAAAACCATCCTGCAAAAAAAAAAGAGGCCTAAGATGTCTATAAGTCTCCAATGGTGATTCAGATGTTCCCCAACTAATGACACTTGTTTGTATATGGACAGAAAGAACATAAAAGAGACTGATGGTGTTTAGCATCCTCCAGTACATGACATGTGACAGCGTGTTGGGGCCACCAAGAGGCAGCAGCCATTGTATCAACTTGAACGTACAAATAGAAAGGAAGCTGCAGCTTATGAAAAGACACTTAATTTCAAGAACTTTACAGGAAAGCTGTATGCCTGGTTTCCTGGGTGAATTGGCTCACTCTGTTGTCTTGGCGTGTGTGCCTGTTTATGTTTCAAAGTGCTTGACTATTGGAAGATGTGTATCTTGCCCTGCGTTGACATGAATTGTGATCATAAGACACCTCTTTGAGTTACTAATCACTGTCTCATAGGGGATCTCTGTTACGCTGGGTTGCTGCAAATCTCTTTAATCCAATGAGTTCTGGCACGATCCTTGTAGCCTGAGTAAGCCGTCAGGCAGTGACTAAAGGGTAAAGTTTCTTGTTTGAACTCTGACCCAAAATGCTTGTGAAAAATGCATCTAATTTATGATTTTTTTGTTTATTTTATAGGATGCTTCAGATACTATCAATTTATTTGTAAACTGTATGCAGTATCATGAACACCGATGCCTGCCTTGATAAATGTTTTAATTTTGTAATTAAATTACTGCAGGTTAAATGTTAGCTAATATATTTAAATTGATCCAATGAATTGGTTTTTATACTAACAACACATTTTGAAAGCACATGGTTTCCTTAAGAAGAACAGCATCTGTAACTGTTCTGCTGAGCTATTTGGGTTCAGAATTGTGTATTACCAAAAAATGCCACAGAGCCTGTTATCTTCTGTGTAGCACGTGTCATCTCTAGATCTTAACATTATTTATAAGGAAAGGCAAGAAATATTGTCTCACTTTATAGTGGGAGATTTTGTGGCACAGAGACAGGTGAAACAGTTTGCCCACTGTATCATGCAGCAAGTCATCTCCGAGCTCCAGTTAGTCCCAGCTCCTGTCGTGTGCCCAACCAGTCCTCTGCCCACTGAGCCATGCACTGCTCCTTGGTGCTATTTCTGCTGCTGATCCACTAGTACCCGATGAACAGGACTTCTCCCTCTCAGCTACAAGTCTGCTACGGAACATATGGATCCCTAAGTGGTGTTGATGGACTTCCATAACACTTCTCAAGCTAAGAAATTATCCTAGAATCCTAAATTATCTAATTGTTTTTGGTTTTATTCAAATCAAGCATGTACCTGTTAATCCCAATTTCTCAAAAACAAAGGATTCATTAGTTATTAAGCTTGGAGAGAAGCAAAGCTCTATTTTCCACTCCATCACTTGCTGAGATCTTATATTTTCCTTCTCCTGCATGAGAAACTCAATGGGTTCCTAAATTCTTCTGTGGTTTTGATTATTTTATTTCCTAAATGACATTGAATACTCCACATTCAAAGAAACTCTAACTAGCGCTAGAGAGAATTGAAAACGTGGAGGACAATATTGTGAAATATTTTTCATTTAAATCACAGGAGAGACTAGTAGCTATTGAAACACAAAATGGCCATGTGTCCACAAGACACAGCAGAAAAGGCAGAGACTGCCTCCATTGACATGAGCTTAGGCATTTTATCTTGCCTCCTGAAACCTCCTGTAATGTCCTTGCCAAAATGGTGAGAAACTGCTCAATGGAAAAGGCCAGGAAATAACCCACTGACTTTTCTCACCAGCTGCCAGAGGGTTTCCTTGTGACTTTGTAGGTAGGAGGAAGCTGCTCTGCCTTCGCTGTGAAATGAAGGTTGAGGGGTTTCAACAAAATAAGTTATTTTGTCTTTATTTGTGGTGTAACACAATTCACTTTCCACCACTCCATGCAGATGCCTTGAGTTGTTCTCTGTCCACAACCAACTTTCAGTGCCTGCCAGAAGGCCTGAGCTTTCCTGCAAGACCACTAGATCAAGGTTGTCACAGTATCGTGAATGGCACTTTGTCCAACCACCTCGGTAGCTTCACTACTTCACTCCCTCATAACCAAATGGCACGAGTCTTCATACCTTTCTGGAGCTTTTGTTTTGAAAAAAAAAAGAAATGTCTTCTTGTCCTGCTCCCAGCTGTCAGGGAGAACGCCGAACTTTATAAGCCAACAATTACATCATTGTCTGGTTTCGTCTCTCTTAAACAAACCTGATCCTTTTAGTCTTTCCTTGCAGGACATGCTTTCAAAACCTCTTCTCATAGTTGCTGCTTAGCTCTGAAATCTTCAGTCTGTGTATGGCCTTCTGTGTGTCTGGAGGAGCAGAAGAGGTACCTGCTGTGTTGTGCACCCAATCTCCCAGCATTGGTCTTACCTTTTCTTCGGAACAGCTTTCACACTGCTATTCAGTTCATGGCTCGCACCCCCAGCTGCCTTTCTGCAGTACTGCTGCCTGGCCACTTATTCCCCATTTTCTCTTTGTGCTTTTGATTTCCTCCTAAGTGTAGCACTTTGCACTTTTCTTTACTGAGTCGTTGATTTTCTCGAATTTAGCAAGATCATTTTGAATTCTCAGTCCATCCGCCAAACTGTTTGCATCCTCTCCCAGCTAGATGATGTCTGCAGATTTTATGAGTACTTTTTATTCCCTCGTCACAGGTTGTTAATGAAAATACTGCATAAAATGGATTCCACACAGATGTTGGAAGGACCCTGTTTGAAAATTCCTCCAAGCCTGACAGAGAAAAACGATAACTGCTTTTTAAAGGCATTTTTTTTAACCACTTGTGCACCTACCTTATAAAGTTTTCATCTAAGCTGCATTTTCTTTTTTTTTTTTTGCATATGAGAATGTCGTATGAAATGTTGTCAGAACCTTGTAAGTCAAGACGAATAACTCCTGTTGCTTCCTTCTGACCCATCGAGATGAACATATGGAACTTGCAACCATCTGAGCTAAGAGAATCTTCATACAGGCTTATATTGATTTATCAGTTTCGAATCTTTCATTCAATCACTGCGGTTTTGTGTGCAACCATAGTCTAAAGAATAATCTCCAATATCTGAGTGATTAAACTCATTCAAAATTCCAGCAAACATCAATAAAACATTTTCCTCCCATGCTAGGACAATATATAGTCAGAATCATGAGATCAGAGACTTCACAGTCCCAAACTGAGCAAGAGATAAGAATAGTTGGCACTATCTAATACGCATACAGCGAAAAGCTCCTTTTTGAAAACAGAGGAATATAGGTCAATTCATGAAGATATTTCTTTGCTTTGTAAAACCCACACTCAAGGAAGCAGAGCGATGAGTGCTAGCAGTTGTATATCCCGTCACGCTAATGATTTTAATTTATGTACTGTTCTGTACTACTTTGAAATTGCCAATGCAATCAGTGAGTATCACTGCGAGAAAGTAAATCTGTTCTTACAGATGACTTAAAAATCCTCATTAGCCATCAGACATTACATTAGACAAGCATTTGCTATATCCTCAATACATGATGCACTTTTTAATGAATAGATGACTTGCCTGTTTACTTGAAGAGATGACTTGCCTGCTTACTGGTCACCTCTGTGCTTAATAGCTCCCATCACTCCAGTATCTAAGCAACTTGATTTCATATGCCCTTACATTAAATCGGTGGCCTACCTAAGAGACACTCTTCTTTTTAGGGAAACTAGTACTTTATCTTAGGGAATGAATGGTTATGATTCTGTAACATTGGAAGTGACTAATCCGGTGTTGTAAATGGGATAAAGGGAAATGGAATGTATTTTGAGAACAAACAGTAATCATTGACACAGTAATTTGCATCCCTAGATGTTATAATAATGACTAAGTATCACTTCCCCTTGTTTGCATAAGGAAGAGTAGGCAGAGAAATCCAATGATTTGGCTAGCACACAAGCAAGTCACTGAAAAAGAGAAGATCTGAACATAGATTGCTTTTCTTGCATGTTGTTCTCCTGTTCTCTACTAAATGTTTGAAATATGGCATTTCAAAATATGTTATCCTTTTTTGCACTAAAAACTCTGTAAGGATTTCACAGTTTGGTTCTTGAAATAGCCTGATGCAACAAGAGTTGGTCAAGACTTGTGGAGAGAGGCAGGCTGCAGTGAATTGCCTTCAGAAGAGATGGTTTAGAGGGTGACTTGGAATTCCTGGCAATTTACATATATTAAGTACCAGCATTCTCAATCTTGTGCCTTTTAGCTGTCTTGCTGATGAAGCTAACATATTTTTGCTGCCTGAGGGAACTTTCTGCTCTCTAGAAAGTGATTGCAATTGTAAGGACCAAACCATATTCAGAGTCCCTTCTGCTTGACAACCAATTTACATGGTTTTCAACAGGAAGCGCTCACTAAGATAGTGTTCTAGCACAGTGAGCAGCTCTACACGAACACTTCTAGACAGGCAGTCCCTGTGAAGTCAGAACTACTGCATCAGAGGGATGGAGTGCTCGCAAACTCAAAAACAAATACACTTAACGTCTTCATTTGTTATCCAAAAATTTAGCAGCAGATGTATAATTTCCTTTGTATTAAATGAAAAGAGTGAAAAATGTCATTACCAGGGCTGGTGGTTGCATTTTAAATTGTCTTTCGACTTCACATTGACTGCTTACTACAGGGCCAGGTCAAATGGTAGTTAAATACAACCTTTATTTAGCTTCTCCTAACAAATAAACAAAAAGGTGAGGTGATCTCACACTGACATATGGTCAAAGATGTCCCTAGAAAAGGTAGTCACTCTTTATAATATGTCATTATGGGTCCAAAGGGAAGGGTAAAATGACTTCAGTGTCCAAGAGTATGCTTATCTTTTAATGAGGATCAGTCTAGCATTTCCCTCCTTCCCTAGTTCACATACATAAAAGGAGAGGTTGGATTTTCCAGACGTAAGAGCTTCTGTGAGGGTGTTGGCTTTGGCTATGGGAAGCAAAGGACAGAGGATTCCGGCTGCTGGACATAGTCTTCAGACCTGAGAGACGGTCCAGAGCAGGTGAAGCCCAAGGGCTGTCCAGCCAGCGGTGTGATCCTGGCTCAGGCCATTGCGACATCCCTCTACATCCATCTCCTCCTGCCATACCCTCTCTCTTCCCAAAGACCCACAGCCAGGGGAAAAACAAGCTCCCTGCTCACCAAACCGGTTGGCACTGCTTCTAGGTGACAGGGAAGAAGACTCTGCGGCCCTCCCTCTCCCAGAGGCCTGTCCCAAGCATTCATCTCCAGCCAGAGATGGACCTGCAGCTTGGGCACTTACGAGGGACCGAGCCTGCAGCACAGGACCCAGCTCACAGCAGGCCACCACGGAGCCAGCAAAAGCCAATTCAGTGCCTCAGGGAGACCCTCCCGTCCACAGTTCTGTTCCTCACCTGAAGTGTAACCCCTACATTTTTTTAATCTTTAGCAGAACAATATCTTCTGCCATTATTAAATTAATGTCACTCTAGAGATTAATTAAAACCAGTCCTATCTATGCAGAGGTCAAGCTAAGTGCTATGTTCAGGTGCTGCCTTACTAAATCTTGTGTCCAGCCACAGCATTAACCTCTGCCTAGTGGCTTCCCTGCACTCCATCACTCACTAGCCCTAGGCCTGGTGTTAAAAGTATGAGTGAACATGATACATGAATAAATCATGCTACCCACATACTCTTACTTAGGTCCTCTCCCTAACATTATCCTAAAATCCCTATCACGAGCATCACAGAGGTGCCTCAGTCTGTCTTTGAGGGTGCATTGCTTGCTGCATTTCTGGCTTCTTTTGCGATGTATTTTACACCTTCCAGGAGGTGTACTTTTACTATTTTGAGGTAGAGAATTGTCCACACTGTTGTAGCATGTTGCACCGGTAGTGAGTCATATTTCACATAAGAGTCATATTTCGCATTTTCACGTGAGGAAAATACGTATGTTGCTAATATTCCTCCACAGAATTCTTTTTATGTGATTTTTTTTTTTTTTTTTTTTTTTTGGGTAAAGGAACGACCGGAGCAGTAATTAAGCCTCTGTCCAACACCAGCCTGACAGCTCTGCACATGGGCTCTACACTCCCCCCTGGTGTCTGCCTTTGCCTTAGAGCACAAATGATTCAGATGTTGCGGAGCTCTAGGGTGCAAATAACCTTGAAGTACTTGTGGGTTGATTGGCACCCTTTGCTTGCCACTGCAACACAGATGAAGAGATGTTTGTTTACATATGAATGAAAGATATGAAATTCAGTGATTCAGACCCATTACCACAGTGAAAGATAGCTAGGAACATGCTTATCTCTTGCCAAGCATTTCCCAGCTGCCTATTTCTTTGTCTCTCTCCCCCTGCACTGTGTACCAGGGTTTTCTGGACTTTGTTCTTTCTGGGTTTGCCTCCCTGATCTCATTTCCTTTCCCTTACTTGCCTCTTGCACACTGTGCTTTCCCTACAGCTTGTTCCATGCTCTTGTTCTTCTCAAATTCTCACAGTAAGTGTTTTTATCTTTCCCCAGACATTTCCAGTTCCCAGATCCTTCCCCCTGCCATCCCAGTGCCACCACAGAAACTTTACTCCCTGTTGGTACCCCAGCTTGCAACCCAACTGCTGCCACTCTACTGATCCCAAGACCTACAATTTGTTCTTCATAGGACATTTTCCCTTTCATAGCAGGGTACACATGAATACACCCTCGTCACCTCCCTCTTGCACCTGTGTTGGCTGCCCCTGAGCTTTGATGCTGCCCAAATCGAGGCAATGCCCATTGCCCCTCAGCCCATATCGCCCTGCCTTTGTGCTTCCAGCTCTAAAAAGCAAGTTTTCTGAGATTTTTGCTTTGACTCAGCTATCACATATATGGATAGCCTGAATTGAAAAGACAGCGTAGATAAGGGGTTTTAGTTTTACTGGATGGTAAATGAGGCGAGGCCATCACTAGGCAAAAGTAAGTTCACCTAGTTTACTTGAGGGTAAGCTGAAGTGTGATATTTCCACCTCAAAAGAGCTCGCACTTGTTACTTGCTGTCAGCTGGAAAACACACATTTTTTTGGCAAGGCAGATAGGCTCTCGGGGGCCATCGGAGGTGTGAGGGGAGAGCGGGAAGCACCTTATCTGTGGGGCACTGTCAGAGGGGCTGGGGGCTGCAGAGCAGCAGGGAGAGGGGCAGCAGGCGAGGAAGGAGGGTGCCAGAGTGGGAGGACAGAGATAAAAGGAGATCCAGGGACGTAGGGGAGAGGGGGCCCTGGCAGGCAGGCAAAGCTGGGAGCTTGCTGGGAGCCAGGCAGGCAAGCGCGGAGGAGAACTGTGGGAGAGGGAGGGAACAGAGGGACCCTCAATGGGGTGCGGGCAGGAAAAGAGAGAGAAAAGCAAACATGAGGGGAAACTGGAGGAAAAGAAGCTCTTGGTTAAGCAGAAGAGAGGGATGGAGGAAAAGAAGGAGCGTCAGAAAGAAAGAAAGAAAAAAAAGAGTAAGCAACCCTTAAATTCTAGAACAGATGAAGGAGATTTCAGGAAAGAGAAAAAAATGAACCAGAAAACAGGAAAGAAATCATCAGAAGGCACTAGTGATCCTAAAAGCATAAAAAAAAAAAAAAAAAAGAGTAAAAATCATTTGAATCTTGGGAAAAAGACAGAAATAAAGAAGGAAAAGATAGTAGACTTGGAATATTTCAGAATTCTTCCTTAAATAGTTATAAAGAGAATCTTCTGCAAACAAATATTACAAATAAATATTGCAACAAATATGACAAATATCACAAT